>NC_067495.1:144879633-145479633 GCF_947179515.1 Apodemus sylvaticus | reverse complement strand
GAACTTTTTATCCTGAAAAAAATACATTGGTGAGATTAATGAATTTTAGTAAAAACCCTTTAAAGGTTAAAATTCGGGGAGTGGGGGGCTAGAGAAGGGGGAATCAATTGAAATGTAAATAAAAAATATATCGAATAAAAAAAAAAAAGAATCCAAAAAGGGGAAAAAAAAGAAAAAGTATGATAATAGAAAGTTTCTATTCCCTGAACTCAAGATAGGAAAAACTGTATGTTCCTACCACAAAGTTCAAACAGTGAACAGGACTCCTCAATGATGATTAGAAACTATTGATTACAAGAAGAGTGGTATCCAGATTGTGAGGTGGAGCTATATTAACATCAACCTTTCTTTCCTCTGTAATTTACTGTGAGTCAATGCACTGAAATCACAGACTGCTTGAATTAAATCTCCAAGATCCTGTATGTGACAAAGTTCTTGATAAAAATCCTGAGCTCTTACAAAGGAAAGGGAAATGAATAACTAAAAATCACAGAGTTCTTTGTCTTCAGTGAGGTCAAGAAAAAACAATGACATAAAATTCCAAAGGCTTGGAGCATTGGCCAGCAGGGCATTATTTCAAAGATAACATGTACCACAACTTGCTTCTGTTTTCTGTTTTTCTTACCACACTAACATGCATGCAGATGTTCCTCTTATAGTAATTTCTTGTTGGCCTAGTTCTTGGTATTTGTAGTAACAATTGTTTAATTGACCTTGATTTAATATCATTTTTTATCTTTGACAGCTGCTTTAGAAGGAAAAAGTCATGCTGAAAGTAACCATTTTTCAAATGAAAGGGAGTTGGGAGATAGGGGGAGAATTGAAAAGACAATTTGTGATTGATTAGTGAGCAACTTACCAGAGGACACAACTGAGCCATGCTTATTGGTGATAATACAGGACATTGAATTTCATAGGAGGAGAAAGAGAAAAAGATGAAGCTGAAACTTACTGTGCACTGGATCAAAGCAGTGGAACTAGAAAAGAAGTATCAGCCTCTGATAAAGGTACCAACTATTCTGTAATTACTTCAAAGACAGTTTGAGGAAATCACAAGCAATGTGTTGTCTAAACTAGCTAAAATATTTTTAAAAGGAGATGGCTAAATATGAATTTGTTATTATTTCACTTAATTGTATAACCTATTAATAATGAAATTTCTCTTGTTATCTCTTCTAGTAAAATAAATCTCTTTAAAAATTGAAGCTTTTTTATTTGTTTTAAATGTAAATGATAAGTATATTAGAACAACTATAACATTTAGGTAAAAATATGACCTGAAGGCTGCCTAGTAGAGCATTATCCAGAGACAACCAGATGGCTAAAGGCAAGCAAAAGAACACAATAAACAAAAGCCAGGTCAATATGGTACATTTAGATTACAGCTATACCACTACAGCAAGCTCTGGATAGCCTAACATACACAAACCACAAGAAAATTTGATCTTAAATCCAATCTTATAAAGATGATAGATGTCTTTAAAGAGGAAATGAATAAATCCTTTTAAGAAATAGAGAAAATTACAATCAAACAGGTGAAGGAAGTTAATAAAACTATTATAGCCTAAAATGGAAATAGAGCAATAAAGAAAATACAAACTGAGGCTATCCTGGAGATGACAAACCTATGAAAAAAGACAGGAACTGCAGATGCAATATCACAAAAAGAATATAAGAGGTAGAAGAACAAATCTCAGGCATAGAAGACAGAAAAAATGATAAATCAATAAAAGAATATGTCTGACATGAAACATCCAGAATATTGGAATACTAGACAAAGACCCAATCTATGGGTGTTGGTATGAGTGTAGAACATTCTGGAGACTGGGACAGTCAGGGGAACAGGAGAAAGATGAAGATTAGAAGTAAAGAATAAAGCTCCAGGGAAGCAGGAAGCTATAGTTCACAGTTTACATTATATATTTTATAAGGTCCTAAAGAATAGAAATTCATGGTTTCAAATGTAGAGACTTAATAAGAAAATATAAATACAGTTCCTTAATTTGTATATATCTACATGTTGTACTATCACACTGTACTCCCCAATTATAAACATATAAAATACTTTAATAAAAAATTTAATGTTTGGGTTTAAAAAAGACCTAATCTATGAATAATAGGAATAGAAAAAGTTGAAGAGTCCCAGCTTCAGGGAAGACAAAATATTTTCAACAAAATCATAGAAGAAAATTTCCCCCAACCTAAAGAAAGAGATGCCTATAAATATAAAAGAAGCTTACAGAACACCAATTTCTCTACAGGGATTCTAAAAGCTAAAAGGATCTGCACAGATGACTTGCAGCCTAAGACACTGCAGATGCAATCCTATATTGCTATACCCAGTAAAACTCTCAGTCACCATAGATGAAGAACAAGATATTCCAAGACAAAATCAAACTTAACCAATATCTATCCACAAATCCTGCCCTACAGAGTGTAGCAGAAGGAAAACTGACAAACAGAGTTTAATTACACCCAAGAAAACACATCAAATCATAGTTCCATACCAGGAAATACATAAGTCGGTACCAGCAAAATAAAATAAGGGAAGGAAACACAACACATGTGCGTGCGCGCGTGCATGCACACACACACACACACACACACACACACACACACACACAGGACCAACATCAAAATAACAGGAATTAGCAATTATTAGTAATTAATATCACTTTACTTCAGTGTACTCAGTTTCCCTAATAAAAAGACACAGGCTAACAGAATGGATGAAAAAAAAGGATCCATCATTCTGCTGCATACAAAAACACACCTCAGCAACAACATAGACATTACCTCCCTGTAAATGGCTAGGAAAAAGTTGTCCAAGCAAACAGACCCATGCTGGAGTAGCCATTCTACTATCTAATAAAATAGACTTTAAACTAAAACTAATCTCAAAAAATGTCCAGGAAAAGCATTCATACTCATCAAAGGAAAACAAAATGATGTCTCAATTCTCAATATCTGTGCCCCAAATGCAAAACTCATTCTATGAGGCCACAGTCAGCCTGATCCCTAAACCACAAAGACACTCAAAAGAGAAAGGGAAGTTGAGACCAATTTCTCTTATGAACATTGATACAAAAATAATCAATAAAATACAAACAGAATTCAAGACTACATCATAAATATCAGCCACCATGATCAAGTAGGCTTGATGACAGGGATGCAGGGGCAGTTCAATGCAATCCGTTATGTAAACAAAATGAAAGAAAAATATCACATGATCATTAGATTCTGAACAGCCTTTGACAAAATCCAGCATCCCTTCACGTTAAAGGTGTTGAAGAGATCAGGGATATAAGGTGCATCAAATTAAATGGAAAAAAGTAAATCAATTCCATATGGAAAGCAATTCATATGGAAAACCAAAAATCTCGGGATAGCTAAAACAGTTCTGAACAATAAAAGAACTTCTGAAGGTATCACCATCCCTGATTTCAAGCTGCACTACAGAGGAATACTAATAAAAACTATATGATATCAGTATAGAAATACACAGGTTGATCAATGGAATCAAATTGAAGACCTACAAATAAACCCATACACCTTAACTATGATATTTGACAAAGAAGCCAAAACCATACAATGGAAAAATGAAAATATCTTCATCAAATGGTACTTGTTTAACTTGATGTTTGCAAGTAAGAGAAGGTAAATAGACACATACATCTCACCCTGCACAAAATTCAAGTACAAGTGAATCAAAGACCTCAACATAAGACTAAGAACATTAAATCTAATTGAAAAGAAAGTGGAGAACTGCCTTGAACACATTGGCACAGGAGACAAATTCCTGAATAGAACACCAATAGTTCAAGTACTAAACAATAATTAATAAATGGGACTCATGAAACTGAAAACTTTCTATAAGGTGAAGAACACTATCAATAGGACAAAATAGCACCTTACAGAATGGAAAAATATGTTTACCAACTCTCCATCTGACAGAGGACTAACATCCAACATATATAAAGAATTTAAGAAATTAGACACTAACAAATCCAATAACCCAATTTAAAAATGGGATACAGTGGTAAACAGAAGATTCTCAACAGAGAATGGCCAAGAAACACTTAAAGAAACATAATCCACACTTCAAATGAGGTACAAGAAGAAGGGAGGAGTGGCCCCTAGATCTGGAAAGACCCAGTGTAGCGGTATAAGACAAAACCAGAACAGGGAAGTGGGAAGGGATGGGTGGGAGAACAGAGGGAGAGAAGGGGGCTTATGTGACTTTTGGAAGTGGGGAACCAGAAAAGGGGAAATCATTTGAAATGTAAATAAAATTATATCGAATAAAATTAAAAAAAAGAAATGTTAAACATCCTTTGTCATCAGATAAATGCAAATCAAAGCGACTCTGAAATTCTACCTGACACCTATCAGAATGGTAAAAACTCATGTGAAGGCACATGATTGGTGAGGATTTGGAGCAAGAGGAACACTCCTCCATTACTGGTTGGAGTACAAACTTTTACAACCATTACAGAAATCCATTTGATTGTTTCTCAGAAAATTTAGAATAGTTCTATTCTAAGACCCAGCCCAATGGTAACTTCTGGGCATATATCTAGATGATGCCCTACAACATCATATTAATATCTGCTCTATCCATAATAGCTAGAAACTGGGACTAGCCCTAGAATCCAGCTCAGTCCTTCAAGTGAAGAATGGATAAGAAAATGTGGTACATCTATACTATACTATTCAGCTATTAAAAAAAAGATAAAATGGAATTTGCAGGCAAATTGATATAACTAGAAAGTATCATCTTGAATGAGGTAACATAGAGCCAAAATGACACTTATGGTATGTACTCATTTATAAGTAGACATTAGCCATAAAGTACAGGATAACAATGCTATAATCTACAGACCCCAAAAACTAAGTAATATAGAGGTCCCAAGGGAGGATTAGTGAATCTCCCTCAGAAGGGGAAACAAAATAGTCATTGGATTTGAATGGAACATGGGAACTGGATAGGAGAGGGGGTGAGGAAGGGAACAGGGAGAGGGATCAGATGCTTGTAGAAAGTAACTAGCTTAATTGTCTACTGAAAGGCTTCATCCTGAAGTAGATGGAAATATGCAGAGGACCACAGCCAAACATCAGGTAGAGAACAAGGAGTCTCATAGTAGAGTGGGGGTCAGAACTGAGTCAGTCGGGGTCAAGGACACAAGGTCAAGGACACCACAAGAAGACCTACAGAGTCAATGCTCTTGGACTTATGTGGGTCAGAGAGACTAAACTACCCACCAAAGAGTATATATGGGCTGGACCTAGCCCCCTACACATTTGTAGCAGATGTGCAGCTTGGTGTTCATGTGGCTTCCCTAACAATTGGAGAAGGGGCTGTATCTGACTCTGTTGCCTGCCATTTATCCAGTTCCCATAACTGGTCTGCCTCTTTGGGCCTCAGTGTCCAAAATACTTTAGCTGAAATGGACAGGTTAATAGGGATATAGTTTTTAAGTTCCAACTTTATGTCACACAATCCAAAGAGTACAACATTAAATAATTGTATCTACTTGTAATTCTAACAAGTGTTCTATGTTTGATATTTAAATATTTGGAAAGACATACGTAAATTTTGTGAGACCATTCTCTGTGTATTTAGAAATATATATTTGCAGATTTATACAGATATGCATATAATAATTATTAATAATGAAAGAGCCCATGAACTTGAAGGAAATTGTGACGGTATATCAAAGGTTTTGGAGTGAGGAACAGAAAGGTAGGAAAATTGTAATTATAATATCAAAAATCTTGGTTGGAATAAATATGTATATCCTGTATAGTGGTATTCTTTTTGCTATTTATTTATTTATTTGTTTATTCATTTATTTATTACACTCCATATTTTATCCCCCCCCAGTCCAACCTCCGACTGTTACATGTCCCATACCACCTCCTCACCCCCTGTCTCCATGTAGATATCCCCACCCTCCACTCCACCTGATTTCTAAACTTCTTGGGGCCTCCAGTCTCTTGAGGGTTAGATGCATCATCTCTGAATGAACACAGACCTGGCAGTCATCTACTGTATGTGTGGTGGGGGCCTCATGTCAACTGGCTTATTCTGCCTGTTTGGTGATCAGTGTTTAAGGGATTCTTTCCTGTAGAACAATTCCTTAGCAAATTATTTTTTGGTGAAAATCAGTTATAAAGATCTGCTCCTGATCTTTGATGGCATTTTAACTTATGATCAAAAGCATTCCAATACATTCCCAAAGACTGATATTTTTAGTAGAACAATGCACAAAGCATTTTGTTTTTTTTTTTATTTTTCCCAAAGCACTATCTCCTCTCTGCTAGAAGCTAGAGTTCCATAGATGAAACATGAGGTTCTTACTCTAGAGGAGTGACCCCTCACCCTCCCTTTCAATCAGCATGCTAACCTTTGACTTTCTTAGGTATGTAAACCCATAGGTGACAATAAGCTTTAAAAACAGGAAACAGATTAAGGAATTAAAATATTCCTCAAATGGTAATATAAATCTTAGGTCTTAATACATGTTCACAACAGTGGAAAATACTGAATCCTAATACTATTAGTCTTCTCTTAATCTTCTCTGTATAATTCTCAAATAATAAAAAATACTTTAAATTCTTTCTATATTAATTTTAAACTCTACATTTTGTACAATGCAGGAATTAAGAAGCAGGGTTTTGGAGCTATCTGTCTGGGTTCACTTCTTTTCTACTTTACAAATACCTCTATTTTCACATTGGGAAAAAATGTTTTACCACAGAGAATTGCATTCAAAGTAAAGTGAGTTAATATGTAAAAATATCTGTAAGTGTCTCTGATATTATAGAATAAACATACAGCTTACAACTATCATCACCAGTGATATTTTATCCCTCATTGGCTTGCTCACATATAGTTACTAATGATCCTTTCTGTTTATAGGATCACCACCATTTCATCATGAACACAGGACACATTTTCTTTAGCACTCACTGTCCTCTGGTGTGCTATACACTGAGAACTGGAAAGCTGGAGTTACAAAAATAATCCCTACCACATCCTGTACTTAAGAAGCACCCCTTCACCTTGCCTTTTATCATTATTCTTTCTTTCCCTAGACACATATGCCAGTCTATAAATTATAATGTGGATGTGGGTACAGAAATTTCATGAATTGGTGCCATTCATTTCTCATCTGTGACATTCCCTGGCTTTCCTTCAACTCTACTTCACCATGTTCAACAAAAATCTACCCAGAAAAATGTGTATCACTAGTACTTGTTTATAATGTTTAAGCTTTGCATATATCCTAAATAAAACAGAAATTCCTGCTCATGGACCTTATATTTTAGTACAGGGAGAAGGGTGATTTTTTTGTAATGTTCAAAAGTTAGACACTCCAATGGAAACAAACCATAAGAAGGAGTTTGTGAGTGTGGTTATTATATAAATAACATGTTCATCATGGATCTCACAGAGAACTTGATGAGTGAGTGAAGAAATGCTGCATGCAGCACTAATGACACCTAGGTGGAAAGGGGAAGGAACAGAGGCTGAGAGAACAACCAATGCCAAGTCCCTGAGGATACGTTTGAATAGTAAGAATCATTGAGGAGTAAGAAAAGTTCATAGATGTAATGAGTAGCTGGAGCATGCTGCTGTGGAGAATTTTACTCTGTGGACATACAGGCTTTTAAACAGAGAGCGATTAGACTAAGAATCATGTATTTTCCACTTTTAAGTCATAGTAGTTGTGTAGAATTATGTTGTTTTCCTATGTCATTTATAGGCATGCATACATCCTGCTTTGTTGGATTTCCACATTCTCTTGCCCCTTCTTGCATTCTATTATGTCACACTTTTGGGCCCCCTTTCCCTTTCCTACTAGTCCATCTTCTAATTGTCAACTGACTGAGTTTGGATTTCCTTGCTGTGGAGAGATTTCACATCTATGGAAACTCTTATAAAGAAAAATATTTAATTGGTGCTGTCTCAATTTACAGGTTTAGAACATTATCTTTATGGATAGCGTGGTGGCATATTGGCAGAAATGGCTCTGAGGGAGTTTAGAGTTTGATATCTGGTTCTACTTGCAACAGGAAGAAAAAGTGAGCCACTAGGCCTGGCTTGAGCTTCTGAGACCTTAAAGCCCACCCACCCACCACTGTTACACTTCCTCCAAAGAAGCAATACCTACTCCAACAAGGCCACACCTCCTAATAGCTCTACTTCCTGTGGACCTTTTTGGGTTACTGTCATCCAAACAATAACACTGAGCGACATTTTATCAGGATCTCTATGATAAGACTAAAGGAGAGGAAATAGGAGCAGAAAGGTCAAAAAAAGTGAGAGCTGATGGTGACAATCAGCCAGGCTGGTAGAAGCAAAATATGCGTTGATATAGTAGCAAGCATATTTTAAAGGAACAGTCAAACAGGTCTTGCAAATCATCTGTATGTGATGTAGGAGGAGAGAAGTCAGAAATGAAATAATGATGACCAAGTTGGATTTGAGGTATGAGTGAAGATACTGCATGAGCAATGAGAATTATCAAATAAGCCTTTAGTAGGGAAGATCAACTTTTCTTTTGTGTAATCCATTGCACTAGGAATGAGTTTTATCTATCCCAGCAAAGGCACCAGATACTCAGGGAGACAGGTGATGATTTTCAGGTGGCATTGTTCTCCTGCTGGTATCATGACTGAATGAAACCATGCCCCTAGCTCCAATTTGTGAATTTAGCAATGAGGTGCAGGTACAATGGGAAAATACACTGGATATAGCTTTTGTGACAAAGAGAAAGTCCTTTCAAATCTGAGTCTCACTTTCCTTATCCATAGGAATGGGTATAGTAGACCCCGGCAGTTTCCCTTACATGAATATAAGCCTATACATGAGAAAAAAATCCTATAATCTTTGCATAGAAACACAGAATATGCTACCAAGATGTGTAAGATACAGAGCAAATAACTCACCTTGACTAATGGAATGCTGCCTTTGTGCTACTTAAGGTAGAATACTATCCCCAAAGGCTGATCCCTCAGATTTCTGCAAATTTAGACCTGTGTTTTAGCCAAAGGATGCATAGTGTTCTAAAGAATCCTGGAGGTTTAATTAAACTGGAAGGAGCTTATCAGTGTCCTGCCCTTAACTCTCTGTCATCTATATTCAGCATCGAAATAGTGCAGGGTGGAAATAAGACTCAATAACAAACCTGAAGATCCACCCAAAATAGATAAAGGAAGTGCTATTTTTCTCCCTTTAAAATGTACATTCTATGGCTCAGATAGCTGAGATGAGATACTTGTAGTCACAAGTGGCAGAGCTTTAAGGTTTGTTCACCATTTTATAAAGTCTTTGAAGATTTTTCTTACAGGAATAACTTATGACCTTTATTCATGACAACAGCTGGTTGTGTATTTCTGAACATTTTCCTGAAAATATGTGTGAATCTGCAGGATTCGTACTTCCAAGCAATAAATAGACAGGATTTTCAGTAATAGAAAAAGTATTAAGATTACACATTAGTGTTTCATCCTCTTCTTTTCGATGTTGAAGGTGTATCAGACTGGGGAGGCAAGGGCCACCATGACTACCTGACCTACACAATGAAACTCAAAGTTGTACGTGTTCCCTATCACTCAGCCAGAGACTAACATAAATAGCTGCATTTAGGTCTAAGATATCAGAGTGAAATTACAAATAAAACTACAGGTCAGGAAGTAGTGTCTGAAGCAATATAAACTCATTAAAACAGCCAGCAGTGTTTCCTATATATAGGTATGAGTATATGTGTTCAACACAGGTATGAGTACTGTGTTCAACAGTATGCACACATGCTTAAAAGAGCAAGAAGGGATGGACAGAAACTGTCATTGAGGGAAATTGTCTTATTAGACTATTTTACCTTAACTATTTCTTCTCTGCTGTGACCTCAGATTTTCCAACTTCATGCATAATCTCTAAGTACATCAAAAATTTTTCTTTTTGGCTATCCATTTGAATATATGCAACATGTAACTTCATGGGTAATAGGAATTATCCAATAAACCTTGAGTTATCTCCTAATATTGCCATTCCCTTTGCGCCTGTCTGGAATGTTTTCATCTAAACCATAACACTAACACTCAAAATACCAGGATCTCTACACTAAGTCTAAAGGAGAGGAAATGGGAGCAGTGAAGTCAGAAAAGAGCAATACATAGGAGCAAATATAAAGCAGCGCATGTGAAAGCTGATGGTCACCAAGGTGAACTGAGCACACTGTAAGGTCCTCAGAAATTTACATCAAGCTCTGTAAGCAAATGATCCATTGTTAACAATAGTCGGCCACTGGTCCCCAATACCATTTCAGTGATGTGCCCTCAACAGTCAAGTACTTAAGAACACATCCAGCATAAAGGACTCAGTAGTATTTATAGAGAGGCTGATCCTGGTTTTCTTCACCTAAGTAGATAATAGAATTGAGTGAGAGAAAACAATACGAAAATGAGTTTGTCTCAAAAATTTAGAAAAGCTGGTCAGATAAGCAAAGGCTTCTTTTATAAAACAGGACCAAAATTTCCCAGCCAAGAGCCAGTACTATGAGTTAAAACCTCCCAATAATGCCTCCAAAATGTATATGGTCATGTGGGTGTATGTGTTTACCCAGGCATGTGTGAATATGTGTGTGTATATAGTTTATGTTTTCCTAGGGACATGACCCAAGGCCTTATGTATGCAAGCCAAGTGCTGTACCATTGAGCTATATATCCTCTCACTTCCATTGAGCTAGGCTTCACTGTGTTTCCCAGTCTGAGCTTGAGCTCCTAGTCTCAGGCAGTCATTTTACATCAGTTTCTCACATAAGGATGGAACAAAAGTAATTGACACAGCTGAGATTGAGCTTAATATTTCTTTGATTATAATTGTGGTTATTGAAAAAATATTATCATTGTGCAATGAAAGTCAGTCCTGTTCTATTTATGTTATAAAATTCTGTAAGAAAAAAAATTCAGCCTCCTAACTGATGTCTGCCATTCTGATAGGAGTCAGTTCTTCCTTTTCTTGAGCTTCATGTGGGCTGTGAATTTTAACATGGTAGTCTGAGCTTCTGGGCTAATATCCACTAATCAGTGAGCGCATAACATGTGTGTTCTTTTGTGATTGGGTTACCTCACTCAGGATGATATTTTCTAGCTCCATCCATTTGCATAAGAATTTCATGAATTCCTTGGTTTTTTTTTTTTAATAGCATGCTTTTTAAAGGAAAAAATGGATAATGGGACTACTCTGAAACAAAATTTGGGCTTTGTGAAACAATGTCAAGTCAATGATATAAGAGAAACTGTGAGAAAGTATTCGCAAAAACATATATGATAAAGACTTCTACAAAATACATTAAACCATAATTGATGACAAGAAAATAAACAGTTTAACTTGAAAATGAGCACCAGATCTAAACAGATTTGTTTTCAAGAAAGATATTATAGGTAGAAAATGGATAGGTTAAAAAAAATGACAATTTCCTGTGACATTAGGGAAATGTAAATTAACATTTTCCTGAGTTATTATATACATGTATCAGTGTCTGACATCCAAGCCATGGGCTGACACAAATGCTACTAGGAAGGAAAACAACTGCAGTTGTCATTGACAGCTGGTGGGAAAGAAAATGGTGAAGCCATTTTGACAGGATAATTTTGACAGTTTTTACATGTAGGTAAAAATCCACTTACAATAGGATTTAGGAGTTAGTCTACAGGTATTGACAAGTATGTAATGACATGCATGTACCACAACAAGGTCACACAGAGTCATGGTGCTGCATTAAAGATCATTTGTTCTCTTCTGGTCCATCCTTCCACCATGTAGCTTCTGGCAAGCACTGATCTTTTCACTGTCCCTATTTTGCTTTTCTAGAATGTCATGAAGTCACAATCATACAATATGATACCTTTATGTATTGGATCATTTTCTCTTCAGGTCTCTCTATGTCTGTTCATGTCTGGATAACTGATTTAGCACTGCATGGCAGATAGAATATCTGCATATAGCACAATTTGTCTGTGCATGCATTTACTAAAAGGCAGCAGTTGCTTTAAGGTTTTTGTAATTACAAACAAAGGTCCTATAGATTTCTATAGATCACTTCATAAATAAACAATTTTTAAGAATTCCTTGTTTTTAATAGCTGATTAATACTCCATTGTGTTAGTGTTCTACATTTTCTGTATCCATTCCTCTGTTGAAGGACATCTTGGTTCTTTTCAGCTTCTGGCTATTATAAATAAGTCTGCTATGCACATAGTGGAGCATGTGTCCTCATTATATGTTGGATGATTGTTCTGAGTATAGCCCAGGAGTGGTATATTTGGAAAGTGGGGAAGTGCCTTGGGCACATGGGCATAGGGAAAAATTTCTGAACAGAACACCAAAAGCTTATGCTCTAAGATCAAGAATTAACAAATGGGACCTCATAAAGTTGAAAAGCCTCTGTAAAGCAAAGGAAACTGTCAAGAGGACAAAACTGTAACCAACAGATTGAGAAAAGATCTTTGCCAACCCTACATCAAAGAGAGGGCTAATATCCAATATATGCAAAGAACTCATGAAGTTAGATTCCAGAGAACCAAATGACCCTAGATCCTGCTATACCACTCCTGGGCATATACCCAGAGGATTCCCCACCATGTAATAAGGATACATGCTCTACTATGTTCATATCAGCCCTATTTATAATTGCCAGATGCTGGAAAGAACCCAGGTATCCCTCAACAGAAGAATGGATGCAAAAAATGTGGTATATCTACACAATGGAGTACTATTCAGCCATTAGAAACAATGAATTCATGAAATTCTTAGGCAAATGGATGGAGCTAGAGAACATCATACTAAGTGAGGTAACCCAGACTCAAAAGATGAATCATGGTATGCACTCACTAATAAGTGGATATTAACCTAGAAAACTGGAATACCCATAACATAATCCACACATCAAATGAGGTACAAGAAGAACAGAAGAGTGGCCCCTGGTTCTGGAAAGACTCAGTGAAGCAGTATAGGGCAAAACCAGAGCAGGGAAGTGGGAAGGGGTGGGTGGGAGGACAGGGGGAGAGAAGGGGGCTTATGGGACTTTCGGGGAGTGGGGGGCTAGAAAAGGGGAAATCATTTGAAATGTAAATAAAAAATATATCGAATAAAAAAATGGGGTGCAGAGCTAAACAGAGAATTCTCAACTGAGGAATATTGAATGGCTGAGAAGCACCTAAAGAAATGTGCAACATCCTTATTCATCTGGAAAATGCAAATCAAAACAACACTGAGATTCCACCTTACATCAGTCAGGAAGGTTAAGATAAAAACTCAGGTGAAAGCAGATGCTGGTGAGGATGTGGAGAAGAGGAACACTTTTCCATTGTTGGTGGGATTAGAAGCTGGTACAACCACTCTGGAAATCAGTCTGGTGGTTCCTAAGAAAATTGGACATAGTAATATCTGACTTCTTAATGGAGTTCAAATTCAAATGTTATGAACTAGGATAGAATTCCTACTAAAGAGTGGCTTTGAAATATTTTGAAATTGAAACACACAGACAAAAGACAAAAAATATTATTAATCTTTACCACATTAAATTTGCCTTGATGTTTTAAACTTACTTTGGATTTATTGAAAAGAAAATCATAGATATGACCTAGAAAATATATTTCATGACTCTTTTGGATAGTACCCATGCCATATTCCACAGATCCAAAGAAGCTAAACAAGAAGGAAGACCAACACAAGGATGCTTGACTCTCACATAGAATGGGAATTCTTAGGCAAATGGATGGAGCTAGAGAATATCATACTAAGTGAGGTAACCGAGACTCAAAAGGTGAATCATGGTATGCACTCACTAATAAGTGGATATTAACCTAGAAAACTGGAATACCCAAAACATAATCCACACATCAAATGAGGTACAAGAAGAAAGGAGGAGTGGCCCCTGGTTCTGGAAAGACTCAGTGAAACAGTATTCAGCAAAACCAGAACGGGGAAGTGGGAAGGGGTGGGTGGGAGGACAGGGGAAGAGAAGGGGGCTTACGGGACTTTCGGGGAGTGGGGGGGCTAGAAAAGGGGAAATCGTTTGAAATGTAAATAAATTATATCGAATAAAAGAAAAAGAAAAAAAAAAGAAAAAAAAAGAATGGGAAATAAAATAGTCATAGGAGACAGACAGGAGTTAACTAGATGGGAGAGAGAATGGGGAGGATCAGGTGTGGAGAGAGGTAGGAGAAAGGGCCAGAATGCCATGAGAATAATTGGAAATCTGCTACTGACAGGGGTGAGAAGATTGTGGGGGAATCTCAAAGACATGAGTTACAGAGACCTGGCGTAGGGGAGGCTCCCAAGAATCAATGGAAGTACCATAGTTGTGACTCAGAGCATTGGGTATGTGTCTTTTACTTAAAAGCCTCTCTGTCCCTTTTGTCTGAAGTTACTTGTCTCCTCTGTAACTTAAAAAAAAAAAAAAAAAAAAAAAAAAAAAACTTTCATGGGGCTGGTGAGATGGCTCAGCTGGGAAGATCACTGACTACTCTTCCAAAGGTCCTGAGTTCAAATCCCAGCAACCACATGGTGGCTCACAACCATCCATAATGTGATCTGATGCTCTCTTCTGGTGTGTCTGAAGACAGCTACAGTGTACTTACATAAAATAATAAATACATCTTTAAAAAAAACCTTCCACGGATGCTAGAGTAGCCTTCTCTGAAGAGTATCTTGCCTGTAGATACTCTGAGTACACACTTTCCATTTGGGACATGGCTTCCTATTTTTCTGCACTACCTCAAGCTTATGAATCTATCAAGCTTCACGTTCTCCTATTTCCTTTCCATGGAAATGTGAATTCATCCTGGCATGAACACAATCGGGAGGTCACAATGTGACCAAGACTAGGTGCGTGAATACATGACATAATCTCACCTAGTCCATGAGTATGTGCTTGTGAAAGTGAGCACATGTCTGAGTGTGTGTATGTTAAAGGACATGACAGTGAGTGAAAATTCTTTACAAAGCAAATGAATTAGATGGTGCAAGTCACGTTACAGAGATGCACAGTATTTCTGCAAACTATTTCATATAACCATTCTTTCTTAAATTAGCTAACTGAGGTCACAAAAGTAAGTGTGACTGACCCATGCTGTGCCATGAGACTAACATACCATGTGATCCATAGAACACATTCATGTATGAGAATGCAGAAATATCTATGTGCTTATACCCACACATAAATAATACATTGAAACAGACATCCCTAACTGAATTTAAGCAATGCTCAGCCAAATTTTCTGTGAAGATATGAATAGTAAGCATTTTCAGTTTGGCAGGTTACATGGTTTTTGTGTTCGCAGATAATATATAAACAAATAGGCATAGTCATGTTCCAATAAAATTTTATTTACAATGGTAGAAGGTTGGCTGGATTTGTGTGGTGGGCCCTAGATTACTAACCCATTATGGGGATTAAAGAATGTATATTCAATAGAATTGTATAAACACCCACTAAACAGAACGATTCTTGTATAAAGATGAAAAGCCATTCAAGACATACAAAGAGAAGTGAAGAAAGCCAGCACAAAGTTCTCTCTATATATATATAAACAGACTATACATGTGTGTATATGAGAAAGAGGTCTACAGGAAACAAGCACTAAACGATTGACAGAGAGAGATAGCTGCCTCCAAAAGCAGGGGAGGTGGAGGGAATAAGGGACAGCCATAGCATATATTATGGTTCCATAACTCTGATAATTTTTTAAAGAGCAAGCATGTATATTCAATCAGAAAAGCATCACAGCTGTTTAAAACAGTATGTGTGTGCTTTAAAAGCCCTAAGCATCTATAAAAGTTCTTTTATTATTTAAGTTTTTGAAGAAAACTAGTGTCCTGTGAATATAAACCATTTCCCTCTTTTGATGCTAGCTAAGTTCTGTGATGGCAAAGGCTGTAGTCCATTCTGTCCATCATGTATCATCACCACATGCACAGATGTACAAATGACACACAGATATACAAACAGATAAACACAGGGAAAGGGGCAGGAAAAAAAAGAAAGAGAGGAGAGAGAGACAAAGACACAGAGAGGACAGAGGACAGAGGAGAGAGACCAAGAGACACACACAGAGAGGGAGAGAACAAAGTAGGTGGCCCAGGAATATATATATATATATATATATACTGTGTCTTTAGCTCCTAGTTCATAAAGTATCTCTAGATTGGAATTGAACCATGAAGTTTGTTTTTAGAAATTGTTAGAGGTCATAGTTTCATACACAAAGGCCAAGTAATAAACTCCACACCACTGGATGTTTATTAGAAATGTCAGATTGTATTACAGAGCTGTTTTCTGTTGCCCAAGTTACATCTATGTCATATTGCATTTAAAAACAACCTTTCAGCAAGTTGACATAAACTATACATAGAATAAAGATGTAGATTGTTTGACGGTAGGAACATAGACGACATAGAAATGTGTTTATTTCTAAATCAATGGCTATGGGGCATGTTCATTTTCACCAGCCCACCTGACAGGATAGATTCTTCCCTATGCCCTTTACTGGCTAATTTTTAAAGTTAACTCACAATATGGAGTTGTGTTCCTATTGGGGCAAAATTTATTTTCTTTTTAAATTTATTTATATATTTATATCCCAAATGCTGGACCCTCTCCAAGTCTCCAATCACAGGGTTCCTCCCCTTCCCCCCTTTGCCTCTGAGACAGTGCCCCCTCCCTGGTAGTCCCCTACACTGGTGCATCAAGACTTTGAAGGACCAGGCACATCCTCTCCCACTGAATCCAGACAATGCGACCCTCTACTACATGTGTGCAGGGGCTCTCAGACCAGCCCGTGTATGCTCTCTGGTTGGTGGCTCTGTCTCTGCAAGCTACCAGGAGTTCAGATTACTTGACATTTTTGGTCTTCTTATGGGGTTGACATCCTTTTCATCCTCTTCAATACTTCCCCTAACTCTTCCTTAGGGGGTCCTCTGTCCAATGTTTGGCTGTGGGTATCTGCATCTATCTTAATCAACTGCTGGTAGAACCTCTCAGAGAACAGTGATGCTAGGCTCCTGTCTGCAAGCACAATATAGAATCAGTAATGGTGTCAGAGTTTGGTGCCTGCCAATGGAATGGGTCTCAAGTTGGGTCAGTTAATGGTTGCCCATTCCTTCAGTCTCTGCTTCACTTTTGTCCCTGTGTTTCTTTTAGACAGGAACAATTTTGGCTTCAAAATTTTATAGCTGAGTTGGTGTTCCCCTCCCTCTATAGGGGTTGATGTCTGGCTATTGGAGGTGGTCTCTTCAAGTTCCATATTCCCACTGCTGGGCCTTTCAGTTAAAGATACCTGCATTGACTCCTGGGAGTCTCCCATCCCAGGTCTCTGTTACACTGATCAGAATGGCAAATATCAAAAACTCACATGCTATTCCTCCGTTTCTTGTAGGATGGCAAACATGTACAAACACTCTGGAAATAAATTCGGTAGTTTATCAGAAAATTATAAATAGTTCTATCTGAAGAACCAGCTATACTAATCCTGCACATATACCCAAAAGATGCTCCACCATCCCACAAGAACACATGATCCACTATGTTCATAGCAGCTTTATTCATAGTAGCCAGAAAGTAGAAGCAACCCAGATATCCATCAACTGAATAATGTATTCAAAAATGTTCATTTACACAATGAAATACTATTCAGCTATTAAAAACAAGAACATGATGAAATTTTACAGGCAAATGGATGGAACTAGAAAATATCTTGAATAAGGTAACCCAGACCCAAAAGGACATGCTTGGTGTATACTCACTGATAAGTGGATGTTAGCCAAAATGTTAAGAATACTCATGATATACCCTCAGACCTAATGAAGATAAACAAGGAGGAAGACCCAAGTGAGGATGTTTGAATCCACTTAGAACAGGAAAATAATGGCATGGGAGGCAGAAGAAGGGAGATATATGGGTGGAAGAGGGGAGGGAGGAATAGGAGTCAGTATCAGATATGGGAAGAGACAGGAGAGAGGCCCAGACAGCCAGAAGAATGAATAGAAATATGTAACTGCTGGGGGTGGGGGTATGGGGGAATCTCTAAGAAGTCCCAGGGGCAATTTTTCATTCTATACTTTTTCCACAGGTGAGAGAACATACTCAGACAACAATACACTCCCTAAGGACACTTGTAGAGCAGATACCTTGGCTGGTTTCTGTGTATAAGACACATTGAATTCAGTAGAAAAAAAGCACTGAGCTTGGGAGTCAGGACACCTAGACTTTAATTCTATGTGCTCTAGAGATGTGTGGCCTTTAAAAAATGACATTGACTCCTTATACCTAAGTTTCATTACCACTAAAAGGGAATACTTTCCCACATAGATTGCTATGTAGACTGAACACTCTTCCTGGCACAATGTGAATTCTCAAAAGGATGATGATCAAGTATACTCCCACCACTTGTCTTCTACTCTTCACACATCAGCTGTGCACATGTATGCTTATACACAAGCTTACATATATATGTAAATTTGTACCCATAGAGAAACACAAATAAATAAATAAATAAATAAATGCATACAAGTTTACTATCTCATTTATCTCATATGAGATAGAAGTAGCTTTTTAATCATAACAAATTGCCTCATAAAAAGGAAGAGATAGGTGCTGAGCCTAGGCCACACCGAAAACATGAGAGGCAAAAAGGAATATGCCTTCATTTTTTCTCAGTTCCATGGATTAAACTCAGATATTCTTATATCTTGACCCTTTACACCGGATAAGGAATCAGAACCAGACGTGGTCTTGGAGGAAACTAGAAGTTGCAAAAGAATGTTATAGTATTGCAGACCCAGCTAATTGGCACCTAATAGAATAAGCAATTTGAGCCGATGCCTTTAAGCTTCCATAGGGATAGATTAGTGCAGCTCTCAGACACACATCAATGTGTGTGTGTGTGTGTGTGTGTGTGTGGTGTGTGTTCATTTTGTGTGTTATGAAACCAATCTGCTGTAAAGAATGTTGCTATTAATTGCAAGCTGGGGCTTGCAATTGGGCAGTGAGGATAGGAAGGCAGGACTTAGAATCAAATGCGGGATCTCAAGAGAGACCACAGGATGGAAGAAGAAAGAAGCAGAGAGAGGAAGAGGTTGCCATTAGACAGGATAGATCAGGAACACATGGCTAGGAGAGATTTACCCACGAGGACATGGTGATGGAGCAAAAGCATCTGGGAGACATCAGCTTGGCAAGTGATGGAAACTTACACAGGTTTTAACAGGTGGAGTGATAAACAGAGCTCAGAACCTGTACAGCATAGTGCATATAGCTTATTAATAAATTATATTGTCTCTGTGTCACATTCTTGAGAGCTATATGGGCAAAAGTTGGGTAGAAAACCCCAATAGTATTACTACATATTTAGGAGTAAATGAGAGGCATAGCAACCCCCAGAAGAACAATTTTGTTCAGTGTGTGTGTGTGTGTGTGTGTGTGTGCAGCATGTATGTGGTAGTTAACGCAGAAACTCACAAATAGATAAAATATACATAATGTCTTCGGACTATTTAGCCATAATTCTGACATTTATATCACTCTTTCCTTGCAAGGTTCAGGTTCCACTGTGGAAGACAGGGTGGAAGTACCAGAAGTCAGAGAAGAAACAGTGTCTTGTAGATATAGCATGACTATAAACATACATTTTTACAGAGTATTTTAATAAACCTCCAACCTCTCCTTTCGCCCACCACCCACATGAACACTGTACTCATGGAGCCACACCGTCTTCCATCGCCTGTACAAGACCTGCACATGTTATAGCCAGTAAAATCCGTATTGTTGAGGATGAAAGGGTTCACAAGTTCCTACCGTTATTGGAACAGGTATTAAGAGTTGATGGCTGACTGCTGAGGAAAAGAGAGTCAGTTTTCTGCAGGGGTGTGACACCTGGCAGGTTGATTAAATCTCTGATGAATAAACCCACATGCCCAGGAGTATATGGACAGCACAAATTAGACTTGGCAGTTATTTAAACAAGAAAAGGACATGGAAGTAGAACAGGACTGGAGAGGTGCGGTTGGATTGGGGCAGAGACAGGAAAAATGGGAGGTAGATATTATCAAAATACATTGTATTCGAGTCTCAAGTGGAAATAATATTTGTTAAAAATAAAACAATGACTATTATTTCAACATTTTTAGCTTCCTATAGTCCTTTCTGTAGGGTTGAGGTTTCCTTGGCTTTACCCAATGTCTGTTTTTCCTAGGGAAGAACAACTTCATCAGTTATCCATTCCAAATAGCTAGCCTTGCATTCAAGTATCATAAAGACTGAATAAGTTGAATGGTTTTGTCTGTGTGTGTGTGTGTGTGTGTAAGAGCAATAAAAGACAAAGGAGACAATGAATTTTAAAGAGAGAAAGGGAGCATCCAGGGGAAGGCTTGGAGGAAGGAAAGGGAAGAGGGAAATGCTGTAATTATGTTACAATCTCAGAAACTAAAAGAAATTTAAAAGAATGATTCTATGATGTGTCATGAAGAGGAGCAGAGCTAGTATCACCCACTTCAAAGTTCCCCTCACAGATAGGGAAGCCTTGATCCTAAGAAAATAAAATATTTAATTAAAAACCCTTTTACAAGTATCTCTATAGGAAAGGAAAATAATCAAAATGACAATTTCACTTATGAAAAATATTCCTCCTTCCCTTCATTCAGTCTGTACTGTGTTCTCATAACTCCAATTTCCAAAAGAAAAATAATTATCCTAGTGGGTTTCTAACATATGCCCTACATGCACAATAAGATTCCAGGGCAAAGAATGACTAAGTGACAAGGGACAGATGGCCTAGGGGGTGTTCCAAAAATAAACAGACTTATGTTATCATGGAGTGAAAGGGCACTGAGTCAGAAGACCTCAGCTTTGTGATGACTCTGCTAAGCAGCTCCGTGTACAACTGTGCTTGAGTCACTCCTCTCTTTGGACCCAGTGGCTGTGGCTGTCAAATGAAATACATGAATTGGCTTGTCACTGAGGGCTTCTTCAGAAAATTATGTTGTTCAAGAATGCCTCAAATATGTGATTTAATCATGGACATTTCATTAAAACATTGTTGCTAAGTTGTATCTTGGTGCTATTCTTGGGACTATAAGGGCATTAGAACCAGAACCACTTGGCAAGGACTGTTTTGACTTTATTCTCTTCTCAGTGTTCTTCACCTGGTTCTTCTTAAAGCTTCAGATTATCAATGTTAGTTTGATTTGACACTGAAGTAATGTCATACCCAATAAATAAATTTCTTCTTTGCTATTACCTATATAAAAATACCCAGAGACTAGAATTCAAATTCTGCTGTGCATAAGAACCATTTAAGAAAGTGGGCTATTTGATAGGGATATAGCTCAGATGGAAAAGTGCTTGCCTAACATGAATGACTGTCTTCTGAGAGGCCCTGCCAGAGCCTAACAAATTCAGAAGCGGATGCTCTCAGTCAACCACTGGACTGAGCATGGGGCCCCTGATGGAGGAATTGGAGAAGGGACTGAAGGAACTGAGGGGGTTGCAGCCCCATGAGGGGAGCAACAGTGTTAACCAGCCAGATCCCAGAGACTGGACCACCAACCAAAGAGTACACATGGAGGGATACATGGCTCTAGCCACATATGTAGCAGAGGATGGGCTCGTTGGACATCAATGGGAGAAGCAGTCCTTGAGCCTGAGGGGGTTCAATGCACCAGTGTAAGAGAATGTGAGGTGGGAAGACAGGAATGGTTGGATGGATGAGCACCATCATCGAGGCAGGGGAAGGAGGAATGGGATAGGAGGTTTTCCAGAAAGGAAACCTGGAAAGGTTATAACATATGAAATGTAAATAAAGAAAATATCCAATAAAAATGGCACTGCATAAACTGTGTCCATGCATGCCTGTAATCTCAGCAGTCTAGAGATGGAAGCAGGGGGATCAGAGGTTCAAGGATTTTCTCAACTATATAGCAAGTTCACAACCAGTTTGGGCTGCAAGAGACCTTGTCTAAAAATGTAAAAATATGTGAATATATGTGTAAGTATTCATGCAGAAATACCAATCTCCCCGACACACACACACACAAGGAGTGACCAACCTGTCCTTCTAGCTAAGTGTCACAAACTGCCTCACAACCATGTTATGAAATTAAAACAATAATGAGGCAACCCTTATGCCAAAAGGTAGGATTTTTCAGGTTCTTCCCCATTTCTTTTGTTTGTTTGTTTGTTTGTTTGTTTCTTTCTTTCTTTCTTTCTTTTCTTTCTTGTTAGATATTTTATATTTACATTTCAAATGTTTTCCCCTTTCCACGGTTCCCCTCCAAAAGCCCCCATCCCATCACCCCTCCTCCTGCTCACTAACCCACCCACTCCTGCTTCTCTGTTCTGGCATTCCCCTACCCAGGGGCAATGAGCTTTCAAGGGTCCAAGGGCCTCTCCTCTCATTGAGGTCCATTTCTTTCCAAGAAAATTTCACCATTCCTTTTTAGCCTCAGCCAGAAAATTACACATGTACACTCTTTGAAGGGAACAGTGCTACACAAGCATCTCTTGGCCCCACATCCCCACAATCACCAGACTAGATATATCCAACAAAGCAGTTCTTGACCCTTCTCTTCCCACTTCCTAGTGATAGGCCGGAGAGTGGCTATATAAAGGCAAATTATTTTAGCTTTCCTCCTCCCAGTCTCTGGAGTTTCTGCAGCATGAACTTTGTGGTTGATTTCAACAATAATTCCATGACATTTTTTTTTTAGTTCAGAGGAAAGGCTTCTAGAAGTCCTTTCCTTGACTACCATTAACTTTTCCAGTTTTGTCTCTTTCTGCATCCAGATTTTCCTGTTTTTACTTTTTATTTTCTGATAATTGTGGCAATCTCAGCATTTTTAGGCTGCTGCAGATCAATCCTAGTGATGCATGCTTGTTATACATATACCACTAAGATACATCTCCAGTTCATAGACAGCCTGAAACTTTCAAGATAGGCTTATTTTCTATTTTGTTCTCTATGCCCAACCACTGGCACTATGAGCAGCACAGTAGGAATGGCACCTCTATTAAACACTTCTTATCTCTGATAAGCCTTCCCTTTCTGTATTTTTCTAACCAGTTCATATGAAACAGGCAAGCCAGACTTTTGCAGTTTGCATAACTTGTTCAAAGTCACATAGAAAAAAAAAAGCACAGAAGAAAATTTCACATCTGTGTCTGTATAGAGATCAAACTACATACTCTTCACAATGGTATTATATGGTCTCAAATCCCACCAAGCTATATAGCCTAGAGAATACAGCCCCCAATATTCTCATTTCAATTTATCAGTTGACTAAATTAGTACTCTCAGTCATAAAGAAGTTTTCTGAATGAAATCCAAAATCTTAGGAGTAACCATAATTAGATCCATATGAGATCTACAAAAAGAGATTTATAAAACATTGTTGAGAAATACATACAGAACAGTTGAATAATTAGAGACAAGTATCATGTTCCTGAGATAGAAGACTGAATGTACTAAGTGAAAAATACAATTTTTTGAAAAATTATGACTTTAGTTGAATTTTAACCAAAATATTAACTGGTCTCCTTTGAGAAACTGACAAAATAATTCTAAATTTTAAAAGAAAAAATGTAAAACATAGTTATAGAAAACTTTGAAAAGACCAATAATAAAAGGAGTCACTTTTTATCAGATATTAAATGTTTTATTTATAGTCATTGCATTTGAAATGTATGTTGTAAATCTATCATTATTAAAATGCAAAGGCAGAGAAAAATATAAACCCAGATCAACAAAATTTCACTCATCATCCATGCTCATCTTATTATGTACAAGAAGCCAGTATGTAGTAAAGGAAGTACTTTAAATCACAGGGTAAGAACGGAATACTAGCAAGTGATATTGGGACATGTAGTTACCTTGAGAAAATAAATTGAATCATTTATTGTGCACCATAAAGTAAACTATAAATGTATCATCGAGAAAACTGTTTAAGAAATGTGGGTCATAAAATGAAAGAAAATAGAAGTAAATATTTATCAAATCTCTAATGGGAATAAAATTTTCTAAGCTGGAGATAATGGAATAAGTAATTTAAAACATTAATAAAGTTGACTTTATACAGATTAAAAGCCCCTATAGAACAACCAAATCATCCAACCATTCGATAATCAAACTTAAAGGGCAATCTGAAAAATAACCAAAAAGTTATTTTTGCTAATCAGTTATATTGCTGATACTCCACCCAGTGAGTAAGCAAGCCTCATCCTGGGTGCCTTCCAATCAAGATGTAGAGCTTTCAGCTTCTCCAGCACCATGTCTGACTGCATCAATGCCATGCTTCCTGTCATAATCATAATGGACCAAACCTCTAAAGCTGTAAACCATCCCCAGTTAAATGTCCTTTAGAAGAGTTGCCTTGGTCATGGTGAGAATTAATAATTAGGGAAATATGTGAGAAAAAGGAAGTAGTCTACTTCTTGGAATGCTCGAAAGTTACTTACGGTGAGACATGCGAGAAAATGAAGCACACACAGTTAAGATAACTGCTGTGATAGAATGCTTAATGAAGCACAAGTGAGACACAAGAAAGGCTGTGGTAAATTTTATTAAGATATTGGCACTCAATTGCAAAAATGGAATTAATGTTTTGCATTGTTTTGAAAGATAAGTAGATATGTGCAAACTGTATGGAAGATGTATTCTAGAAAAAGAAAGAAAGGTAAACAGACATGACTATGTTATGCATATGTGTGGATGTATATGGGGAATGTGCTACATTGACTGGGGATGAGACCTTTAATTAGAACTGTTAGAACTATAGACTTCTGAGCCATAACACTCCATACTTTATACATAATTTTCCAGAAAATGAGACTAAGAATTATATTCAAGCAATACTGTGAAGGAATACTTACTTTAAAAAGAAAAAAAACTTTAGAAAGAAGATACATTGAATAACAACAAGACTGGAGGTCACAAGAACAATAGGGAACTATTTGAGGTAGAAATTATAGGACTCCCATTTAAAACATTAGCATTGGGTTAGAAGGCTGTAATTCACAAGGTATTTTTTTTTATTTTTTTTTTTTACACAAGGTATTTAAGATAGCTCATACAAGAAGAAATCTAAGTGAAAAATGCTGAAAACACATGGACTTTAATCAATAATTAAAGGTATATATTTAAAAATACCATTCCAAATTATTACAAAAATTAAATATTTTACAACTAATACTAATTAATACTGTCCATATTGAGGTTAAACAGCTTTGTATATTGGTTTAATCACTACTTAAAAGTCAAGTCCTGTGAAAATCGTTTTAGTACTGATGCTACACCTCTGAAAAATGTATAATGATGCATGTAAATGCTTAGATTCCTACATTTAGTCAACATATGAATCTACTGTTACTAAAAATAAAGTGTAGTAACTATTTTACACAAATTAAAAAGGTATACATTTTTCTCACCTTCTTGCTGTAGACACCACCTTTTGATTTGTGGAACAAGGAAAAGTCTAGTTGGTACTCCCCTAGAAGCTTCATGTCTACTGGCTGATTTTCATCATGCTGGAATGTGCAATGCAGACTACAAGAGGAAAATGTATTCATTAGCCTTGCTAAGCTGTTAACCATTCAACCTACAACACTTACTTTTTTGCCAATCAATACCCACTGGTCTAACATTTTTGATGCTTCTGGCTGTATTTAAGCTCCACTCATTAAGATGAAATCATATGTGGGACTGTCATTATGTCAAGAACCCATGATTGCATAGGTCATAGGATAAAGACAAGAGCTTATTATTATTATTATTATTATGCTAAATTGATATATTTTTAAACTAGGTTCTAATGATTATGGTTATACATATACATCAGTGCATCACTCAACCATCATCAGAGAAACCTCTATTTGGAGTAGACAGTAATTAACAGAGTCGCATCTGGCCAAAATGCAGAGAATAAGGATGTATTGTGGAATGCTCAGACATTAATGGGGCATCTATAAACATATCTCCTCTTCTCAAGGCTCAGGAATCATTGTGAAAGATGGGTAGAAGGACTTTAAGAGTAAGATGTGGTGGATGAATACAAGTAAAACAGAACTTTCAGCAAAGAGCTGGTCTATAGTACATAAGAATTCGTAGTAGTTATGACAGCATGTACAAGACCTTTGCAAGCTTAGGCCATCTCAAATCCCAGCATGGAGAGAGGAGGTCGAAAGGGAGTTGCATCCCTAGCCAATGAAGTATTGGTAATTGATAGGTTGGAGAAAGAGAGTCAATTTTCTTTAAAGATGTTGCCCTTAATAGGTCAATCATTCACCAGCGGAAGACCACATGTTCATAAAAATATAAGCAGCAAGATTGGACTTGATCAATGGGAAAAAGCTGGGATGAGATGCAGAAGGCATTAGATATGGTCAAAACTGTTTAAAATACTAATAGTAAAAATCTAAAAGGAAAAATATACAAATTGTTCCAGCCCTCATCAAAGTTAATTTCTAATGGAAGATACAGATGATAAATTACAATTGAAATAATTTACTTAATAATAAATGGTGAAGAGCAATTATAATGATGGAAACATATAAAATATAGAATGAGATTGAATATACCAAAACCCGTAATGGAACATACCCCTAAATAGGCATTTTAAACAGAGTTTTGTAGAAGAAGTTGCATTAGGTGCATTATGACTCAGAGAAAGGGCAATCAAGGCAACGGAATAATTAGTGTCAATGCACTGAGGAAAAAAAAAACAAAGGGTGTGCTTGATAACAAAAAATGTTTTGAAGTATGTACTGAAAACAGAACAGGAATAGTAGAAGGCAAAAGGAGAGATGAGCAAAATCTTGATCATCCAATATCTTGTAGACCTTTAAGGGAGTGTAGATTTTATTCTAAATGCAAAGAGAAGCTATTTTGGTATTTAATTTTTTTTTTGAACAGTGACTGTGTCATTGTGGTTCCAAATTCTAAACAATATGATCATCCCATGGTACTGCTATCTCCAATATACTGGGGTCTTTCTGTTGCAACTAGGATACACCTTTACCAATAGCCTCTCCTGGGCTCTCTATAGGGACTTTACACCTGCAATGAAGTGCAAGCCAAAACTGCTCTCATGACTCCTTGACATTTTAAAAACATTATGACCTGGGTGCCTCTTACACTACCAAATTCAGCTGCCAGCTCAAGGTACAACTTTGGCCACCTCTGGAACACAGCTTCTGTGTGCTAACTCTCAGGAAACACTTTCCAGAAGATTTCACTTCAATGAGACTTGTCTCTTCTTAATCACCACTAACATCTCATCTCCAATTAATCATCATTAAATATCCCAGCAAAGCAAAGGTTTCCCTATAATAGTTCTGGTGTCTTGTTATCACAGCTTATTGTTCAACCCCAAATGACCAGAACCAAAGAATCTTCATTCAAAATAACAAGTGAGCTCCTTATAGACCTAAAGCCTTCTGAAAATTCATAAGCCAGGCCTCCATTGTCTGCATTGCCATCAACAATTGTGTCTTCCAAGCTCCCACAGGACAGTACCAGTTACCTGAATGGGGTACGTTTTCTCTATCTAGATGTAAATTATAGGTTAAGTAAAGTTAAGCATTTCCAACATTTCCAGCATTTCCAGTCCTGTACAAAGGCTTAAGAGCTGAACTAGCAAACTAAAGTCTTATTACTTTAAACCGGAAAGCTTTGGTCTTTAGAAACTAGAAGCAATTTTAGGCACTTGGATTCCAGGTGTGTTGCCCTGGTCTTTAAATCAACAGTTCATCCCCTTCCCCATACCCATGTGTTTGGCAGCAATTATATTCCTTGGTGTTCAAGAGCAGAGGGCACTGGCAATAGGCAATAGAGAGCAGCATCAGGTAATGTCTGTTAGCTCTCAAGAAAGCTTAGGTACTGGGACCCTTGGGACTACAACAGAAAGTATTAGAACTCTAAGGCCTAAGGTTTTGGCATCTTCAGGCCCTGACAATATTTTGTTGTTACTTATTTTGGGACTCTTGATCCTTGGAGACTGCATTATACTATTTTAGTGACCAGATCCTTCAGTTTTCCTCATTTTCAGCTTTCAGGTCTTTTCATCACTGTCTTCTTCTTGATGCTGCTACTACCACCGGAGCTCTTGCCACCTTTGTAGCTGTTGGCTCTGCTCTGCTGATGCGTTTATCTTCTCTTCATGTTACTAACTCAGTCTTCTCCACAAATAATAAAGATTAAAAATGGGCAGGAAAATAGCCTTTACTAGAAGCCCTTGATTGGACCTGACAGTGGCTACACAGGAAGATTTCTTCTGGCTGATATGAAACATAATGCAAAGGTTTACATTCCAGAATAAGGTTGTAGCATGGCATTTACATAAACCTTAAAAGACCTGACTTATTTTTGCAAATAGAAGACTATTTGAATCAGTAATGACATAGTTCTCCAAAGAAGGGAACCTATTTCCATCTGTCACAGTCCTTGGGCAGTGCTATCAGGGAACATGCACTACTTCTGGCCTGGATGTAAATAGATACTATGTAGTCTAGAGTTTATTGAGGCTTCTGTTGGTAATAAGTCTGGCAAAAGCTATTTGAATTTGTCATGTTTTGGGGTAGTACCTTCTTGAGACAATATTGTACTTGGACACTAAGCAGCTATAGTTGCAGTACAGCTGCTTAGTGCATCCATGAAATGTTCAGAAGATCCTAGTTGGTATGAGAGTTATTTGGTAGCTATCTTCCTGATGGCACTCCACTCACAGTAGACCTACTCAAAGACATACCTAACAGCAATCAATTAACAAGATCAAACCAATTTAACTTTAAATATATTTAAAGGGGAATTAAATGTTAAAATATTAGCTTACAATAACAGTTCATAATCAATATTATCAGAACCTGCAAGATGATAGTCAATGGGTAAAATCCCTTGCTGCCAAGCCTGCTGACTTTAATTTGATTGCCAGGATCCATAAGACAGTAGAAGAGAACTAATTCTCAAACATTGGTCTCTGACCTCCATGCTCACACTGTGGCACATATACATGCACTCACACACATGCACACAAAATAAAATAAATTCAATTAATATTTACAACAACAATTTTTAACTCCTGCTGTAGTGTCCAGGGAAGAAGTAAGCCTCTCTAATCCCTCTTAGTATATTATTCCTCTACCTGGAAAAAAAATTTTCATTACTTTCCTAAAAATTTTATCAGTTTTGTTGCAAATCAAAGTATGCATTTTAGTTTTCATTTATTATGCTAAAAGCCTCAAAACTTTTCTCCATGTTGATTTTTAAATTTTAGTTGCATATTTTAGAGATCTTTATTTTAAATGTTATGTAGTATTATAGTATATGATTATGCCATATTTCATTAACCCAGTCAATAGTCAATTGTTTAATTGCCACATACATTTTATTTTAAAAGATGAGTATAGAATGTGTAGATAATATATGGAAAGGATGAACAATAAACACTACTATCATAATGAGATAAGTTGGAACATTCATTAAGCCCAAGGGGATAACAACCTAGAAACTAATTTACAATCTAATATGGAATAGAATTTTAAATGAGCTGTAAGGGTAAGGAGGCATAAAAAGGTAACATCATCATTTTTAATTAGGACCACTAGTGGAGGATAATGCCATTTCCTGTAACAAGTGAGTTGTGAGGAGGCTGGGAGTAGGCTGGTCTAGGAAGGGGAATTCAAGAGCTTTATGGAGATCTTTTGAATTTTGATATACCTGTGAAGTATTCAAATCAAGATACAAAGTAAACACTGATAGTTATGTGAACTAGAAAACTACATATGAGGGTAGTAGCATTAGTGATAGGAGTTACCTTATTTTAGCACTATTAAACTTGTGCCAGTGAGGGAAACCACCTAAAATACATATACAAATCCAAAGGAGAAGATGAAGCAGACAGGTTTCAGTTGTAAAGAATTCTATTATTTATCAACCAGATAAAGGAAACAATGTTGGTAAAACACAGTGAAAAAAAATCACATAAAAAGTGTGGTGGCACTGGGCAGGGAAGCACACGTCTATAATCCCAGCACTTGGGAGGCAGAGGCAGGCAGATTTCTGAGTTCGAGGCCAGCCTGGTCTACAGAGTGAGTTCTAGGACAGCCAGGACTACACAGAGAAACCCTGTCTTGAAAAACCAAAAAAAAAAAAAAAAAAAAAAAAAAAAAAAAAAAAAAAAAAAAAGTGTGGTGGCATGAATGAAAATGGCCTACATAGGTTCAAATATGGTCTCCAGTTTGTGAAACTGTCCGGGAAGAACTAAGATGCATAGCATTGATGGAGGGGATGCACCACTACACCACTAGGGGTGGGTTTTGAAATCTCAAAAGACACATTCCATTCCTAGTCTCTCTCTCTCTCTCTCTCTCTCTCTCTCTCTCTCTCTCTCTCTCTCTCTCCTCTCTCCCTCCCTCCCCCTCTCTCTTTTTCTGCTGCTGCGTCCTATTGCAAATCAAGATATAATCTCTCATCTGCCCCTGCTTCCATGACTTTGTTCTTCTGCCAGACTATAGACTCTAACCCCCTGAACTAAAAGTATAATTACAAATGAAACACCTTTTTTATAAGTTGGAATTTTATCACTGCAATATAAACTTAACAAGACAATGACCAAAGCAACTTTTGATTGGACTTATGGTTTAAGAGATTCAGAGTTCATTATGGTAGAACAAAAGCATGAAGGCAGGAAGTGCTAAGAGCTCATATCTTTACACTATAAGCAGGAGACTAAGAGCACAGTAGAGATGATAAGAAGCTTCTAAAGCCTCAATGCCCGCCCCACCCTTGTGATTTACTTTTTCCAACAAGACCACACCCCTAACCCTTCCCAAACAGTTCCACCAAGTAGGACCAACTCTTCAAATATAGGAGCCTATGGGAGCTATTCCTATTAAAGCCACTACATTGCACTTCTACGTCTCTGCAGGCTTGTGAGAATCTCATAATATAAAATGCATTTAGTCCAACTTCAAAAGTCTCAACAGTCCTTCATAGTCTCAACACACATAAAATTAAGTTTCTTCTCTGAGTCAAAACAATATCTTAATTGCAAGTCCCTGTAAAACCAAATTGCAAATTACATACTTCAAGAATACATTGGCTAAAATATACATTACTATTCTGAAAGAGAAGAATGGAGAAATAGGGAACCCTTCCAAAAAGATCAAAACCTAGTAAAGCAAATTACAAATCTTGTAGTTTCTTGTATAGTGTCAAAGTGCTTTCATGGTTCTTCTGTCTCTGGGCTTCTCCCATCCCTTATTTGTAGCTGTCCTTGGCAGATATCCTATGGCTCTGGAACCTTGAACAAATTGGTGTACCCAACACAACTCAGGCTTTACTTCCATAGTTTTAGGAAATCACCTATCAGGCCTTCTTGCCCTCTCAGGGAATTTATCCAGAAACTCCCCTGCCAAATATTATATAGCCTTAGCAAATTTCTTTAAATACAGAGGGAGAGTCAACAACCATTTTACTAATGTAATTTTCATAACTCTAAAGGCAGAACCATGTGAACTATCCTGTCATATTTAGCTACCAACTTGGGGTGAACCTTGATCACATTGAATCACACTGGCAGCTGCTTTGATTTGTTGTCACTTTGTATAAGTAGGAAATTCATTAGGCCTTTTCTTTTTACAAGTTGGAAGCTTAGCTGAGTGAGACCCTATCCTGAGGGCAGATCAGAGCTTTCTATAACTTCCTTGTCTTTCTCAGCACAATCTTTGGCTCCAACACTAATTTTCCTGGTGACCCTTTTCTCTTCAAACCATCTATTTTGTATTTCTTTTTTGTTCCATAAAAACCTTTTTTTAATTGTAGAGCATACTGATTCATAGTAACCACACATCAGAGTTAATATTAGGTTTCCTTGAAATATCTACTACAAAAGAAATGAATTAATTACTTTTTAATCAAGCCTCAGAAAAAAAAAATCTTATGACAAGGGTATAAGGTACACAGATTTTTTTTTGTCAAAATATCACAATAATGGTCTCTAGTGCAGTTGGTTCACTTTGAAGCCACAATCCACATAGTCTTCCAAGATTCTACTAAGACAGCCATTAAGCTCTGCTTACAATGTTCACTATTACTAGTGTTTTTGTCTAAAGCCTCAAAGTCTTCCACATTTCTCCAATAAACTACATGGTCAGCTCTGTCACTGCAATATCTCATTTCCTGGTACCATTAAAGCACTTAACCAAGGCAACTTATAAAAGAAAGTGCTTAGCTGTGCTTATGGTTTCACAGGGTTAGAGTCCATGATGCAGAGCAAATACATGGTGACAGGAACAGCAAAGAGATCATATATTAAAACCACAAAAATCTGGCAATAAAAGATAATGTGGATGATAGGAAGCTTTTGATACCACAAAGCCCACTTCTGTGACATACCCTTATTCTTCCCAAATAGTTAAACCAAGTTGAAAATACTTTTTGACTCATGAAAAATACATTAGTAAAATTGTTGTTGACTTTTCCTCTTTGTTTCAGGAAAGTTGCTGGGGCCATGTAAGGGCAGTTTCTGGATGAAGGCCTTGAGAGGGCAAGAAGGCAGGAAAGGTGATTTCTTAAATATTCTCATTCCAACCACCAGAGTCATGGTGCCTTAGCATAGCAATAGAAAGATAACTAATACTAGACATAAATCAGAGGAAAGCTAGGCGAGTATGATGATAAGGATGCCATATCATATAATTATTTCAGGAAGAAAGGATGCTGGAACTAATGAAGTGAAAGAGATGAGAACAAAAAAATGATAAATTACAAAGAGTAGAGTGGGTCTGTAAACTGTAAATTTTCCTAACTTCATTAAGTATAATCACATATTTATAGGATATAATTACACATATATACTATATATAAATATTGCTATATATACATATTCACATATAAATGCATATATATGCATACATACATACATACATATATAGAAAATCTACACATAGAAAACAGGTAAAAAGAAATATGTACAAATAGTATAATTGACCAGTTTCAGAGCTTAAATTATTTTCACTTTTATTTTATTTTCCTGTACTTTCCAAATTTTCTATAATGAATATTTATTTAGATTTTTTTCTTCTGCTCTCTCAATATGATCTCACATTGTAGCCCAGGCTATCATTGCAATTCTCCTGCCTCAGTCTTCTTGTTAGGGTTAAAGGTATGAGCCACCGTGATTGGCTCAAATATTTTTTTAATTGAATAACTGTTCTAAAGAATTTCTTAGCTGACTATCAGATAGCCCATGCTTACAAATACAACGATAATATGACTGATGTTGTTTCTATGCCTATATCAATTGCTCATAGGCCCAACATGCATCTTGAAAATGATTCAACAAATGATGGTTTTTCTGTCAATGAAGTATGGGTACTGACGTAAAGAGGTGTAACATGGTCTAGGATGTCTAGCCTTTCTGCTAATCACACTTTTATTATAACCTTTCTGGTTCTATTACCCTTTCTGTTTCCCCCTTTTTTAACTTAAGATTCATACTTTCTTGATTCTTTCTGAAATGTGAGCAAGATATGTTTAGAGAGTTCTCTGCCCTTTATTATCCTATATAAATTGCTGAAAAATTACAAGGCTATCTTCCTGGAGGCAACAAGCTTGATTTACTGACTAGTTTCAGTTTCTTTGGTTTCATAGACATGAGAGTAGTCACTGATTTGACTAATTAAAAAAGTCTCCCCTAAATACATACGGGACCTGCATCACTAGTCTTCGCTCCAGATGGCCATCACATTACATTTGGCTATGACTCTGTCAAGATCTCACATGTCTATTTAAACTCTAGCTTCGATTTATTGCAGCCAAAAAGCAAGAGAAAAGAAAAAAAGGAAAAGAAAAGAAAAAGAAAAAGAAAGACAGGGTAGGAAAGGAAAGGAAAGGAAAGGAAAGGAAAGGAAAGGAAAGGAAAGGAAAGGAAAGGAAAGGAAAGGAAAGAAATCCCAGCAAACTTGGTAAGTATCTTTTTTTGGCAAGATAAACCATCTTACAGATTTCACCCAAAGATTATATTTGAAGACACTCAAATAGGTCTAAGAATCAATAGAGATAAGTATCTCACTTGTTGGACCTTAGCCTAAACTCTGCATAGGTGAATAGCATGAATCACACTATTCCTCATTCATTTCAAGCTCTGTCTTCTCACAGTATGAGTCTCTTGAGAACACCATTTGCAGCAGATTCTCTTCTGTATGCCTAGCACTCAGCAAAAGGCCTGGCATGGAAGAACTGTTCAATACATTAAATGAACAAATAGAACTTCTTAGTTGTCATATGTATTATATAAAGGAAACATTTTTAGAAAAAGTTAAAAATATGCCTATCTCAATGTAAACATAAATACACATGAATATTGAGCATTTCTAATCTCTCTCATCTGAAAATATAAATCTATTACATTCCAAAGGATGTTAGATTTTGGAACATTTATATTTGAGATTTTGAGATTAGGAATACATAATCAGTAAAATGTATGTAAATATTCTAAAATCTGAGCTCCAAAATTGGAAATACTTTTGATACCAAATATTTTATATAAAGGATATTCAACCTGTACTTACATATATGTATAGAAATATACTTTTAAATATATGTCTACGTATGTATATATCACATATGAAGAGTTTACCTGAGCTTGTAGACACTGAAACCCCTTACTTACACCCAAGCAAACCTAAATAAATTGGCAAATTCTGACACTATCCTCATGTCTAAACGCAGAATGAAAACAAACTTTTATTGAGAGGGGATAGGATTACCCTGCTTTCCAAAGGTTACATATGACAGAATGGCATGGTAAGGCATCGGGATCCAGGATTAGGCATAAAGGCAGATGTGAATCTTGAAGATCAGTCTGGAGGCACACTGATGTTCCAGGTCCATCAAAATGCAAGCTAGAAACTTAGATTAAGTATTAGTATTCAAGGTGGTATCAAGTCAAGGAATGCAAACAGCCTCCAGTGGCTGAAAGAGTAAAGGAACAGATTCTCCTGCTTTCTTTAACTGTGAACTGAAAACTATTATGTGCACTTTACAGGGAACTTTGGTATATTAATAACAGTGACTATTATCTACTGAATTTTCACAAAAGGTATAACAAATATGACATTCTTTGGGCACATATAGAAATGAGGCTCACTGAGGAAGTGTGTATTTTTCTAGAGATACATAGCAATTATGCAGATACCCCAGAATTCTAATTCTCTACTACACTGCCTTTCTGCTTTTCTGACATTACATGAAATAGTAGGAAAGTCAATGAAATTTGTGAATTTTGAATTAATTTAAAAAGTATTATTGTGTAGAAATTTAAACTGTGCTCAGTTTTGTGCATGGAAATATGAACTGTTGTCACTTTGTTCCTTAATCTGAACATAATACATAACCTTAATTGCCTTTAAAAAACAGAAATTGGGTTGAAGGGTCTCATCAGCCTTCTGATCTTCTGAACATATCTAAGCTATTCAAAAAGAACATCAATGGAAACACAACCTTGGGAGAACTCAAGTGAGGATTTAATTTTATTGTATAACTTTTCACAACACAATAGAAATCATTTCTTGGTGTAGCACTGTTTCAATTCCTTCACATGTACTTTAGAACATTTTTCTATGTGATTGTTGTCTAATATCTCATTTTCTAGGTCTATCAAAACTTCCTGCTTTAGTTCATTCACAAGAATTCAATATCTCTAGGAGCAAGAATACCTGTACTACACTGTAATCATACAAATGGAATTTCTTCCTTTCTTTTTTTTCTTATTCTAGACTGTCTGCTATGCATATTCTGATATAAAATATACATGTCATTGAATTTATAAATACCTTTAATTGAATTACAAGATAACTTCAGTGTAATTCACAGGACAGATTTGAACATTATGTTTTAACTTGTAAATCTTAAATCTTCACCATTTCAACATCATTTTTCCAGTAACTGCCAGACAAGCTGCAACTGAACAGCATCTATAGTTGGTTTAATGAAATTTAGGGAAATGGGCTCATTAATTCAGCTTTGGAAGCAACTTCCATTTTCTACATCACAAGACATGATTTTACCATCTTTTAGCACTTACATTAAAATGCTTTAGATTCCACTAAGGTGCCAAGTCATAGAGTATGTGGAAATCTAAAAATTACTCCAATTGCTTGTAAAAAGTAATTTCCATCTTATTCTTTCTCAATATGTGATTATAAAGGGCATATCCCTAAGTGTTACTGGGAGCTATGGTGTTTCAGGTTTGTGTTTTAAGTAAGTAGCAATGAAGAGAAGAAAGAAGGAACAGAAAGTTAAATCAAATGCTTAGTATTAGTAGATCACATTCTGATTTTCTGTTTAGAGTGACACTGATGGCTTTTTTGTGCTTCCTAATTTTTCTATACAGCTTTTTGGAAGGAGAGCTGAATTAATGATTCAGTGAATTGAACACATTTGTTTAAAATGTCAATCCAGGCAGTCAGCCACTACTGTGGACAAATAAGATTTATATAGTCATATTTTTTATTTATGTCACACTTAAGATTTTTTGCAAGTACTTTTGCACTTCTATTTCATTTGATGTGATGAAAAGCAGAACAGCAATTCTCAGGATTTTTTTTTTTTTTTTTTTTTTTTTTTTTTTTTTTTTTTTGCTCTTGTTTCAAGCTTAACAAAAACATTTTGATAGGATCCGGCTCATACTTTCATAGTTAATTTGTCTCACTTTCTCCAAATCTCAAACCTATTTCATTTTATGTTTAACATTTAGTATTTGGTTCACCATGAATATTTCATTTACTATGGAGTGAATATTAATGGGGCAGTTAGTCCAATGGAACAATAAGGAATATGTTGTGAGTTACTCTGTGCCAATAATATTGGGCCTTTAGAGGAATGAACAGTCAGATAACTTAATTACAATGAGACCCTTGAACTCTGCAGCTACCAACAGCACAGATAAATACACTACAGAACAAAGCAGGGAAGTATGAGTAGTAGAAGTTAAGGGAAAATATACTGTGCTAAGATCAGAGTACACGGGATTGAACTCTGTCACAACTGTACTGTGTATCCCTATGGTTTTACACTGGTTCCCTGCTTGCAGAACTTGTCTGCTAGCAATCAGCAATGAAAATATCATATTAAAATTGTAGTATGTATATAACTAAAAAAGATCATATGGAGTGAAGTAACATAGTCCAAGAAGTCAAACAGCACATTCTCCCTTATCAGTGTCTCCTAGTTCCATATCTTCAGATGTGATAATATAACCTGGAGTAACTTCAGACACCAGGAAAGTAAAAAGGGGATATTTTGGAAGTAGGGGTCTGGGAAACAACAGAGAGGGGAATATCAGGGTAAAATTATTCTAATCAAGAAAAGGAAAAGGGGGGCCCTAATTAGGGAAGGGAGGATAAATATAGAAGGAAATATAGGAGGGTAAAATACCAGTGAATATGTCTGAAAGAGTCAAAACGGATATATTATTAACTATTTACCTTAAAATCCTATAATATGCATAAGTCTATATATAAACACACATATATGGTTATAGTGAAATTTTCTCATCTGGGCTAACAATCCTTCCTCCAAGAGAGAAAGGCCAAAGAAAATTAATACAAGGCATGAAAAGCTCTCTTGAGTTATCCAAGAGACTAACACAATATAAAACCTATTGCTGTTGGACTTGATTGACCCCAGAGGAGGAAGGTAACTCCCTATAGACATGATACACTTCCTATACAGGTCCAGAGTCCTCTAAGCTGGAATTGAATGCATTCTCCATGAGACTAGCTTTCATGTTATCAGAAGGCCCAAGGAAACTTTCCAAAGGAAAGAATCAGCAGTCCTACCCAGCTATGATATCCATGAACTACAGCAGTGAATAACATTGCAAGATAACCCTAAGGGTATAGTAGGAACACAAATACCTTGACAGTAACCAATAGTTCTATAATTAGACATAAGGTTCACTCAACAGGAAGGATACCGTACCTGGTAATGGAAACAATCTAAATACTCAGTATTAGTGAAATAAGTTATTTGAGGAGAATCTACAACCACTAATTTACTAAACCAGTATAATCCTCAACAACATTCTAAATATTTATCTTAGATATTAGCAGAGAAGTGTAGTCCTCAGCTCTCATCAAAGAAATTTCTCTTTGAATAAGAGACCACTATAGAAAACAATCAATTAAATGCAGAGTTGTGGTACTCAATACCAATGGATATATCTATAAAATACTCTTGCACCTAAGACCCAGAAGACATTTCAAAAAATTATAAGAGCAAAAGGATCAGAGAGTATGTTGTGTGATGTGTCTTCTAAAAATAACAGATGATAAACCCATTATGTCTCATCAACATGACTATTTAGACATGACCTGAACAAGAACAATAATAGACACAGGAAAGTAGACAGAAGAAAGCCCTACATAAAACAAATACAAGAAAACCAGGAAAACTGAGAATGGGGGTAATTGTCTTTCCCAGGGCAAAGCATACCAATTGGTTTACCAGTGCTGAATGGTCATCCCTGAAAACATTCAATATGTACTTTTCACAGAAATATAAAACTAGTTCTAACATTCATATCGAAGCATAAAATACTATGAATGGCCAACAACATTCTTAGAACAAAGAACTGTGCTGGGGTTATGACAATAAGTAATCCCAAATTATAATATAGAGCCATGCTATTAAGCCAGCATGGTATCAACACAAATATACATAGAATATATACATGTGCATATAATATATAATAGAATATCAGAAATAAACTCACATATAGGAAGTGCTATGCCCAGTTTTCTGAGGAACCTCCAGACTGATTTCCAAAATGGTTGCACCATCTTATAATCCCACCAGCAGTGAAGGAGTGTTCCTCTTTCTCTAGCACCTGCTGTCTCCTGAGTTTTTGACCTTAGCCATTCTGACTGGTGTGAGGTGAAATCTCAGGGTTGTTTTGATTTGCATTTCCCTAATGATTAATGATGTTGAACATTTCTTAAGGTGTTTCTCAGCCCTCCGAAGTTCTTCATGTGAAAAATCTTTGTTTAGCTCGGTACCCCACTTTTTAATGGGGTTATTTGGTTCTCTAGGTTCTACCTTCTTGAGTTCTCTGTATATGTTAGATATTAGCCCTCTGTCGGATTTAGGGTTGGTGAAGATCCTTTCCCAATCTGTTTGTTGATGTTTTGTCCTTTTGACAGTGTCCTTTGCCTTACAGAAACTTTGTAGTTTTATGAGGCCCCATTTGTCAATTCTTGATCTTAGAGCATAAGCTATTGGTGTTCTATTCAGGAACTTTTCCCCTGTGCCCATGTCCTCAAGGGTCTTCCCCAGTTTCTTTTCTATTCGTTTCAGTGTGTCTGGTTTTACATGGAGGTCCTTGTTCCATTGGGAGTTGAGCTTAGTACAAGGAGATAAGAATGGATCGATTCACATTCTTCTGCATGCTGACCTCCAATTGATCCAGCACCATTTGTTGAAAAGACTATCTTTTTTCCACTGGATGCTTTCAGCTCCTTTGTCGAAGATCAAGTGACCATAGGTGTGTGGGTTCATTTCTGGGTCTTCAATCCTATTCCATTGATCTGATTTCCTGACATTGTACCAATACCATGCAGTTTTTATCACTATTGCTCTGTAGTAAAGTCTGAGGTCTGGGATACTGAATCCCCCTGAAGTTCTTTTACTGTTGAGAATAGGTTCCTCAGAAAACTGGGCATAGCACTTCCGGAGGACCCTGCTATACCACTCCTGGGCATATACATAGAGGATTCCCCAGCATGTAATAAGGACACATGCTCCTCTATGTTCATAGCAGCCCTATTTGTAGTAGCTAGAAGCTGGAAACAACCCAGGTGTCCCTCAATGGAGGAATGGATACAAAAAATGTGGTATATTTACACAATAGAGTACTATTCAGCCATTAGAAACAATGAATTCATGAAATTCGTAGACAAATGGATGGAGCTGGAGAACATCATACTAAGTGAGGTAATCCAGTCTCAAAAGATCAATCATGGTATGCACTCAGTGATAAGTGGATATTAACCTAGAAACTTGGAATACCCAAGAAATAATCCACATATTAAATGATGTCCAAAAATAACAGAGGAGTGGCCTCTGGTTCTGGAAAGACTCAATGCAACAGTATAGGGGAATACCAGAACATGGAAGTGGGAAGGGGTAGATGGAGGAACAGGGGGAGGGAAGAGGGCTTATGGGACTTGCGGGGAGTGGGGACTCAGAAAAGGGGAAATCATTTGATATGTAAATAAAGAATACATCGAATAAAAAACTCACATATAGGTACTTAATTTTTAACAAAATGTATCATAAACATACATTGTAAAAAGACATACATTGTAAAACATACATTATAAAAAGACAGCCTCTTCATCTAATATGTATGAGCAAACAAGATTTCTACCTACACAAGAACAATTTGATCTCTGTCACCTTGCCCAAGGTCAACTAAGAATAGATAATCTTAATGAAAAGATGAAAAATTGTTATGGTTAAGGTCAAATATGTAAAATATTTTAACATATTGTCAAGTTTTTTTAAAAAAAAGGATCCAAATAGTTGTAAACTAGAATCAAAAGTTGACAAATAAAATTATAGAGTTTCCTTCACAACAAAGCAAAACAATCACTAGAATGAAGAGACAGCCTCAGTAGTGGTTCTCAGCATTCCTAGTGCTGTGTCCCTTTAACAGTGATTCATGGTGTGTTGACCCCAAAATATAAAATTATTTTCATGCTACTTTATAAGTTTAATTTAGACACTATTATGAATAATTATATAAATATCTGATACATGGAATGTTTGATATATGAGCCATATGAAAGGGTAATTAGATCTCCCAAAAGGGTCACAATACACAGTTGAGAAACACTGGTATATAACATAGGAAAAATGTCTCTGCCATTTAAACAACAGACAAATTACCATATAGGGTATATTCAGAACTGCAACCTAGTAGGCTGATGTTATAGTGAATAGAGTATAATATCTATAATTCTTTCATACAGTAAAAAGTTTCCTAAACAGTGTATAATATTTATATCCAAAAAGCCAATACCATGGATATTGCAGCAAGACAAAGCAGCAGGATATGCAGCAATGTGATCCTATGCCTCATCTAGAGTACAACAAAAGTGGAAAAAATCTGACATCTACCTAACAGAATAGTCATTGTGACCATAATAGGGGTAATTTTTTCATCCATTAACATGAATTTTAATGTTTATACTCATAAATCATCATTTCACATTTTCATCTTGGACTTGCCTACTGAATCCAGATTAGCATATATGACTGCATATCTGACATTTTAAAATTAATGCATAATATTGGAATTTAGATATCCCAATGAGCTCCACTGCTTTAAAAAACTCTATTACAAATTTCCTTTCTATATTCGTCAATTACACCATGTATTCAAGTCTCCAGAAAAGTAGACTTGTATTTATCTGTCACTCTCTCCCTTAACTAACATTCAAAAAATCCTGTTGTCTTAGTTTCAAAATGTACTCAAGTTAGATTCTATTAATATCAATATAATATTTCTATCTTACTCAGATTAAAAGCATGTCTTTATTCTAAAACTCAAGGTTTTCCATGGCTTTTCCGTTATCTCTTGACATTTTTCCTACTACAGATTTCATTCATTTGACTGATCAAACTGGACTTTTACTGTTTCTTAGACACATTAGACAGCCTCTAGCATCAGCCTTTTTCTGTGGATTTTTGTTTTTCTTAAAAATCTTTATTATTAGATATTAGTGGGATTATTTATCCTCATGATCCCTTTATACCTTTGTTCAAAATTCTCCTTTCTAATGAAGCCTTTCTAGACATCTTTATCTAATAATGCAATCGCCTCCTCCAGTACCTCTTAGCTCCTCTCTAGCTTCTCAGGATTTATCACCTTCCTTAGGCCATATTAAGTATTTACCTCCTTATCACTTTTACCTACTGAAAACTAAGATGTATGGGACATGAGTTTTGCCTATAAAAAGAATTGATAATATTTTGTTAAATTCTATAAATACATGGACTCAAATGTTTCTTTGTATACAACAGATATTTCATAAACATTTGCATAGCAGATGAACAAATGACTTTTTTCATGGTGGAAAAGGAGAATTAACATCAGTGATAGATCAATGATCACATTGGTGTTACTTTCCTTGTTAAAACTACAAAGCCTCAGAACTTCAAGATTTAAAATTACTTGAACCTAGAAATTTACATTTTATAGCTTTAAAAATTGTCAACTGAAAGAACCAAGTAAAGCAATTTTTTCCAATACAATAAACTCAAAAAATATAATTTCTCATTTTCTTCTTTTGGAGAAAGCACTCAGAAATTTGTTTTCAAAATAGGCAGCAAAATGTTTGCCAGAAAATAGATTGTAATGTTAATTGGTCAAATCTAAACATTAAACTAGAAGGATTAATGAAAACAATCTTCAGGGGAAAATTACATACCATATTCTGTATGTCTAAAAAAGCCTAGTTCTTAGAGATGAAATACTGGTCAATCATCCACCTGCGAGGTAAGGAAAGTCAATCAGAAGTTCCCCTTCACTGAATATGTAGCAATTTTATGGCATTTCTGGATAAATTATTCTTAATTTTAATCTGAATATTAAAAATAACGAATTTGACATGATACTTAATAATGATATCAAATATATTTATTTATTTATGAAATACATCATTCAGTGAATATTTTGAGCACCTATTACATGCTTGACATTGCTCAGTTACTGAGTGGATAAATAAGTATAAACAAAAAAAAATTAAAAGATACTCTGACCTAATGGAGCTAACATTCTTATATTGGGAAAGAGATGTGGTAAGCCATGAATATATAAGAGAAATAGCATAAGAAACAAGAGTCTGGCTACAGATAAGAAAAGGTAGGGTTATATGTGGAAGTGTGAGTTTCCTTCATTTGCAAGGAAGAGATCAAATCAATAGTGTTAAAACTTGATGAAACAAGAAACAGAGCTGGGATATATATTTTACAAATTTGAAATTGAAATCACTGGAGAATATTTTAAAAATAATGTAGTTCTGGCACTCTCTTTCACAGTAATATGACAGCTAACAGTAATATATATTATGAAATAATCATAAGAGAACTTTTGTGAATGTTCTTATTGCAAAGATGCATAATAAAGCTCATATAATAAATACATGAGTTTATGTGTAAACAAAATAATTTGGTATGGTCATCACACATTATATATACTGAAACACCATGATACACCTTATGTGTAATTACTCTCTGATAATTTTTAAAGATACAAGTATGGGGGCCAGTGAAATTACTCAACAGGTAAAATTACTGTTTCACAAAAATAGAGACATGAGTCCTAACTTCTGTCTTAGTTAGGGTTTTACTGCTGTGAACAGACACCATGACCAATGCAAGTTTTATAAAAGACAACATTTAATTGGAGCTGGCTTACAGGTTCAGAGGTTCAGTCCATTGTCATCAAAGCAGAAACATGGCAACATCCAGGCCGATATGGTGCAGGAGGAGCTAAGAGTTTTACATCTTCATCTGAAGGCTGCTAGTGGAAGACTCCTCAGAAAACACTTCCCAGAAGACTTCACCTAAGTGATGCTGGTCTGTTCTTAATCACCACTAATTCCTTAGCTCCAGTTAGCTGGCATCAATTGTCCCAGTATTCCCTTCTAGTTTTCACTATAAAGCCAAACCTGCCGAGTTCTGCTGCTTGCTGGGTCTGGAACATGGCCCCCTTGTTCCGGAACTCACAGATAAAGAATATAACTAACTCCAGAAAATTGTCCCCTGACTTCCACATTTATAGCATAGCATATATGTCCCTACACTCCTACATCATACATGCTACATAGGCATGGACACACACACACACAGACAGTAACTAATTGTTTAAAAATAGATTTATAATGTTAAAATATAATGTAACTAATAAGAAGAAAAAGTTGAAGTAAAGAAGTATTAAAGATAGCACAGTTTGCTCAATTCCTCATTTATCATAACAGCCAAAAATGCATTAATTACATACACTATGTCATGGATAAATCAAAAAAAAGTACATGAATATCTTTAGCATTATGGTGATAACATCCTGAATTAAAAATAGCTCCTCTATGAAATGGAAGTAAACACAGAAAAATGAGAGAAACAATTCATTGGTAATCTTATAACTACTAAAATTTGAGCATTAATTAGTAAAATTAGCAATGAAAATATAAAAATGATATGGTGAGTTTCTGTCTGTGCCTTCTTTGACTGGATACATCACAAAATCTCACACAGCCTTTTATTTTATTTGCTGGGATGTGTAAAATTATCAAATGTGTATATGAATGCCATTATTATGTATCTAGAATCACAAAATTCTGATCAGGATGATATGTCTCCTGCACCTAAAAGAAGAGATAATAAGGAGAGGGAAAGTGAAGGTGAGGGGAATGCAGGAGGGTCTGTGTGAAGGGATGGCTGGGAGAAGAGGTAGGCTGATATTGGGATATAAAGGGAATAAATTAACTAATTAATGACAATAAGAATGTGAAATTCCCGAAAGAACTTATCAGTCCTCATCTCAAAACAGATGGTTACAGCACTGAATAGTTGTGGCAAAAGGCAAATTTGAGAGCAGGGAACCAAAGAACATATTTGTTCGTAATTTACTCATTAAAAATTTGAAAGTTACCAGCTCAGCCTAAATTTAATGAAAGATTTTAGGTCAGTTTCCTTATTTTGATCTTATGATATCTCAGATCATCTCCAGTTATTTTTAAGGAACATTATGAATTCTATCCTTCACCCTACAAGAAACATCAATAAATGTTACTCTGAAATATCAAAAATGTACATCATTCATTGCTGTGATTCAGAAGAATTGTGCTGGCATATGCGGGGATTTTCTTCATATACTGAATTGGAATTACAAAAATAAATAAGTGTTCTGAGCATTTGGCAATTTTTATATGTGTTACCAGTTTTTCTTTCCTATAAAGATTTCCATAATATTTCCCCATATTTATTTCATTTGGGAGCTCTTTTCATCATGCACATATGCTCATAAAATGATGCCTTTACTTTTTAAGTTGAATATTAACCTTGATTACGCACCAATTTTTGACTGTGTTTAGATTTGTTATCTATTTCAAATCAGAAGAGCAATGAGAAGTAGATTTCTTCCATTCTCTTGACAGTGAAGGTGGATTCCTTGTGGGTTTTCAAATTCATTTTCTTAGTTGGAAAAATTACTCTCTTATGCTGATTAGTGTTAAACTCTATACCCACATTTTGGTGGATACAGCAAAATCTGTGAAATTCTAACAAATATTAACCCTTTCAAAGAAATTTCTATCTCCTCTCTTTATTTTTCCAATCCTATAAATTCATTTTTATAGATTCCCAAGGTTTAGAATTCCAGCTCCCAGAATGCTACGAAAATTGGAAAGGAACATTCTACACATTGGGCTCAGAAAGTGATTTGCTTATTCTCTCCTTTCTTGTTTCTAGGCATATGTTTAGTTGGTATGGAATGCTTTCAATTTTACATCGAGCACTTCTGATAATTCATCTCTCGGTCTTTCGATAATAGGTCTTAAATCTTCACACTGTGATAACCAAATCCATCCACAGAATCTGAGTTGAGGGTAATCCATATGACGTCTTAATCACTAAAATAAGGCTTCTCTGGATCAGTCAGGTTTTAAACCCAAGGTTGGAGCAAGCTTTTAACTGAGACCTCCTGTTATAAAGGGAACCAGGCCAGTGCATTAGTGAGCTTTGAGTGCCAGGACCCTGGTGAGACACTGAGCTCGGAAGATAGAGTGTCATTGTGCAAATGGTTTTTAAATATATGTGTGTTTGGAAAAGCACCAAAATGATGTAGTCATTGATTATAGCAAAACTAAGTCATTTTAAAACTGTAATAGAGGAAGAAAGTGGTGTATCAAACAATGATTGCTTCTGGACATAGAGGCAAGAAGAAAGCAAACAGCACTGTTTGGTGCTGGAAAGGAGCTCTCACAAAATGCCAACAGTTAGATGCAAGGAAGAGTATTTTATCTACTATTTAAAGCCCTAGCCTGCTATTTCCAAAATGCTTCCTTAAATCAAACTCTTATGGCACTATTTTGCACTATTAAAGAGAGATGGCAAGCAAAGTTCCAAGAGCTTCATCATGATATATAAATATAGAAATATTTTTAGTATAATATTTGCAGTTTGTCCTTAGGGATGTGGGTAGGAGAGAGGGATAAAATGTACTTCTATTTTGTCCCTTCCCAAGATAGAATTTGAGCACACTATATGTTCTCTAACTACAACTTTAACCAAGGACAATCTATCTGTGGAGTGGAGTAAAATAACATTGTGGGTCGTTTTGCTAGCATAGGGTTTAGTAACATACAACTACACCAATCAATAGCAAGAAAAAAAAACAACCTCCTGAAATTTTAGTACAACACACACACACACAGCAGCAGCAGCAGCACAGTAGCAAAGGAGCCCTCTCTATTATATGAGCTCAAACACTTCAATCTAAATTAAATTCAATTAGAGGTAATCATAGTGGATCATATTAAAATAATTCTCAGACAGGAAAGATTATAATTTTAAATGACTCCATAAACCACTAATGAAAAAAATCACTTAATTCAATTAAGTAGACCAATAACCAATAGTTAAAGGTCAATGAAAATCTGCCTGTGTGGCTATTTCCCTCTTCCTTTTGAACCTCGGCTGAGCTATCAGAGCCCAGGTTTTTGAATCAAGATCTGCCTGTGATGGGATTGAGTGTGAAGCTGTCCATCAAGCTAGACTGAGTGATCTCAGACCTTAGTAATGACAGCAGTGATTACCCCTCAAGGTGCATGTAATAGTATACTGCAGAGCTTAGGTGCATAACTACTTTTCTATTACAGCATCTTCCTTTTGTATTTGAGTGTTTTAGCCAATCATTCTATAATTTATCAAGCAACATTATCATTGGTAAGAAGCCCCATTGGTAAATATATCTAATCTCTCCTATTATTCCCTTGAACTGAAAGCTCCCATGGACTGACTTGACAAAATTTGCCTTGTTTTCTACTTTTCAACTGTCTAATAATGGGTGGAAAATTAAAGCAACTCTACCCCTTGTGTTAATTATTTCTGAAAGTTGCCACAAAGTGATTATTGTAAAGGCATAAAGAGGTGAGTCTATGTTTTGCCAACAAGCAGGTGGCTGATAATATCTTGGCTCTAGACTGTCTTATAAGATACAGGTCCTAGTACTTAACACAACCTCTGCTTTGCTGGCTTTAGGATCTCTGCCAAATCGTTGCACTACCCTATGCCTTCATAAAACATCTGAGAAATTGATTTTTTTTATTTTTTTTATTCGATATAATTTATTTACATTTCAAATGATTTCCCCTTTTCTAGCCCCCCCACTCCCGGAAAGTCCCGTAAGCCCCCTTCTCTTCCCCTGTCCTCCCTCCCACCCCTTCCCACTTCCCCGTTCTGGTTTTGCCGAATACTCTTTCACTGAGTCTTTCCAGAACCAGGGGCCACACCTCCTTTCTTCGTGTATCTCATTTGATGTGTGGATTATGTTTTGGGTATTCCAGTTTTCTAGGTTAATAACCACTTATTAGTGAGTGCATACCATGATTCACCTATTGAGTCTGGGTTACCTCACTTAGTATGATGTTCTCTAGCTCCATCCATTTGCCTAAGAATTTCATGAATTCATAGTTTCTAACGGCTGAATAGTACTCCATTGTGTAGATATACCACATTTTTTGCATCCACTCTTCTGTTGAGGGATACCTGGGTTATTTCCAGCATCTGGCAATTATAAATAGGGCTGTAATGAACACAGTAGAGCATGTATCCTTATTACATGCTGGGGAATCCTCTGGGTATATGCCCAGGAGTGGTATAGCAGGATCTTCTAGAAGTGAGGTGCCCAGTTTTTGGAGGAACCGCCAGACTGATTTCCAGAGGGGTTGTACCAATTTGCAACCCCACCAGCAGTGGAGGAGTGTTCCTCTTTCTCCACACCCTCTCCAACACCTGCTGTCTCCTGAATTTTTAATCTTAGCCATTCTGACTGGTGTAAGATGAAATCTTAGGGTTGTTTTGATTTGCATTTCCCTAATGACTAATGAAGTTGAGCATTTTTTAAGATGCTTCTCTGCCATCCGAAGTTCTTCAGGTGAGAATTCTTTGTTTAACTCTGTACCCCATTTTTTAATAGGGTTGTTCGGTTCTCTGGAGTCTAACTTCTTGAGTTCTTTATATATATTGGATATTAGCCCTCTATCTGATGTAGGATTGGTGAAGATCTTTTCCCAATTTGTTGGTTGCCGATCTGTCCTCTTGATGGTGTCCTTTGCCTTACAGAAACTCTGTAACCTTATGAGGTCCCATTTGTCAATTCTTGCTCTTAGAGCATACGCTATTGGTGTTCTGTTCAGAAACTTTCTCCCTGTACCGATGTCCTCAAGGGTCTTCCCCAGTTTCTTTTCTATTAGCTTCAGAGTGTCTGGCTTTATGTGGAGGTCCTTGATCCATTTGGATTTGAGCTTAGTACAAGGAGACAAGGATGGATCAATTCACATTCTTCTGCATGCTGACCTCCAGTTGAACCAGCACCATTTGTTGAAAAGGCTATCTTTTTTCCATTGGATGTTTTCAGCCTCTTTGTCGAGGATCAAGTGGCCATAGGTGTGTGGGTTCATTTCTGGATCTTCAATCCTGTTCCATTGATCCTCCTGCCTGTCACTGTACCAATACCATGCAGTTTTTAACACTATTGCTCTGTAGTATTGCTTGAGGTCAGGGATACTGATTCCCCCAGATTTTCTTTTGTTGCTGAGAATAGTTTAACTATCCTGGGTTTTTTGTTGTTCCAGATGAATTTGATAATTGCTCTTTCTAACTCTGTGAACAATTGAGTTGGGATTTTGATGGGTATTGCATTGAATCTGTACATTGCTTTTGGCAAAATGGCCATTTTAACTATATTGATTCTACCGATCCATGAGCATGGGAGGGTTTCCCATTTTTTGAGGTCTTCTTCCATTTCCTTCTTCAGAGTCTTGAAGTTCTTGTCATACAGATCTTTCACATGTTTGGTAAGAGTCACCCCAAGATACTTTATACTGTTTGTGGCTATTGTGAAGGGGGTCATTTCCCTAATTTCTTTCTCAGCCTGCTTATCCTTTGAGTATAGGAAGGCCACTGATTTGCTTGAGTTGATTTTATAACCTGCCACTTTGCTGAAGTTGTTTATCAGCTGTAGGAGCTCTCTAGTGGAGTTTTTTGGGTCACTTAGGTAGACTATCATGTCGTCTGCAAATAATGATAGTTTGACTTCTTCCTTTCCAATTTGTATCCCTTTGACCTCCTTATGTTGTCGAATTGCCCGAGCTAGTACCTCAAGTACAATATTGAAAAGATGAGGAGAAAGGGGGCAGCCTTGTCTGGTCCCTGATTTCAGTGGGATTGCTTCAAGTTTCTCTCCATTTAGTTTGATGCTGGCTACGGGTTTGCTGTATATTGCTTTTACTATGTTTAGGTATGGGCCTTGAATTCCTGTTCTTTCCAAGACTTTAAGCATGAAAGGATGCTGAATTTTGTCAAATGCTTTTTCAGCATCCAATGAAATGACCATGTGGTTTTGTTCTTTGAATTTGTTTATGTAGTGGATTGTATTGATGGATTTCCGTATATTGAAACAACCCTGCATTCCCGGGATAAAGCCTACTTGATCATGGTGGATGATCGTTTTGATGTGTTCTTGGATTCGGTTGGCAAGAATTTTATTGAGTATTTTTGCATCGATGTTCATAAGGGAAATTGGTCTGAAGTTCTCTTTCTTTGTTGGATCTTTGTGTGGCTTTGGTATCAGCGTAATTGTGGCTTCGTAGAAGGAATTGGGTAGTGTTCCTTCTGTTTCTATTTTGTGGAATAGTTTGAAGAGTATTGGTGTTGACTCTTCTTTGAAGGTCTGGTAGAATTCTGCACTGAAACCATCTGGTCCTGTGCTTTTTTTGGTTGGAAGTCTTTCTATGACTCCTTCTATGTCATTAGGCTTTATGGGACTGTTTAGATGGTCTAGTTGGTCCTGATTTAATTTTGGTATTTGGTATCTGTCAAGGAAATTGTCCATTTCCTCCAGATTCTCCAGTTGTGTTGAGTACAGGCTCTTGTAGTAGGATCTGATGATTTTTTGGATTTCCTCAGTTTCCGTTGTTGTATCTCCCTTTTCATTTCTAAGTTTGTTAATTTGGATACTTTCTCTGTGCCCTTTGGTCAGTCTGGCTAAGCGTTTATCTATCTTGTTGATTTTCTCAAAGAACCAGCTCCTGGTTTTGTTGATTTTTTGTATGGTTCTCTTTGTTTCTACTTGATTGATTTCGGCCCTGAGTTTGATGATTTCCTGCCTTCTACTCCTCCTGGGCGAAATAGCTTCTTTTTGTTCTAGGGCTTTCAGGTGTGTCATTAAGCTGGTAATGTATGTTCTCTCCATTTTCTTTTCGGAGGCACTCAGGGCTATGAGTTTTCCTCTTAGCACTGCTTTCATTGTGTCCCATAGATTTGGGTATGTTGTGTTTTCATTTTCATTGTGTTCTAAAAAGTCTTTAATTTCTTTCTTTATTTCTTCCTTGACCAAGGTATCATTGAGTAGAGTATTGTTCAATTTCCACGTGTATGTGGGTTTTCTGTTGTTTCTGTTGCTATTGAAGACCACTTTTACTCCATAGTGATCAGATAGGAGGCATGGGATTAGTTCAATCTTCTTATATTTGTTGAGGTCTGTCTTGTGACCAATTATATGGTCGATTTTGGAGAAGGTACCATGAGGTGCTGAGAAAAAGGTATATTCTTTTGTTTTAGGATAGAATGTTCTATATATATCTATTAAATCTAATTGGTCCAAAGCTTCAATTAGTTTCATTGTGTCCTTGTTTAGTTTCTGTTTTCCTCATCGGTCCATTGAGGAAAGTGCAGTGTTGAAGTCACCCACAATTATTGTGTTAGGTGCAATGTGTGCTTTGAGTTTTAATAAAGTTTCTTTTATGAAAGAGGGTGCCCTTGCATTTGGAGCATAGATGTTCAGGATTGAGAGTTCTTCTTGTATTTTTCCTTTGACCAGCAAGAAGTGTCCCTCAGAGTCTCTTTTGATGACTTTGGGTTGAAAGTCAATTTTATCTGATATTAAAATGGATACTCCTGCCTGTTTCCTGAGACCATTTGCTTGTAAAATTGTCTTCCAGCCTTTTACTCTAAGGTAGTGTTTGTCTTTGAACCTGAGGTGTGTTTTCTGTAAGCAGCAAAATGTAGGGTCCTGTTTACATATCCAGTCAGTTAGTCTGTGTCTTTTTATTGGGGCATTAAGTCCATTGATGTTAAGAGATATTAAGGAATAGTGATTATTACTTCCTATCATTTTTGACGTTATTTTTTAAATTTGATTGCTTAACTTCTTTTGGGTTTGATGAAAGTTTACTATCTTGCTTTTTCCAGGGTGAAGTTTCCCTCCTTGTATTGGTGTTGTCCTCCTATTATCCTTTTTAGGGCTGGGTTTGTGGATAGATATTGGGTAAACTTGGTTTTGTCGTGAAATATCTTAGTTTCTCCATCTATGGTGATTGAGAGTTTTGCTGGATATAGTAGTTTTGGTTGGCATTTGTGTTCTCTTAGAGTCTGCATGAGATCTTCCCAGGACCTTCTAGCCTTCATAGTCTCAGGTGAAAAGTCTGCTGTGATTCTGATAGGTCTTCCTTTATATGTTACTTGGCCTTTTTCTCTTACTACCTTTAATATTCTTTCTTTGTTTAGAACATTTGGTGTTTTGATTATTATGTGACGGGAAGTATTTCTGTTCTGGTCCAGTCTGTTTGGAGTTCTCTAGGCTTCTTGTATATTCATGGGCATCTCTCTCTTTAGGTTAGGGAAGTTTTCTTCCATAATTTTATTGAAGATATTTGCTGGCCCTTTAAGTTGTAAATCTTCACTCTCATCTATGCCTATAATCCTTAGGTTTGGTCTTCTCATTGTGTCCTGGATTTCCTGGATATTTTGGGTTACAAGCTTTTTGCATTTTGCATTTTCTTTATCTGTTGAGTCCATGGTTTCTATAGAATCTTCAGCATCTGAGATTCTTTCTTCTGTTTCTTGTATTCTGTTGTTGATATTTGCATCTCTGTCCCCTGATTTCTTCCCAAGGCTTTCTATCTCCAAAGTTGTCTCCCTTTGAGTTTTCTTAGTTGTTTCTACTTCTGATTTTAGATCCTGGATGGTTTTGCTTAGCTCCTTCACTTGCTTGTTTGTGCTTTCCTGTAATTCTTTAAGAGATTTTTGTGTTTCTTCTTTCATGACCTCAGCCTATTGACCAAAGTTCTCCTGTATTTCTTTAAGTGATTTTTGCGTTTCCTCCTTGTTGGCTTTTATATTCTCTTGGATTTCTTTCAATGATTTTTGTGTTTCCCTAGCAAGGGCTTCTAACTTTTGATCCATTTTCTCCTGAATTTCTTTAAGTATGTCCTTCATGTGTTCCTGTACCAGCATCATGACCAGTGATTTTAAATCCAAATCTTGTTTTACTGGTGTGATGGGGTATCCAGGACATGCTGGTAGAGGAGAATTGGGTTCAAATGTTGCCATATTGCCTTGATTTCTGTTAGTGACGTTCCTGTGTTTGCCTTTTGCCATCTAGTTCTCACTGGTGTTACTTGGTCTTGTCAGTGCTGGACTCACCAGTGCAAGCTGCCCCTTCCCCGTTGGCCTCTGGTGCACACCTTACACCCTGCACTGCCTGTAGACAGGGTGCTGCTGTCCAGGCTGTTCAGATCCAGAAGCAGGCACCTGAAGGCTCTTGCTGGGGCCCGCAGGATTTACCAGAGCACACCAACTTCTCCCAGCTGGCCACCCGGAAGCCCCCGCTAGCTTCTTGAGGGACCTGGAGATATGGTGCGGCTGCCCAGGCTGATCTGAAGCGGAGAGAGTTGAGCTGAGGGCTTCTGCCTGAGGCCTTGCCCCAGATTGTGTCTGTGGACCAGATGGAGCCCGTGTGCACCCCCAGGGAGCGCTGACAGTGTATGCTGCTGTGACCTCCCCTGTGTTCCGCTCACTCCGCTGGGCAGCCGATTCCCCAACCAGACTGGCGCACACAAGGTTAGCCTGGTCGCCCAGGCCCTGAGTCCAGGCAAAAGCCTGGGAGGCCAAGGTCCGAGCAAAGTTCCCCTAGGGCTATGACTGTTAATTGGGTCCACCAGGTGACCCGGATGGCCGGCGTGCGCATCCGTGCTCCCTGAAAGCACTGGGAGAGTCTGCTGTGCTAACAACCTCCTGGGCGGGTTGACACACAGATGGTCCACCAAGCCGCCCAGTTCTTGGGGTCAGTCCTGTGCCTTTTGGGGCCTAGATCCCCGTTTTGTTAGCCTCAGGCTACGCTTGTTAGCCGTCTCTGCCCTCCCGAGCACTCTGGGTCCTGTAGGCAAAATGGCGGCGCGTGAGCCGGCCAGGGCAAAAAAACCTCCTGGCTGGGTTGGCACCCCGATGGCCACCCGAACAGCCCAGGGCCTGGGTGCAGGCCAACGCCCGTCGGGCTCAGACCCCTGCGGTGTTGGCCTCGGATTATGTTTGTGTACCTCAGTCTGTCCAATCTCTGGAGTCCGAAATCAAGATGGATTTGAGTCTCTCCTGACTGGCGGGAGGCTGTGTTCTGAAGTGGCTTCCGTGCAGCCAAAGGAGCTGCACAACCGCAGCTGCTTGCCGCCCGGCTGGTCAGCGAAGGTCAGTGGTCATGGGCGCAGGGCCTAACTGGACCCTGTGTCGCCTTGGTTCCACTGCTGATGGCCCTTCAGCTGGACCAGCCACTGCTGCACTGCTGCCGCTGCCGCCCTTGAGAAATTGATTTTTTAATCACACCTCCTATTTCAATATGCAACTAAGGTGTCTTATCGGATGGTTACTGTAGACATGAGGAGGATAGCTGGTGAATACAATTCCCATATCCACTTTAAGTAATGAACCTTTGCTTTCATCCATAGGTGTAGGAGGCTTTCACATAAGATTTCATTTTTAAAATAATCTTGTTGTTAAATATTTTAAGTCACTCATGTTTAAGGTATAAATATGAAAGTTGAAAAGAATCTATAACATGTGCTCTAGTAAAATTAAACTAAGTTAAGTCTAGCATACCAACTTTTAAATTAGAAGAGGCCTCATATAATCTATAGAGACACTTGGTATGTAGACATGACCCACATGCATGCATGCTACTATTATTATGTATTTAAATATACAAAAGGATTTTTCTATAAAGAAATTGAATTTTTAATACTCCTCAGTAATTCCTGTGACCCCTCATGAGCCAAATATCTTCACTTCTTTAAAATGGCTTCTATCTGGAATGTGAATGAATATATGGAAAGTTACTACCTGTCTTATCCTGGTGATCCAATTGAGCATTCAAGTCTCTACCCACATGCTAGTGGATACAGCAAGATCTGTGAAATTCTAACAAATATAAGCCCTTTCAAGGAAATTTCCATCCCCTCTCCTTAATTTTCCCATCCTATAAATTCATTTTTATAGATTTCCAAGGTTTAGAATTTCAGCTCCCTGAATGCTACGAAAATTGGAAAGGAACACATTGTGCTCAGAAAGTGATTTGCTTATTTGTTTCTTTCTTGATCAAATATATATATATAATGCACTTTACTATTCATATATATTTATATATTCACATATCGTATATACATATGAATGAAAGGCTTGATCTCTTGCTGGAGTCCCTCTTGGGAAATGGCATAAGCTTTGAGTCAGGGCCTTGTTGTCAGTGGTGAATAGGTTACTATGAATACAATTTTGGAGGATTTATTTCATCCTAGGTTCCATTCTCCCTCCCCTTTCTATCTTTCCTGTTTCCGTGAAATGAACAAGTTTGTCTCACCATAATTTTCTGGTTTTGATATTTTTGTCTCACCATAGATCCAGGACCAATAGTTTCAAATGACCCAGCAATGAAAATAGAAATCCTGAATCAAATAAGATGTTACTTCTTCACTTTATTTCCTCAGCTATTTTCTCACAGTGGTGGAAAAGAATATTTTCTAGTTCCATACATTTGACTACAAAACTCAAGATGTCCTCAGGATGTCCTCATTCTTAATAGCTGAGTAGTATTCCACTATGTGAATGAACCACATTTTCTGCATCCATTTTTCTGTGGTGGGACATATGGGTTGAGTCCAGCTTCTGGCTATCACAAATAAAGCTGCTATGAAAATACTGGAACACATTCTGCTGTGGCATGCTAGGTCCTCTTTTGGGTACATTCACAAGAGTGGTATAGCTGGGTCTTCAGGTAGGTCTATTTCCAACTTTCTAGGGAACCTCCAGATTGCCTTCCAGAGTGGTTCTACCAGTTTTCAATCCCACCAGCAATAGAGGAGCAGTCCTCTTTTTCCATATCCTCGGCAATATGTACTGTCACCTGCTCTTTTGATCTTAGCCATTCTGATTGGCATGAGGTAGAATCTCAGGGTTGTTTTGAGTTGTATTTCCCTGAGGACTAAGGACTTAGAACATTTCTTTAAATGCTTCTTAGCCATTTGAAATTATTCTGTTGTTAATTCTCTGTTTAGTTGTATACCCCATTTTTTGATTGGGTTGTTTGATCTCTTAGTGGTTATCTTCAGCTACATCTGCTACAAGATGTGATAAGCAGAGCGAACCCTGTGGATAGCCTTGAGTCATCTGGGAGGTGGGTTAGGTCACATTTGAAATCTTGAGTTTCTATCCATCAGTGTTAAACTGGGCTGGGGGAAAAGAATTTGGATAGATGTCTGAGGATCCACTCTAGGATTTGTTCTTCCTTTTCAGCAGTATCTACTATCATAGGATGAGAAACTTTTCTGGATGATGTATTATCTAGAGATATAGGTTTCATTATTCCTCTGGATATCTAAGCTCCAACGAAGTTCAATCGAAAAAGAGGAAAGTTAACATGAGGAGTGGGTTCTGTTCATGTGTGACTTTGGGAAATCCTTGCCCTTCTATGCCTTTCATATGTGCATATGTGTAAGTGCTAGATTTTATTATCTTAGAATGCCATTTTGCTTCTAAGATGTTGCAAAACAGCTTAACCAAGGTTAACAAGGATACATATTAGGTGCTGTAGAGAGAAGTACATTTGAGACCCAGCAAAACTGGCTTAGTTGGTATGTTTCCTTCTTACCACAAGGACAATTAATCCATGATGTTCATAGAGACTTTATTCATAATAACCAGAAAATAGAAACAACATAAATGTCCTTCTACTGAAAGACAGATAAACAAAATGTGGTAGATTTACACAATGGAGTATTATCCTGCTGTTCAAAAATAAAAACCAAACCAAACAAGACAACACCCAAAAAAGACAGAATGAAAATTCAAGGAAAAGGAATGAGATTAGGAAAAAAAAAACTCATCCTGAGTGAAGTAAACTCACGCACAGAAAGACAAATATGATATGTATTTACTTATAAGTGGATATTGGCCATTAAGTAATTGGATAATCAATACCACACAGACCCAGAGAGATTATATAAAGGGGGATGCATTAATGAGAATATGTAAAATAGAATTTGTTGGTAGACTGGGTGTATGTGGGGTCATGAGCAAGAGGGATATGGGAAGATTAGACAGAGGGAGAGACAGGGAGAGACAACTAGAATTAGAATATATAAATATATATGAATAGTAAAGTGCATTCATATATATATATATATATATATATATATATATATATATATATATATGATCAAGAAAGGAACAAATAAGCAAATCACTTTCTGAGCACAATGTGTTCCTTTCCAATTTTTGTAGCATTCAAGGAGCTGAAATTCTAAACCTCAGAAATCTATAAAAATGAATTTATATTCTGCTTATAAAATATGCTAGGACAATGGTGGAAGAGAACTTGGGGGAGGAGTCAATCAGTAGTGTTCAACGTATGGATTAAACTTTTGTAACGACTCTTATGTTTGTGGGTGCACTTGCATTTGAGGCATAAATGTTTCCCAACCAAAAATAGTCCAGGGCTAGATGGTTTTAGTGCAGAATTCTACCAGACTTTCAAACAAGAATTAATACCAGACTACTCAAACTATTCCACAATACAGATACAAAAGGAACATTGTCAAGCTTCTTCTATGAAGCCATTGTTACTCTAAAAACAAAATCACACAAATATGTAACAAAGAAAATTTCAAAAAAAAGTAAGAAAAATGACAAGAAAAAAAGAAAATTTCCGACCAATTTCCCTTACAAAAATTGATACAAAAGCACTCAATAAAATACTTACAAACTGAATCCAAGAACACATTAAATACATCATACACTGTGATTAAGTAGGCTTCATCCCAGGGATACAGGAATGGCTTAATATATGAATATCCATCATCATACTCCAACATATAAACAAACTGAAAGAAAAACCCCACATGATCATTGCATTAAATACTAAAAAGGCCATTAGCAATATCCACCACCCCTTTATGTTAAAAGTCTTGGAGTGATCAGGGATGCAAGGGACAAACCTTAACATAATAAAGTCAATAAGCAGCAAGCCAATAGGCAATATCATCCTAAATATAGAGAAAATTAAGCTATTCCACTAAAATCAGGGACAAAACAATGCTGTTCATTTTTTCCCTGTCTATAAAATATAGTAGTTAAAGTTCTAGCCAGAGCAATAAAACAAATAAAGAAGATTAAGGGGGTACAAATTGGAAAAGAAGTCAAAGTACTGCTATTTGGTTATAATACAATAATATGCATAAGTGACCTCAAAATTTCTACCAGAGAACTCCTACAACTGACAAGAAGAGAAACTTAGAAAAAATGAAAAATGGTGAGAAATGCTACTGTGGATATAAGAAAGAAAAAAAAAGAACAACTCTGTCCTGCTAGCAGAATTATAAACTGTTGTAGCCACTATAGGAGTAAGTGTAGAACTATCTAACTATAGTACTCTTATGCATATACCCACTGGAACATGTCTTTCCACAGTGATTCTAGATCATCCATGTTCACTATTGCTCTACTCACAATAGCCAGGAAATGAAAACAACCAAGACGTTCATCAACTTATAAATGGTAAGGAAAATGGGGGTGCATTCACAAAATTTGATATTATTCAGCCATTAAGAAGCATAAAATTTTGACATTTGGAGGTAAATGTATGTCCCTGGAACAAAACCACCCTGAGTGAAGTAACTCAAACTCAGAAAGACATACATCATGTTTTCTTACATGTGTGGATGTTAGATTGGAAGCTTTAGATATGTGAGTTTAATTTAAAATACCCATAGAAGTTAGGTAGCTAGTAAGATACCACTAGATATGAAAGCATTTTGTCAAGGAAGGGGAAATATAATTTTGTTCTACAAATAGAGGAAGGAGAAAATGGAAGAGCAACATTAAATGAAGTAAGGTATGGGAGTACAGAGGGACTAGGAGGAGAGACAACACTAAAGGCCAATTGGAAAAGCCATATGGAAACCTACTACTGCATAAGCAACCTAAATTATATACATATTTATATGCATATACATATGCACACATGAAGATTTTAAATGGAGTTAGCTATTGTCCCATAATGCTATGTATGTAGAGCAGGAGGAAAACCTGCTCCTTTTAGGCTACAAAATGAACATAGCAATAAAATGGTTACTAATGGTTTATTGCTGTACCCATAGTCTTCCTCAGAGAAACTTCTTTCTGTAGATGTTTTTGACACAAATACCCATCAAAATCAAGGTGGAAAGAATAAAGCTTTTTTGTAAGCAATATTTTCTTTCTTTTTAAGATTTACTTATTTATTTTATGTATATGAGTTCACTGTAGCTGTCTTCAGAACAGGGCATGAGATCCCATTACAGATGGTTACAAGTTACCATGTGTTTGCAAGCCACCATGTGGTTGCTGGGAATTGAACTCAGGACCTCTGAAAGAGCAGTCAGTGCTCTTAACTGCTGAACCATCCCTCCAGCCCCCAAGAGACTTTGAAGTACTCATCCCTAAATGGAATGTCTACATCACACCCCAACCCTCAAAAATAAAGGACCTACAAGGAACAAGGGACAGGAAGATTTTAAGAGCAAAAGGTGGTGGATGACTTGAAGGACAAATTTTTTTCCCAAATGCAACAGGGAAGATTCAAATATGAACTTTTAGTACTTGTAAAAACATCCACAAGAACTACATAAGCTCAAGCCAGAGAAATGTCCTAGCATGGAGGAGGGGAATTGTATATGACATACCACCCATAGCTGGCGAGAGACTGAAATACGGTTTCTGCTAGGAAAGAAAAAGTAAGTTTTATTCAGTAATCTGACATCTGGTATATCAACCATACCCCAGGACATACCACATGCCCAGAATTAGTTGGTCAATACCAACTAGAATCAGGAGGTTTTAAATAGTGTGTGTGTGTGCGCGCGCGTGTGCATGTGTGTGTGTGTGTGTGTGTGTGTGTGTGTGTGTGTGTGCGTTAGTTTGAACAGGTATGGCCCACATAGACTCACGTATTTTAATCTTGGCCCATAGGGAGTGATACTATTAAAAAAAATATATCCTTGTTTGAGTTGGTATGGATTTGTTGGAGGAAGTGTGTCACTTGTGGGACTATGTGGGTGGATTTTGAGGTCACCTATGCTTAAGATACATCCAGGGACACAGTCTCTCCTTGCTGCCTGCCGATACAGATACAGAACTATTGGCTCGTCAAGGATCATGCCTGTGAGTATATTGCTATGCTTCCCAGCATGATGATATTTGACTAAACCTCAGAAACTGTAAGCCAACCCCAATTAAGTGCTTTCGTTTATAAGAGTTGCTGTGGTCATGGTATTTTTTTCACAGCAAAATGTATGTGTGTGCGTGTGCGTGTGCGTGTGCGTGTGCGTGTGCGTGTGTGTGTGTGTGTGTGTGTGTGATATATATATCACATTTTATCACAATCATACATATGTGTATATACATATATATATAATCTCTTATATATATATATATGTATATATATATATGTGTGTGTGTGTGTGTGTGTATGTATGTGTATATATAAGAGAGAGAGGAGAGAGAGAGTGAGAAAGAGGGAAAGAAAAAAACACAAATACCAAGTTGAGTGGTTCATAGATGGTAGAAAATATCTGAAAAGGTTGGAAGAGTAGTATGAATTTGAATTTGATTAAAATACAGTGTTTGGAATTCTCAAAGAATTAATAAAAACATATAAAAAAAGTACCTCAATCATATCTTTCTTTTTAAATGAAGCAGGCATATTCACAAAGGTGTTGCATTTCATTCATCTGCCCCTGAAAATCACACATGTTCAGAGTTGTACTGGCAAGGCATATTATTCCTTTAAGTCACCCAATATATGATAGTTTTTGTACAAAAATGATTGATGAAGGAGTTTCCTTTTTAGCATAACAATTAAATCAGCAGCTTATCCAAAGATCTGATGCAGAATGTAACAAGTACCTGATAGAGTTGTGGTCCCTTTGAGAAAAAGAGATTTTTCTTCACTCTCTTAGTCACCTTATGTGAATGGACTCAAATATTTTACTGCATCAGTCTTTTAAATATCTTGCCAGTATGTAGGAAATTGAAGCAATAAACCACAACTTGTTTGTAGTGGTGTTAACATTATTAAGTACTCAGCTAGCTGACAAGAGCCCCATTTTCCCATTAATCTGCAATCACAGCTTCATGAATATTTAGCTCTTTGCCACTTTTCTTATTTTTTCCCCTTATGACTGGTTTGAAAAGTTGACCTCAAATTCACTACATTTCACTTCACTTTGCACATAATCAAAGTTATGACATATTAGCTTCGCAAGTTGCATTTTTTAATTCGATATATTTTTTATTTACATTTCAAATGATTTCCCCTTTTCTAGCCCCCCACTCCCCGAAAGTCCCGTAAGCCCCCTTCTCTTCCCCTGTCCTCCCACCCACCCCTTCCCACTTCCCTGTTCTGGTTTTGTTGAATACTGTTTCACTGAGTCTTTCCAGAACCAGGGGCCACTCCTCCTTTCTTCTTGTACCTCATTTGATGTGTGGATTATGTTTTGGGTATTCCAGTTTTCTAGGTTAATATCCACTTATTAGTGAGTGCATACCATGATTCACCTTTTGAGTCTGGGTTACCTCACTTAGTATGATGTTCTCTAGCTCCATCCATTTGCCTAAGAATTTCATGAATTCATTGTTTCTAATAGCTGAATAGTACTCCATTGTGTAGATATACCACATTTTTTGCATCCACTCTTCTGTTGAGGGATACCTGGGTTCTTTCCAGCATCTGGCAATTATAAATAGGGCTGCTATGAACAGAGTGGAGCATGTATCCTTATTACATGGTGGGGAATCCTCTGAGTATATGCCCAGGAGTGGTATAGCAGGATCTTCTGGAAGTGAGGTGCCCAGTTTTCGGAGGAACCACCAGACTAATTTCCAGAGTGGTTGTACCAATTTGCAACCCCACCAGCAGTGGAGGAGTGTTCCTCTTTCTCCACATCCTCGCCAACACCTGCTGTCTCCTGAATTTTTAATCTTAGCCATTCTGACTGGTGTAAGATGAAATCTCAGGGTTGTTTTGATTTGCATTTCCCTAATGACTAATGAAGTTGAGCATTTTTTAAGATGCTTCTCCGCCATCTGAAGTTCTTCAGGTGAGAATTCTTTGTTTAACTCTGTACCCCATTTTTTAATAGGGTTGTTTGGTTTTCTGGAGTCTAACTTCTTGAGTTCTTTATATATATTGGATATTAGCCCTCTATCTGATGTAGGATTGGTGAAGATCTTTTCCCAATTTGTTCGTTGCTGATTTGTCCTCTTGATGGTGTCCTTTGCCTTACAGAAACTTTGTAATTTTATGAGGTCCCATTTGTCAATTCTTGATCTTAGAGCATAAGCTATTGATGTTCTGTTCAGAAACATTCTCCCTGTACCGATGTCCTCAAGGGTCTTCCCCAGTTTCTTTTCTATTAGCTTCAGAGTGTCTGGCATTATGTGGAGGTCCTTGATCCATTTGGATTTGAGCTTAGTACAAGGAGACAAGGATGGATCAATTCCCATTCTTCTGCATGCTGACCTCCAGTTGAACCAGCACCATTTGTTGAAAAGGCTATCTTTTTTCCATTGGATGTTTTCAGCCTCTTTGTTGAGGATCAAGTGGCCATAGGTGTGTGGGTTCATTTCTGGATCTTCAATCCTGTTCCATTGATCCTCCTGCCTGTCACTGTAACAATACCATGCAGTTTTGAACACTACTGCTCTGTAGTACTGCTTGAGGTCAGGATACTGATTCCCCCTAACTTTCTTTTGTTGCTGAGAATAGTTTTAGCTATCCTGGGTTTTTTGTTATTCCACATGAATTTGATAATTGGTCTTTCTAACTCTGTGAAGAACTGAGTTGGGATTTTGATGGGTATTGCATTGAATCTGTATATTGCTTTTGGCAAAATGGCCATTTTAACTATATTGATTCTACCAATCCATGAGCATGGGAGGGTTTCCCATTTTTTGAGGTCTTCTTCCATTTCCTTCTTCAGAGTCTTGAAGTTCTTGTCATACAGATCTTTCACATGTTTGGTCAGAGTCACCCCAAGATACTTTATACTGTTTGTGGCTATTGTGAAGGGGGTCATTTCCCTAATTTCTTTCTCAGCCTGCTTATCCTTTGAGTATAGGAAGGCCACTGATTTGCTTGAGTTGATTTTATAACCTGCCACTTTGCTGAAAATGTTTATCAGCTGTAGGAGTTCTTTAGTGGAGTTTTTTGGGTCACTTAGGTAGACTATCATGCCATCTGCAAATAATGATAGTTTGACTTCTTCCTTTCCAATTTGTATCCCTTTGACCTCCTTATGTTGTCGAATTGCCCGAGTTAGTATCTCAAGTACAATATTGAAAAGATAAGGAGAAAGGGGGCAGCCCTGTCTAGAAGAGTTAACGCCAATGCTCTTCAAACTATTCCACAAAATAGAAACAGAAGGAACACTACCCAATTCCTTCTATGAAGCCACAATTATGCTGATACCAAAACCACACAAAGATCCAACAAAGAAAGAGAACTTCAGACCAATTTCCCTTATGAACATCGATGCAAAAATACTCAATAAAATTCTTGCCAACCGAATCCAAGAACACATCAAAACAATCATCCACCATGATCAAGTAGGCTTTATCCCGGGAATGCAGGGTTGGTTCAATATACGGAAATCCATCAATGCAATCCACTACATAAACAATCTCAAAGGAAAAAACCGGATGGTCATTTCATTGGATGCTGAAAAAGCATTTGACAAAATTCAGCATCTTTCATGCTTAAAGTCTTGGAAAGAACAGGAATTCAAGGCCCATACCTAAACATAGTAAAAGCAATATACAGCAAACTGGTAGCCAGCATCAAACTAAATGGAGAGAAACTTGAAGCAATCCCACTAAAATCAGGGCCATTGTCTTCTTATTACTATTTTTTGAAATATGACTCAACTGCCCATTCTCTGTAAGGACATACATAGCAATTTTTCCTCTGTATTGCCAGTTAATGACACTGAACCTTGAAACTGTACTACTGAATTCTAAAGTATGGGGGTTTTATGACTAGATATTTCTAAATTCTCATTATTATTATTATTATTATTATTATTATGTGTTGTGAATTAGCTGTATCTTGATTTGTTTGAATAGTTTGATTCATTGAGTGGTTTGAATGACTCCCAGAATTCAGGTTTTGAAAATTTAATCCTATTACAATAGTGTTGAGAAATGGGCCCAACTGAGAGGTATTTAGATAAATAAGGTAGAAAAGTCATGAATTAATATCTATATAAAAAGTGCTCATATAAATGGGCTTGACCTATTATTTTTGCTCTTGCATCTTCTGTCTTCTGTTAGCAAATTAAAGGACAAACAAGATGTTCATCTCTTGGTATTGCACATTCTAGCCTCCAAAATTGTCAGTCAATACATTTCTTTGTTGCCAAATCTTAGGAATTTCATTAGAATAGTTCAGAACAGTCCAAAACAATTCATGTATAAAACTGTTCTGCCTTGAAAGATAAAGTGATCTTTCTCCCTCCTTTTATGCTTGCAGAAAATACTATGGATTTCATTTTAAGACCCTTTTCCAATTGATAGTTTGGATAGGAGGGATATTTTGTATAACAGAAGGCAAAAAAAAAATTGCCTATAAACTCTGGGTCTAGTATACTGGATTAGTTTTTTAAAAAACTTCAAGGCTGAGCCTTCAGATCTCCTCTTCAGGATACAGAACAGCCTGGGCTACAACACCACATCTCCAGGCCCTGCAAGAGGCCGGCTGGGAGGAGTCAGTGTGCTCTGGTGAGTCCAGCAGGCCCCGAGCTGGAGCCTTCAGGTCTCTGCTTCAGGATCTGAACAACCTGGGCCACAGCACCCTATGTCCAGGCAGTGCAGGAGGTCAGCTGTGCACCAGATGACAGCTGGGAAGAGGCAGCTTGCACTGGTGAGTCCAGCGTTGACAACAACACCAACTAACACCAGTGAGAACTAGATGGCAAAAGGCAAACACAGGAACATCACTAACAGAAATCAAGGCAATATTGCAGCATCTGAACCCAATACTCCTTTAACAGCATGTCCTGGATACCCCATCACACCAGAAAAACAAGACTTGGTCATCACTGGTCATGATGCTGGTACAGGAACACATGAAGGACATACTTCAAGAAATTCAGGAGAAAATGGATCAAAAGTTAGAAGCTGGTGTCCTGCCCAGGGAGCTTGGAAGGAGAGAATCCCCACGGCCTTATTTGCTGCCGGCCGGGGACGGAAAAGGATCACTAGGTACTGTACCACCCTGAGCTTTAGATTTCTGGTGGTGCAAACCGCCAGGGGTCTGCCTGCACTCAGGAACTAAGCACACAGGTGGTTCATCTGCAAGCCAGTCCATCGCAGGACCTGTGTCCTATGTGAGAATCAACAGAGGGAGTAACCCCCACCACAACATCCTCGCTCCATAATAGAGCAGAAAGAACACCTGGTTAACCTTAACAACCTAAGTATAACATTGCTTGAGGCAAGACAGAGAAGGGCTCCAAAGGCACAAAAGAGGAAGGGAGCATATCAGTAATCTGTGCCAGAAGAAACCCAGTCATCCAGTGTTGCAGAAATAACCTTAAAGATCCACAGTAGGTTGAAGCACCAGCCAGTGACAATAAGACCATCTAACTCCTGAGAGAACCAGATGGCTAAAGGCAAATGTAGGAATGTTACTAACAGAAACCAAGGCATTATGGCAGCATCTGAACCTAATTCTCCAACATTAGCAAGTCCTGGATACCCCAACACACCAGAAAAACAAGATTTGGATTTAAAATGAATGGTCATGATGCTGGTACAGGAACACATGAAGGACATACTTCAAGAAATTCAGGAGAAAATGGATCAAAAATTAGAAGCCCTTACAAGTGAAACACAAAAATCATTGAAAGAAATTCAGGAGAATACAAAACCAATCAGGAGGAAATGCAAAACTCACTTAAAGAAATACAGGAGAACCTTGATCAACAGGCAGAAGTCATGAAAGAGGAAACACAAAAATCATTTAAAGAATTAGAGGAAAACACAAACAAGCAAATGACAGAATTGAGCAAAAACTTCCAGGATCTAAAAACAGAAGTAGAAACAACTAAGAAAGCACAAAGGGAGACAACTTTGGAGATAGAAAACCTTGGGAAGAAATCAGGGACCATAGACACAAATATCAACAACAGAATCCAAGAGATAGAAGAAAGAATCTCAGATGCTGAAGATAGCATAGAAACCATGGACTCAACAGTTAAAGAAAATGCAAAATGCAAAAAGCTTGTAACCCAAAACATCCAGGAAATCCAGGACACAATGAGATAGCCAAACATAGGGATTATAGGCATTGATGAGAGTGAAGATTTAGAACTTAAAGGGCCAGCAAATATCTTCAACAAAATTATGGAAGAAAACTTCCCTAACCTAAAGAGAGAGATACCCATGAATATACAAGAAGCCTACAGAACTCCAAACAGACTGGACCAGAACAGAAATACCTCCTGTCACATAATAATCAAAACCCCAAATGTACTAAACAAAGAAAGAATACTTAGGGCAGTAAGAGAAAAAGGGCAAGTAACATATAAAGGAAGACCTATCAGAATTACACCAGATTTCTCACCAGAGACCATGAAAGCTAGAAGATCCTGGGCAGAGCTCATGCAGACTCTAAGAGAACACAAATGCCAGCTGAGACTACTATACCCAGCAAAACTCTCAATTACTATAGATGGAGAAACCAAGATATTCCATGACAAAACCAAATTTACACAATATCTTTCTACAAACCCAGCCCTACAAAGGATAATAGGGGGGAAACACCATTTCAACGAGGGAAAGTATACCCATTTAAAAAGCAAGATAGTAACCTTCTATCATCAAACCCAAAAGAAGATAACCAATCAATTTTAAAAAATAACATCAAAAATGACAGGAAGTAATAATCACTATTCCTTAATATATCTCAACATCAATGGGCTCAATGTCCCAATAAAAAGACATAGACTAACCAACTGGATACAGAAACAGGACCCTACATTTTGCGGCATACAGGAAACACACCTCAGTGTTTAAGACAAACACTACCTTAGAGTAAAAGGCTGGAAGACAATTTTACAAGCAAATGGTCTCAGGAAACGAGCTGGAGTAGCCATTCTAATATCAGATAAAATTGACGTTCAACCCAAAGTCATCAGAAGAGACTCTGAGGGACACTTCTTGCTGGACAAAGGAAAAATACAGCAAGAACTCTCAATCCTGAACATCTATGCTCCAAATGCAAGGGCACCCTCACACATAAAAGAAACTTTACTAAAGCTCAAAACACACATTGCACTTAACACAGTAATTGTGTGCGACTTCAACATTGCGCTTTCCTCAATGGACTGATCAGGAAAACAGAAACTGAACAGGGACACAGTGAAACTAATTGAAGCTTTGGAACAATTAGATTGAACAGATATATATATATATATATATATATATATATATATATATATATATATATATATATATATATATATAACATTTTATCCTAAAGCAAAAGAATATACCTTTTTCTCAGCACCTCATGGTACTGTCTCCAAAATCAATCATATAATTGGTCACAAGACAGACTCCAACAAATATAAGAAGATCGAACTAATCCCATGACTCCTATCAGATCACTATGGAGTAAAAGTGGTCTTTAATACCAACAAAAATAACAGAAAACCCACATACACGTGGCATCTGAACAATAATCTTCTCAAAGATACCTTGGTCAAGAAAGAAATTAAAGACTTTTTAGAACACAATGAAAATGAAGAGACAACATCCCCAAATCTATGGGACACAATGAAAGCAGTGCTAAGAGGAAAACTCATAGCCCTGAGTGCCTCCAAAAACAAAATGGAGAGATCATACACTAACAGCTTAATAACACACCTGAAAGCCCTGGAACAAAAAGAAGCTATTTCACCCAGGAAGAGTAGAAGGCAGGAAATCATCAAACTCGGGGCCGAAGTCAATCAAGTAGAAACAAAGAGAACCATACAAAGAAACAACAAAACCAGGAGCTGGTTCTTTGAGAAAATCAACAAGATAGATAAACCCTTAGCCAGACTAACCAAAGGGCACAGATACAGTATCCAGATTAACAAACTTAGAAATGAAAAGGGAGATATAACAACAGAAACTGAGGAAATTCAAAAAATCATTAGATCCTACTACAGAAACCTATACTCAACAAAACTGTAGAATTTGAAGGAAATGGACAGTTTCCTAGACAGATATCAGACACCAAACTAAACTAAATCAGGATCAAATAGATCATCTAAACAGTCCCATAACAGCTGATGAATTAAAAATGGTCATAGAAAGTCTCCCAACAAACAAAAAGCACGGGACCAGATGGCTTCCATGCAGAATTCTATCAGACCTTCATAGAATACCTAACACCAATACTCTTCAAACTATTCCACAAAATAGAAACAGAAGCAACTCTACCCAGCTTGTTTTTATGAAGCCAAGATTATGCTGATACTAAAACCAGACAAAGATCCAACAAAGAAAGAGAACTTCAGGCCAATTTCCCTTATGAATATTGATGCAAAAATACTTAAGAAAATTCTTGTGAGGTAACCCAGACTCAAAAGATGAATCATTGTATGCACTCACTAATAAGTGGATATTAACCTAGAAAACTGGAATATCCAAAACATAATCCATACATCAAATGAGGTACAAGAAGAACAGAGGAGTGGCCCCTTGTTCTGAAAGAATCATTGAAGCAGTATAGGGCAAAACCAGAATAGGGAAGTAGGAAGGGTTGGGTGGGAAAACAGAGGGAGGGAAGGGGGCTTTCGGGGAGTGGGGGTCTAGAAAAGGGGAAATCATTTGAAATGTAAATAAAAAATATATAGAATAATAAAAAAATTCTTGCCAACCCAAACCAAGAACACATCAAAATGATCATTCAGCATGATCAAGTAGGATTCATCCCAGGGATGCAGGGATGGTTTAATATAAGGAAATCCATCAATACAATCCACTACATAAACAAACTCAAGGATACAAACCATATGATCATCTCATTAGATACTAAAAAAGCATTTGACAAAATTCAGCATCCTTTCATGTTTAAAGTCTTGGAAAGAACAGGAATTCAAGGCCCATACCTAAACATAGTAAAAGCAATATACAGCAAACAGGTAGCCAACGTCAAACTAAAGGAAGAGAAACTTGAAGCAATCCCACTAAAATCAGGGACTAGACAGGGCTGCCCCCTTTCTCCATATCTTTTCAATATAGTACTTGAAATTCTAGCTAGAGCAATTAGACAACATAAGGAGGTCAAGGGGATACAAATTGAAAAGGATGATGTCAAATTATCACTATTTGCAGATGACATGATAGTCTACTTAAGTGACCCGAAAACCTCTATCAGAGAACTCCTACAGCTGATAAACAACTTCAGTAAAGTGGCTGGTTATAAAATCAACTCAAGCAAATCAGTTGCCTTCCTATACTCAAAGGATAAGCAGGCTGAGAAAGAAGTTAGGGAAATGACACCCTTCACAATAGCCACAAACAATATAAACTATCTTGGTGTGACTCTAACCAAACAAGTGAAAGATCTATATGACAAGAACTTCAGGTCTCTGAAGAAGGAAATTGAAGAAGACCTCAGAAAATAGAAAAATCTGCCTTGCTTGTGGATTGGCAGGATTACTATAGTTAAAATGGCCATCTTGCCAAAAGCAGTCTACAGATTAAATGCAATCCCCATCAAAATCCCAACTTAGTTCTTCACAGAGTTAGAAAAAGCAATTCTCAAATTCATCTGGAATAACAAAAAATCCAGGATAGCTAAAACTATTATCAACAACAAAAGAAATTCTGGGGGAATCAGTATCCCTGACTTCAAGCAATACTACAGAGCAATAGTGTTAAAAACTGCATGGTATTGGCACAGTAACAGAAAAGTGGACCAATAAAATAGAATTGAAGACCCAGAAATGAATCCACACACCTATGGTCACTTGATCTTCGACAAAGGAGATGAAAACATCCAGTGGAAAAAAGATATAGCCTTTTCAACAAATGGTGCTGGTTCAATTGGAGGTCAGCAGGCAGAAGAATGCGAATTGATCCATTCTCATCTCCATGTACTAAATTCCACTCCTAGTGGATCAAGGACCTCCATGTAAAACCAGACACACTGAAACTAATAGAAAAGAAACTGGGGAAATCCCTTGAGGACATGGGCACAGGGGAAAAGTTCCTGAACAGATCACCAATAGCTTATGCTCTAAGATCAAGAATTGACAACTGGGACCTCATAAAATTACAAAGTTTCTGTAAGGCAAAGGACACTGTTAAAAGGACAAACCAGCAACCAACAAATTGGGAAAGGATATTCACCAACCCTGCATCTGATAGAGGGCTAATATCCAATATATACAAAGAACTCAAGAAGTTAGACCCCAGGGAACCAAATAACCTTATTAAAAATGGGGTACAGATCTAAACAAAGAATTTTCACCTGAAGAAATTCGTATCGCCGAGAGGCACCTTAAGAAATGTTAAACATCATTAGTCATTAGGGAAATGCAAATCAAAACAACCCTGAGATTTCACCTTACACCAGTCAGAATGGCTAAGGTCAAAAACTGAGGAGACAGCAGGTGTTGGCAAGGATGTGGAGAAAGAGGAACACTCCTCCACTGCTGGTGGGGCTATAAGATGGTACAACCACTTTGGAAATCAGTTTGGCAGTTCCTCAGAAAACTGGACATGACACTTCCGGAGGACCCTGCTATACCTCTCCTGGGCATATACCCAAAGGATTCCCTGGCATGCAATAAAGACACATGCTCCATTATGTTCATAGCAGCCTTATTTATAATAGCCAGAAGCTGGAAAGAACCTAGATGTCCCTCAACAGAAGAATGGATGCAAAAAATGTGGTATATTTACACAATGGAATACTACTCTGCAATTAGAAACAATGAATTCACAAAATTTTTAGGCAAATGGTTTGATCTGGAAAATATCATCCTAAGTGAGGTAACCCAATCACAAAAGAATACACATGGAATGCAATATCTGATAAGTGGTTATTAATTAACCCAGAAGCCCTGAATACCCAAGGCACAAATTGCATAACAAATGACTCCCATGAAGAAGTATGGAGAGGGTCCTAATCCCGGAAAGGATTGATCTAATGTTGGAGAGGAATATAAGGACAGAGAAAAAGAAGGGAGGTGATTGGGGAATGGGTGGAGAGAAGAAGGTTTATGGGACATATGGGGATGGGGGATCTGGCAAAGGGGAAATCATATGGAATATAAACAAATATAGACAATAAAAATATTAAAAAAAACTTCAAGGCTTATGTATTGTACACACAATACATTTTAAAATCCCATTTCATAATCTTTCTCTAAAACTTAGATTTCTCGTAGGCTTCTCATTTCTTCTATCAGAGCTACCATGCTATTCTATTAGGTTATTTTTAATTGTTATTTAATATGTTTTCAAGGCCCAAAAACCTATGTAGTATTTTATTTTTCTTTTTATAATTTTTTCATTGTAGTTCCAATGCACCCAATGGAGCCATGATCTTCATTATTTTATTCAAATGCAGCTATACTGGTTTCTGTGGATCTAGTGTGTCATATTAACAACAGCCAGAGTTATTTTCCTAAGACACTGTTGTAATTTAGGTTCGAACATCGCTCAGTGTGTAAAAGTGCTTGCTTCACAAGATTGATGACCTGAGCTCAATCCTCAAAAACCTATGGAGAAAGACATAACTTACTCCTGAAAACTTTCTTTTGACCTGCATACATGTGCTGTGCTACATTCCTGTACTTACACACACAAAACATGCACAATAATGATAAATATAATGATAAATGTATTTAGACAAACAAACAAACAAACAAAAAAGAATTCAGTTCAAAAATCTCTCAGTGATAGAACCTAAATCAAAAGGTTACATCAAGAGTGCTTTTTACATTCTATTCCATATTTAAAAAAAACTGTTCCTACAGTGTAGTCAATTGTTTCTGTACTTATTATAATGTGCAATAATTATATGTAGTATCAAGTAGAATATTATTAACACCTAGAAACCAAAGTATCTTTCTGTTCTTGTTTTCCAGAAGCTAGCAACGTGTCTAAAACATAATAGCTTCTCAATTATTGAGTGACTCAGTTAATGAAAAAAGAATGTTGAAACAATTTTCTCCAGGCAAAATTAAAGTTCTCTCCAGAATGATGGAGTTTAAATCAAATAATGAAAACTATCCACTTATGTGAAAGTTAAAACAACTTCATCAGACACTTAGTTGGTACTGAAATATCAGATATTATGTGACTAGCCAAGTGAAGTTTTGTAAGTGAGACAGTGTAATATTGGACTAGGACTTGAAAATGATCATTCTTCTATAGAAATGTCAATATGAACACTTCATCCATGCATAATGAAAATATTTTTACTAGCTAAGGAAGCCAAGGGTAAGATTATAGTACCTGGTTGTAGCTTAATAATAATAATTATTATTATTAAGTAATAGTAACCATAATAATAATGATAATATGTAATTGTGGTGAGTAATAATGTTACTATATAATAGATGCTTCAAAAAAAGTAAGGAGAAAATTTTGTTTTACTATTTTCATCACTTTTCCAAATTCTGACAGCATGTCATATAGAAATACTTTTTTCATAAGGGAAAGTAATGGAAGTAAGCAGAGAACTTGTATTGAACAACAATTTTACTCATAGTGAAGGAATTCCCTCTTTAATAAATTTTAGTGCTGGGATATCTATGATCCCATAATCCAAAAATCAATCTATAGATTGAACCTCTAGACATGCCTTGGCATCAGGTAGGACCACATGTTTCCTGCCTAAAGTCTCAATGGAAAATTAAATCTCTGGCCTGTATAACTACCAGCAAATGTCAACAGTTTCTAAAAGTTCTTCAATAACAGCCAGGCCTCAGTGGCTCTGGTCTTCAGATATATCCCTCCAGTCCCACTTTGTAGGAAGTGTGGTACATCAGCTACCAGCATCCTTTGGCTTCTGTATAGGCAGACAAAGCCAATTTGAAAAGAAAAAAGAAACTGAAAATATATTCCTAATTCAAATGAGCATTTATCAAGAATGAATATGACATCATCAATTTGAAGAAAAAGTGCTCCCATTACGTACCTTAAGGAAATAGTAATATATGAATCCCCCCCCCCAAGTACAAGGGATCATCATTGATGAGAGGATGGAGAGATTAAGTAGTACGTGTCTGCAGCAAAATAGTATTTCTCAGACATGACAAGGCTGTTATATAGGTTAACTCATATCAACTATGACTGCATGCATAAGACCTGCACAAGATCAGGCCAGTCAAAATACCAGCAAGCAGAGGCAAGAGAGAAGCTCAAGAAGTACTATAGTACCTCAAGAGTTCTTGGTGATTGACAGGTGCTGGGGTGAGACTCAGTTTTGTCAGGGATACAACCACTGAGAGGCTACCCGCACTCTATAGGTTGCTCTATATCCATGCACAGACAGAAAACATTTAACAAACTCAATGGCTTAAAAAGAAACATATAAATTTGGTAGAGAAAAATAATGGATGTGATATTAAGAGAATTGGAGGAGAGAGAATGGGGGTTAGGTTTGATTATAATAAACTATCTTCTTAATGAAATTCTTAAAAATAAAATACATCCAAGGGTAATAAATATATGAATATAAAGATAAAAATTAATTTATTCAAAAATTAAAATAAACAATCTTTGAAAAAATGTCTGTAATTGGAACTGTAAATTTATAAGGTAAAAATTATTCATATATAACAATAAGAAGTTTTACATACATTTTCATATTAGATTAAATATTAAGTATAGTCTAAAGAGTGGTAATACTAACAGTAGTAAATGTATTATTCAGTTGACAGAAATAAGATTTTATTAGAGCTATATAGTGAATTCAAGACCAACCTGAGTTTCTTACTTACTTTTCTATTGCTTTGAAGAGACATCATGGCTAAGGCAACTTATTAGGGACTCAGAAGGTGAGTCCATGATTACCATGGCAGGAAGTATGGTAACTGGCAAGCAGCTGTGGCACAGTATGTAAGCTCAGGGCTTACATCTAATCTACTAGAACAAAGCAGATATGGCATGAGGATTTGAAACTTTCTCCAATAAAGCCACTTCTCCTAATCATTTTCTAATCAGCTCTACCAAGTGGGGACAAGTCATTCAAACACTAAGTCTATTTTCATTAAACTACAATGCTGAGAATCTAAACAGGACTTTTTCTTAAAGTAAAAATGTTTAAGGTACAGACGCAAGAGGGATAGAAAAGGATATGATGGGAAAGGAGAAGCAATGGAGTAGGGGAAATCAAGCAATAGGAAATATGTGTGAAAATGCCATATGGAAACCTGTAACTTTATAAGATAATAAAATATACATAAAATGGTGGATATGAAATATCTGATAATATCTTCTATTTTGTTTCATGGGTCCACATGTCTATTTTTTCCAGTACCATTTTAATTTTATTAATATAGTTTTTACAAAATAATCAAAATGTCTATTTAAGGAAGCTTAGCAAGAAAATTTAGAAAAATAGTTCAGCAAAATAAGAATTTAGTAGAATAATAGGTTTCACGGATTGAAATAGTACAACAACAAATTGAAATCTAGTCTAAAAGTATAAAATGTAAGAAATAAAAATGCAATAGAAGCTACCATCACTAGAAGAGATCTGGCAAAAGAAATAACCTATAGCTTGAAGGCAATTAGAAAGTACAATATGAGAAAAAAAGAATAAAGAAGAAAAGTAAGTTATTAAGTTCTAGTTAGAAAGTCCTTCTGTACACATACATTTTGGAGGGCATTGCCTGTTTCCTTCTAAAGGTTTCAGTATTTCAGGTTTCATATTGAGGTATTTGACACATTTGGGGTTACTTTTTGTTTGTAAGATCATGGGTACCAGTCTAATTTCTTTTTTTTTTAACCATGCAAATATCTAGTTTCCCCATTACTATTTAAAGAAGCCACAGTTAGTTATATGTACTCAGAATTGGATCTTTTAGTTTGTTTCATTGGTCCACATGTCTATATTTTGTGCCAGTACCATTTTGTTTTTATTACTATGGCTCATCCCTTTAGCTTGAAATCTGGAATAGTAAATTCTCCAGCATTGTTCCTTTAGCTCAAGATTGATTCAGCCATATTCTGTTTTCTATTTCCAAATGAATTTTCAAATAGTTTTTCTACTATAGTGAAAAATGAAATGGGAATTTTGATTGGAATTGCATTGCATTTATCAATTCATTAGAATTGGCAAGTGAGACTATGTAAAATTAAAAATCTTCTGTACAGCTGAATAAACAATCAACTTAGTGAAAAGGAACCCCACAGAGTGAGAAAGAGTCTTTGCCAACTATAAATGTGACAAAAAGTAATATTGGGAATATACAAAAATCTCAAAATACAAGGAGTCAAAAAACAAATGCTCCATTATTAAATAAACTAGGGACCTGAACAGAGTTCTTAAAAGAAGAAAAAAAATCTCAAAAAACTCTCTATCATACTACAGAATACAGTTTCTCATTGATATTTGTTGCTGTTATAGTCATAATAGCAAGAAAATATTGATAGCCAATTTTCAGGAACAGATGAAATATATTTTCATCAACAGATTAATGAATAATGAAAGCATAGTACATGTACACAAGTTGATAGTGTTCAGCTATTAAGATAATTTAATGATGAAATTAGCAGGTAATGAATGGAGATAGAAACATTCAACCATACTGAGGTACTCCAGTCCACCATGAAGGACAAACATTTCATGTTTTATTTCATCTGTGGATGTTAGATCTGAATCTTTGGATAATTGTGTTTCATTTGAAATACTCACAGAGGTCAAGAAAGTGGTAAGTGACCACGGAGGTCTTTCAAGGAAGAGGATAAATCACAGGGGCATAAAAGTTTAAATGGGAATAATGGAACAAATACATTACATTGGGGTCTGGTAAGGGAGAGCACAATAGAGGAGAAACTACAGAGAGGTATACATAACAATAAGGACCTTTCAAAAATTCATATACAAACCTACTTCTATTCTATTCTAACATAACATAACATAACATAACATAATATATAGTTATCCCATATTAGGATAGCAATGACTGTACTGGACAACATGGCCTAATAAAATCCTAGTGACTTGAATGCATTGCCTACCTCTTCTTGTCAAGATAGGCTCCATAGATTGCCAAATATCACAGGTTACTTCCAATACTATTACTTACTATCAAGAAATTAATGGTAATATCCTATTTTTGAAGACACCACATAGTAAAGTTATTGAATAAGGGGATATCAAGCTGTTACTGACATGGAGGCTTCATCCATACTGGCTATCTTTCATAGTGCAGGAAAGTACCATGTGTTGTTGCTGGAGAAGAAAAATAATCATTAGGCTTATCCAGCTGTGAACTATGCAAGCTACAATAATGACTTGCCTGGAAAGATACATCCATTCATGCAAGACTAGTACAAATATCATGGAAATTAATGACCATTTCTTGATTGGATTTAGGTCCAGCTTCGCAAGATGAAACTTATAACTGTCATCATTCTAGGAGAAAAAACTTTTGAGTGGACAGGTCATAATCCCTAATGGAAACCCTGCTACTATTATTTTGATAAATGGAGATAGTATTAAACTGACTCCTATAGATTAGCACAAGTACAGAGAATAAGAAGATACTGTGGGCATCTAAAACAAATGGGCATTTATAAAACACTTCTTCCTGCCATCTCTCAGGGACCATCGTGTAAGAAGGGTGGGATAACTGTGAACAGATACAAGGAAACAGTCTTTTTGGTATATAGAAGGACAACTGTATATGCGAATTCATTGCACATGTAACAGAATGTTAGCAAGCTAGACTTGTGCAAGATCAAGTCAGACAAATCCAAGCATGGAAAGAGGAGGTAGACACAAAGTTAAACTGTTAGCCAAAAAGATATTGATATTTGATAACTGCTTGGGAGGCATCAAAGAATGTATCCTCTGGCAATCATTTTGCAGTAGAATATAACATATAATTACATATGTGAAGCATGAATTAGACTTACTGAATTAAAACAATATTGGACACAGCAGGGTGAATAGGGAAAAGGTAGAAGATCTTAGAAAATTTTGGAAAGAAAGTAAGTACCATCAAAATACATTCTATGACATTTCTTTCAATTAAATTATTTTTGCATTTTTACACTTTTTAAGTAACATATATTTATGGAATACAATGTGATAGTTCAGTATATATTCACAATTAGCAATGATGTCATAGAAGTAATTAACATTTTCATTAGGTTCATTTGTCATGTCTTCAGGAATAAAAATAAAAAGAGTTAGTTAGCAAGCTTTTTTGGTGGTGAGTATTCTTTCCTTTAGTTCATTTTTTATTAGATATTTTCTTTATTTACATTTCAAATGTTGACCCCACTCCTGGTTTCCTCCAAAGAAAATCCCATCAGATATCTCCTCTCCCCCTGTTCCCCACTAAACCCTCTCCTGCTTCCCTATCCTGGTATTCCCCCTTCACTGCAGCATCGAGTTTTCCTCAGACCAGGGGCCTCTCCTCTCCTCACTTTGATGTCCAACAAGGCCATCCTCTGATGCCAATGTGTCTGGGCCCATGGATAACTCCATGTGTACTATCTGGTTCGTGGTTTTGTCCCTGGGAGCTCTGGGAGTACTGGGTGACTCATATTGTTCCTCCTGTGGCACTGCAAACCCCTTCAGCTCTTTGGATCCTTTCTCTAGCTCCTCCATTGGAGACCCTATGCTCAGTTTAATCACTGGCTGAAAGTGGCACCCTCTGTATTTGTCATGCAATCACAGGGCCTCCCAGGTGACAGCTATATCTGGCTCCAGTAAGCAAGTATTGTTTACCTTCCATGTGTATGTGGGCTTTCTGTTGCTTTTGTTGCTATTGAAGACCACCCTTACTCCATAGTGATCTGAAAGGAGGCATGACATTAGTTCAATCTTCATATATCTGTTGAGGACTGTTTTGTGACCAATTATATAGACAGTTTTGGAGAAGGTACCATGAGGTACTGAGAAGAAGGTATATTCTTTTGAATAGGATGAAATGTTCTCTCTCTATATATATATCTGTTAAATCCATTTGGTCCAAAACTTCAGTTAGTTTCATTGTGTTTCTGTTTAGTTTGTGTTTCCCTGATCTGTCCATTAAGGAGAGTGGGGTGTTGAAGTCACCCACAATTATTGTGTGAAGTACAATGTGTGTTTTAAGCTTTAGTAAAGTTTCCTTTACAAATGAAGGTGCCCTTGTATTTGTAGCATAGATTTTCAGAATTGAGAGTTCTTCTTGGTAGATTTTTCCTTTGATGTGTATGAAGTGTCCTTCTGTGCCTTTTTTAAATGACTTTCGGTTGAAAGTCAATTTTATCTGATATTAGAATGGCTACTCCAGAATTGTTTCCTGGGACCATTTGCCTGGAAAACTGTTTTCCAGCCTTTTACTCTGAAGTAGTGTTTGTCTTTGACACTGAGGTGTGTTTCCTGTATGTAGCAAAATGCAGGGTCCTGTTTATGTTTCCAGTCTGTTAGTCTTTGTCTTTTTATAGGGGAATTGAGTCCATTGATGTTAAGTGATATTAAGGAATAGTGATAGCTGTTTCCTGTTATTTTTGATGTTATTTTTATGTTTGAGTGGTTATCTTCTTTTGGGTTTGTTGAAGGAATATTACTATCTTGTTTTCTCTAGGGTGTAGTTGCCCTCCTTCTATTGGTGTTTTTCATCTATTATCCTTTGTAAGGCTGGATTTGTGGAAAAACCTTGTGTAAACTTGGTTTTATCATGGAATATCTTGGCTTTTCCATCTACGGTGATTGAGAGTTTTGCTGGGTAAAGTAGCCTGGGCTGGCATTTGTGTTCTCTTAGAGTATATATGAGATCTGCCCAGGATCTTCTAGATTTTATGATCTCTGGTGAGAAGTATGGTATGATTATGATAGGTCTGCCTTTATATGTTACTTGACCATTTTCCCTTACTGCTTTTAATATTCTTTCTTTGTTTAATACATTTGATGTTTTGATTATTATTTGACTGGAGATATTTCTGTTCTGGTCTAGTCTGTTTGGATTTATGTAGGCTTCTTGTATGTTCATGGGCATCCCTTTAGGTTAGGGAAGTTTTCTATAATTTTGTTGAAGATATTTACTGGCCCTTTAAGTTGTAAATCTCTCTCTTCTATTCCTATATTTCTTAAGTTTGGTCTTCTCATTGTGTCCTAGATTTCCTGGATGTTTTGTGTTACAAGCTTTTTGTATTTTGCATTTTCTTTGACTATTAAGTCAATGGTTCCTATGGTATCTTCAGCACCTGCGATTCTTTCTTCTATCTCTTGTATTCTGTTGTTGATATTTGCATCTATGACTCCTGAACTCTTTCCACTATTTTCTATCTCCAGATTTGTCTCACTTTGTGATTTCTTAGTTGTTTCCACTTACATTTTTAGATCCTACATGGTTTTGTTCAGTTCCTTCACTTGTTTGTTTGTGTTTTCCTGTAATTCTTTAAGGGCTTTTTGTGTTTCCTCTTTCAGGACTTCTGCCTGTTGACCGATGTTCTCCTGTATTTCTTTAAGTGATTTTTGTGTTTCCTTTTGAAGGGCTTCTTCCTGTTGATTCATGTTCTCCTGTATTTTTTTAAAGGAGTTATTTATGTCCTTCTTGAAATCCTTTATCAGCCTCATGAGATGTGATTTTAAATCCAGGTCTTGCTTTTCTGGTGTGTTTGGGTATCTAGGACTTGCTGTTGTTGGAGGACTTGGTTCAGATGGTGCCATGTTGCCTTGGTTTCTGATGGTAATGTTCTTGCATTTGCCTTTTGCCATCTGGTTATCTCGGGTGTTAACTGGTGTTGCTGTCTCTGACCTTGTCTTATCTGTCATGCAAACCTCTGTATCTATGATCCTGGGAGACCCGTTCTCTCTGTGTACACAGGTATGTAGGTAGGTACTACTGTGAGTCCTGCTCTCTTTGGTTGTATTTGGGTATATAGCAATGTGACCTCTATCAACTCTGGATGCAGGATGAAATTGGAAGGCTCCTGTCCCAAGCTGCTCCTAGATTTTTGTGTCCTCAGGGTTTCTGGCTGTTCCCTCTGAGCAGCAGAGGTAGTCCTACCTGTGCTCTCTGGCCTGTCTGCACTCATGCGTCACTTGGATATAGTGCATGGTGGCAGAGGGTGGTCCCAAGCCAGAGACAGAAACTGGAGGCTTTCTTCCAGATATTTCCTGGTGTGATCCTCCCAGAGGTGGAGGTGTTTATACCTGTGCAGGCAAGACCCTCCACACTCCTGGGTGATTAAGCTGCCTCCCTGAGCTACTTAGATATGGCGAGCTGTGCCAGAGAATGGACACAAGCCTGAGAAAGAAACCAGAGGGCTTTTACCAGAGGGTTCCTGGCATGATTCGCTTTGTGGCAGGGATTGTTCTACCTGTGCAGGCCAGTCTCTCTACACTCCTGGGTGATCAATTAATTTTTTTTTATTTTTTTTATTGAATATCATCTTTATTTACATTGACAATGGTAAAACTTTTCCTGATATCCCCCCTCCCCTAAGACCCTCCAACCCCTTCCCCTCCTCCCTCCCCTTGCCCCCACATAAATGGCCCTCAAACCAACACACTCCCACCTCCCCCCCTTGGTTTCCTTTTGTTGGGGCCTCTGTTGAGCCTTTACCTGACCAAGGACCATTCCTCCCACTGATGCCCAACAAGGCCTTCCTCTGCCACATTTTTGGCTGGAGCCATGTGTGCCCCTTGGTTAATGGTTCAGTCCCTGGGAGTCCTGGGGCATCTGGGTGGCCAAAATCATTGAATCATTGTTCTTCCCATGAGGCTGTAAACTGCTTCAGCTCCTGTGGACCATCCTCCAGCTCCTCCATTGGGAACCCCATGCCCAGTCCAATAGTTGAATGCTAGCATCTGTCTTTGTATTTTTAAGGAGCTCATGGGATTTATGGGGTAGCTTTGAAGCAGCAAATCTGGCAACTTTAGGGTTTAAGCAAAATGTGGCATAAGGTAAGAGATAGAAAGTGTATTAAGTAGTGAAATAAACTTTTAATCTTTGTTATAAGATGAGAAACGCAGGAAAATATATTTAGGGCTTGCCTGGGCTATGAAACAAAAGGAATTCTCAAAAGACAAAAGCAATCAAATAAAATGTTCATTTAAATAAAAGTAAAGGAAACTTTACAGATTTATGAAAAGGCATTAATATCCAGTTACATTTCAGTGAAGTCTCTAGTTGTGTTCAACTAAAATAAAATGAGTACAAAATATATGCTTATCAAATTGACAAAAATAAAGACAAAGAAGCCAAACTTAGTGGTACATTCCTATAATCTTAGCAACCAGAGTATTGTCAGATCAACGGTTGCCATGGCCACAAAAAAATTCAAGGCCAATCTGACCTAAACTTAGTGAGATTCTGTCACAGAACTCAAGTAAAAACTAGAGCTGGTAATGTAGGCCAGTGGTGGAGTACTTGCCGAACACACTGAGCACCATGATTTCAATCCCTGGTACTGCAAGATAGATAGATAGATAGATAGATAGATAGATAGATAGATAGATGACAATAACATCAATAACAATTTAAAAACCACTAAAATTACCAAACAAAAAAGGAAACAACAATATGGGGATGTCCTGATATAGTCATATTCAGAATTCTTAACAGAAATCTTATAGATCAGAAGAGAGTAGGATCACATACCTCATACGCAGATATAAAAAGAAACTGTTAAGGAGACAAATAGACCCATCAAAGTTATCATCAAAAATAAAAGAGAATTAAAGACATTCACAGATAAACACAACTTTAGGATGACCACTGCCTTGAGATTTGTCATAAAAATGCTAAAGGTATATAAGACTGCTTCTAGATGGGGAAAAAGCATGCTATTGATAAATACAGAAGCATCTATAATACAAAATCAGCTGGACAAACACCAGTTTGCAAGCACTGTAATTCTAAAATAACTGTATAAATCATGCATTTTATTAATATGAAGGCTAAACTATTAGTAAAACAAATATACAATAATTTATTAAAGAACATGCAATGGAAATGGATATAATTCCAACATCAAAATTCAAAGTGGTATGGAATAATAGAAAACACTGTGTCAGAATTTTTGAGATTAGTTAATTTTCACTTAATTGAGTATCAGTTGATTCAATTGTCTAAAGACAGAATGACTCCTCTTTCAGCAATGGAGCCAGATAATTCAGGCAGAAAATCAATAAAGATACATTAGACACAACTATTCTTGATCAAGTGTACCCATCAGACATCTAAAGAACATTGCTTCTAAGAGAAAAAAAAATATATGCTGTTCTGTACTGCAAAAAGGAGATTCTCTAGGAAGGAGCAAATGGTCTATCAGGAAACAAACTTTACAAATTTAATAGGACTGAAATCATATTAACCATCTTTTTTTTTAAAGAGCTAATTTTGCCTTTTATTTAAGTTTTTCTTTTTTTTTTAAATTCAGTATATTCTTTATTTACATTTCAAATGATTTCCCCTTTTTGGGCTCCCCACTACCCGAAAGTCTCATAAGCCCTCTTCCCTCCCCCTGTTCCCCCATCTACTCCTTCCCACTTCCCTGTTCTGGTATTCCCCTATACTGCTGCACTGAGTTTTTCCAGAACCAGGGGCCACTCCTCCGTTCTTCTCGGACATCATTTATTATGTGAATTATGTCTTGGGTATTCAAAGTTTCTAGGCTAATGTCCACTTATTAGTGAATGCATACCATGATTGATCTTTTGAGACTGGGTTACCTAAGTTAGAAGTGATATACAATTGAAAATCAATTACAAGAAGGTCTGTCAAAAATGCTTGAGTGTTAGGATTGGAGGTGCATTTGTTTGTACCTAATTCGACAGATGTATTTTCATGCACTTGAAATAATAAGCCTGAATTTTGAAGAAAAGAGGTCTTAGTAGGTCAATAATGAGTTAGATTAAGTAAGTTACAAAAATTGTGACTTCAAAATTAAATACCTCATGGCTTCCCTGATAAGGTCTATCAAATACTGAAAAAAGAAATAGCAACAAGTCTTTCATACTATTGCAAAAATTAAAGAAATGCAACTTCTTATCAGATTTTATGTGGCCAATGTCTCCATGATACTAACGTGAGATAATGAAATTATGAAAACAGACAAAAGAACTCTACATTAATAATCTTCATGAACATGGAAGTAAAAACAATCAACAATATAGTAGCAAATTGACTGTAAAAGCACATTAGAAATACTATTCACAGGCCAGTGAGATGGGACCAATGGGTCATTACTTGCCACCAATCCTGACTGAATGAGTTTGATCTGCTGAACCCACGTGGTGGAAGGAGAGAATCAGCTCCTTCAGGTTGCCCTCTGGCTTCCACAAATGAGCTGGGGTGCACTTGCACATGTGCGCGCGCACACACACAAACACACACACACACACATACATTTTTAAAAATTATTATTCTTAAATCATTTTTAACATCCAGTTGTTATCCCCCTACAGGTTGCCCTCAAACAGTTCAACTCATTCCACTCCCCCACCCCCTATCCCCCCTGCCTCTCCAAGAGGATTTCCCAACTCCTCCCACCCCATGAGACCTTTCCACTCCCTGGGGCATCTAGTCTCTAGAGGGTTAGCTGCATCTTCTCTAGTAGAGGGCAGATCCGGAAGTCCTCAGCTGTATATATGTTGGGGTGCCCCATGTTAGCTGGTTTATGCTGCCTGGTTGGTGACTCAGTGTCTGAGAGATCTTGGGGATCCAGGTTAGTTGAGACTGGTGGTTTCTTTATAGGGTCTCCCTCCTCCTCAGCTTCTTCCAGCCTTTCCCTAATTCAACCACAGGGGTCCCCAGCTTCTGTCAATTGGTTGGGTGTAAGTATCTTTGTGTTGGTCAGCTGCTTGTTGGGCTTCCCAGAGTACAGCCATGCTAGGCTCCTGTCTGTAATCACACCATAGCATTAGTAATAGTGTCAAGCCTTGGAGCCTTCCCTTGAGCTGGATCACAATTTGCCCTGGTCACTGGACCTCTTTTCCCTCAGTCTCCCTTTTTGTCACTGAAGATCTTTAAGACAGGATCAATTCTGAGTGAGAACACCAATTTTTTTTGTTTTGTTTTGTTATTTTTTAAAAAAATAAGGATCACATGGCTCTAGCTACATATGTAGCAGAGGATTGCCTTCTCTGGCAAGAATGGGAGGGGAGGCCCTTGGTACTGTGGAGGCTCATTGGCCCAGTATAGTGGGATGCTGGGTCGGTGAGGCAAGAGTTGGTAGGTGGATGGATGGGGAAGCACCCTCCTAAAAGCAGAGGAGGTGACATAGGGGGTTTGCTAAGGGGAGACTGGGAAGAGGGACAGTATTTGAAATGTAAATATGTAAAATAGCCAATTAAAAATTAAAATAAGATCAATTGTTATAAGTTAGAGTTGCCCTCAGAAATACAAGGATTATGTGAAATATGTAAAAGAAAAAGTGTAACATATTGTATTAACATGAGAAATACAAAAGTCATATTTCCATTTCAATAGATGGAAATATGATGAAATTCAATATCCTTTCATCATTAAGCAAATCAGCAAATTTTGTATAGAAGAAAAATATACTTCAACACGATAACAGCCACATGTAACTTATCTACAGGTAAGATGATGCCAGATGAAGAAAGGCAGATAGCTCTTTCTTGAGGATCCAAAATAAATAAGGGTAAGTACAATACATATTTCTAGTTAATATATCACTGAAAATCCAAGACATACTAGGCAAACTGAAGAAATGAAATGTATTCATATAATATAATACATTAAAGAGTACTTATTTAGACACACCAGGACCTTATAGAAAGCTCTAAAAATTCCACCAAAAAAGTTAGAAGTGATCATTTTATTGAACTTGAAAAATATGCAATGGGTATATTCCAAATGCAAAAACCATGTGTAACAGTATTAAACACTGACTAACAATAATGAAACAAAGAAAAATAAATGGCATTTAAAATTGCTATAAAATAATACAGTTTAAAATAAATTATGGTTGCAGCCTTCTATGTGATATCTGTAAACATGCCGTAACAGGACAAGAAGCAGAGTAGATGATGGTGTTGGACTTTTTGGATGTGCTAGCCACCAGAAATACTATGAACAATATAACCTGGAGGAAGGAGAGATCACAGTTGTCTTTCTCTCCCATACACTAAGTCATTCAAGATATTCTGCTTTGCTCTTTTGAATTGTCTACTCAGTTGAAAACCATTCAGCTGCTTTCACACAGCTCTAACAGAGAGCGCCACTTGGTGATAATTGAGGTATCATGTCAAGAGCAACAAAAAAACTAAAGTTCTGTTAATAATCAAAAAAGGATCCATGTTAGAAAGGAATCCCTCAACTCTTGTAAAGTCTTAGATGAACAAGCTAACATTTTGAGTGGAACCTCATAAAGACTGATCTGAAAGCACCTAGCTAAGCCTTAAACTGTGAAGTAATTTGTTTGCTTAAGCCACTACATTATGAGATTTTTAAATATAATAATAGATCACTAATACCACAGAACTTATGAAAATAAATAAAATTTATCCAAGGATAAAAAAATTTCTATACACTGGGAACAATAAAATATTGATAAAAATTAAAAAGACAAATAAACAGAAAGACTTTTTTGTTCATGGGTAAAAAGTATAATACTTAAATGTCCAAACTACCTAAAATGTTTGAAAATATTTCACAGAATCCACATTAAAATTCTAATTACATTAGTCGCAGAAAAAAAAGGTAATGGTAAAACTCACAAAACAGGCTTAATTACAAAAATCAATCTTGAGAAGAAAGACCAAAGTTAGCGATTTCAAAATATCACACAAAGCTTCATAGCTGCTGGCTACCCATGATCTTGCCAGAAGATAACTATGTAGGCTATTGGAGGAGAATTACCATAGCCAGTCTTATTCAGCTATCGATTATCTGTGTACCAATATCTACTGCCCAGGCACAAAGTTCCTCTTTGTTTGTAGACGTGGCAAGTTTGTTATAGAGGTAGCAAACTACTTTCCAAGTGGTGAGGTATCAAGAATAAATAGTGAAGGAATTTCCTTTTTAATAAATGTTGTTAAGTGTGGAAGAATGAAATTAGTGACCGATTTCACACAATATACAAAATTCCACAGAAGGGAAATCACATTTGATATATAAAATCCACTCAAAGCTTGTGGCTAAGGAGATTATAGGCCATGGTTAAGGAAGTTACTACTGATGTTTAGCTAAATATATTTGACATGCCTATCAAATTACCTTCTAAATGACTATGTATCCACGCAAAAAATAACACTGCTCTTAGATTTGGTGAGAAAAGTTTACCTTTATAATGGTTACAGACTCACTATTGGTCAAAGTACACAAAATAGTTTGACTGTTAAACACACAGGCATAAATGTGGCATCTGTATCACATATACTCTAAGGGTCAAGGAACATTATAGAAGGGGCAGACAAAATGTTGAAGTGTCCATTTTGTGAAACACTAATTTCTAGGTCTGACATGGCTTTTATTTTCTTGAATTCATGTCTACCATAATTACCTGTGGAAAAGCTACATAAAATTGGTCTTGTCAATACTTTTTCATGGCAGTCGGAGGGTCACATGATACCTTTACCTTTGCTGAGCATTTAAAGAAAGATAGCAATTGATGGGGAAGAAAATCACTTTCTCTAGTGGTGTAGTCATGGTAAGTGAAACAAACTTATGTAAAGAAGGTTTCACAAGTGTTACTATAAACAAATTTTAAATAAAATCCATTGGATAATGCACACATGCACACATACACACACACACAATCATTGAAAAGACAAGACTAATATTAGTCTCTATGTTTAGAGACTAATGAAAGAGAACAAGCAACCCAGAAATAAATCCTTATACATCTAACTGCTTTTTTGATAAATAAGGAGGCTATTCCCTCTTTAATAAGTGTTGTTAAGTATAGAAGAATGAAATTAATGAACTATCTCATGCAATATACAAAAATTACTCTACTGGGGAAGAAAAGTAAACAATTTGTAAGGGGAGGAAGTAAGTGATGGCAACACAGAGGTGCATAAGATTTGGCATCAAAATGCTGTAATAAAATCCATTTTTACAGCATTGATGTATGCTGACTTAAATAGGAAAAATGTGTAAATTACCTGAATGGATATTCACCAAAAGAAGCTTGGCAAATGACTACTAGAAATCTAAATGTGTTCAACACTGTTTATAATCATTAAAATTCAAATTAAACCCACAGCAAGATTCTGTCTCATAACTGGTAAAATAGGCACTACCAAAATCACAATAGAAAAAGAAGCCATTTCTGATGGTTGGTAGGAATTCAAATCATTGTAGTCCCTTAGAAAACAGTGGGAAGTTCTTTCATATGTTGAAAATAAAACTAGCACATTACCCACAAATCCTTTTATTAACTGTATCAAAGGTACAGCTGAACTCACATGGTCATCATACCTTTTGTCATAATGGCAAAAGTAGAAACAACATAAGCAGCTATAAGTGGATGAATGGGAAAGGTGCAATATACATACACAATTAAATAATATCCAAACATAAAAAGGAAAAAAACCCTGCCATTTGTGGCAATGGAAAGAAACCGTAGGACACTGTGGTAACTGAATTAGGTCAGACACAGAAACAAACAAAAAATGCCATGTGGTCTAATTTATATGTGAATCCTAAAAAATGATATCCTATAAACAGAGAATAAAATGGTTCTAGCAGGGGTTTGTGATGTTAGGAGTAAGATTAGAAGATTCCATACAATGAATGCAAAATTTCAACTAGACTTGAGAAATAAGCTTAAGAATCTGATCATACAATGTGGAAACTATAATAATATACTGTATTCTCAAAAAACACTAGGAAATGGATCAGTGGTCGTCACTATAAAAAAGATACATAGATGAGGTAAGTCTATGTTTCCTAGTCAGCTATCCATTACATCATGTATCCAAACTTCAAATCATGGCTTACATTGTAAATAAAATTTTATGTGTTCACTTTTAAAAGTTAAAATAATCAGAATATATTTTTTAGAAGATGCTATTTATAAATGCATTTAATATTTATTTTTATATCTGTATCAGCATATGATCACACACATATCTGAAAAGGTATCTCAATCATCCAACTATTTGCAGCTTCAAATAATAGTTCTTTTCAAAAGAACTTGGAAGATACTTTTTTCAAAAGAAAAGAATATGAGCAAAACCATAAGCTTTGTGAAATCCCAAAGGGAGTCCCAAGTTTGGAGCCAGGTGCTATTACTGGCCACTATATATCATTCTAATACGGTGTTTAAGGAGGAAACCATAACCCATAGGGATAAAGTGGAAAAATTTGCAATTCATCATCTCTATTTTGAAGTCTGGAACTGTAGTCTGTCCAATCCCATTAAATGTTCCCTCCATCATAAGCTCACAGGCATCCCAGCTCATTAGAAACATATATAAGATCTGATTTTTAAATAGATACCTTAATTAAATATCTCCTGTTTATGACATACTTAGTTTTATAAGAACTATTCCACCATTTCTGAGTTAACAAGATAAAGATTTTCTTTCTTATTCTAGGAGTTTGAACATGATATTAAGGTTTTCATAAAATGAATAAAACAATAGTCATGTGAATAACAACTCTTCTTTCTAGGCAGCAGAAATAAGTTGCATCATTTTTCTACTGAAGAAAAACCATCACAAACTATATTATATTATTTCTACTTCTTTTTAAAATAATACCTGATCTTACATAGTCTGAGTTTTTACTGAACCTATATAACTTTTGTGATAAGAAATACAAAATTATTTTCATTGGTCACACATCTATGTATATATGCACAGTGTCTTAGGGATTTACTGCTGTGGACACCATGACCAAGACAAATCTTATAAAAGACAACATTTAATTGGGGCTGGCTTACAGTTTCAGAGGTTCAGCCAATTATCATCAAGGCGGGAGCATGGCAGCATCCAGGCAGGCATGATGGAGGAGCTGAGAGTTCTAAATCTTCATCTGAAGGAAGCAGGGAACAGACTGTGCATCCTCAGACAGCTAGGAGGAAGATCTCCAAGTTCACTCCCACAGAAACACACTTCCTATAACAAGGCCACAACTTCTAATAGAGCCATTCCCTGGGATGAGCATATGCAAACCATCACAGGCAGTAATAACTGAATAAGAATTTAATAATAATAAAAAAATAAAAAGAAGATATGGTACAAATTGGAAAGGAAGAAGTCAAACTATCACTATTTGCAGATGATATGATCGTATACTTAAGTGACCCTTAAAAACTCTACTAGAGAACTCCTACAGCAGATAAACAACTTCAGTAAAGTGGCTGGCTACAAAATCAACGCAAACAAATCAGTAGCCTTTATATATTCAAAGGATAAGCAGACTGAGAAAGAAATTAGGGAAATGACCCCCTTCACAATAGCTACAAACAGCATAAAGTATCTTGGGGTGATTCTAACCAAACAAGTGAAAGACCTATATGACAAGAACTTCAGATCTCTGAAGAAGGAAATCGAAGAACATCTCAGAAAATGGAAAAATCTTCCATGCTCATGGATCGGCAGGATTAATATGGTTAAAATGGCCATCTTGCCAAAGGCAATCTACAGATTCAATGCTATTCCCATAAAATTCCCAACCCAGTTCTTCATAGAGCTAGAAAGGGTAATTCTCAAATTCATCTGGAATAACAAAGCCCAGGATAGCTAAAACTATTCGCAACAGTAAAAGAACTTCAGGGGGATTCAGTATCCCAGAATTTAAAATCTACTACAGAGCAATAGTGATAAAAACTGCATGGTATTGGTACAATATCAGGCAAGCGGAGCAATGGAATAGGATTGAAGACCCAGAAATGAACCAACACACATATGGTCACTTGATCTTCGACAAAGGAGCTGAAAGCATCCAGTGGAAAAAAGATAGTCTTTTCAACAAATGGTGCTGGTTCAACTGGAGGTCAGCATGCAGAAGAATGTGCATCGATCCATTCTTATCTCCTTGTACCAAGCTCAACACCAAATGGATCAAAGACCTCAACATAAAACCTGACACACTGAAACTAATCGAAAAGAAACTAGGGAAGACCCTGGAGGACATTGGCACAGGGGAAAAGTTCCTGAATAGAACACCAATAGCTTATGCTCTAAGATCAAGAATTGACAAATGGGACCTCATAAAACTACAAAGTTTCTGTAAGGCAAAGGACACCGTCAAAAGGACAAAATGTCAACCAACAGACTGGGAAAGGATCTTCACCAACCCTAAATCTGACAGAGGGCTAATATCTAATATATACAAAGAACTCAAGAAAGTAGAACCCAGAGAACCAAATAGTCCCATTAAAAAGTGGGGTACGGAGCTAAACAAAGAATTTTCACATGAAGAACTTTGGAGAGCTGAGAAACACCTTAAGAAATGTTCAACATCATTAGTCATTAGGGAAATGCAAATCAAAACAACCCTGAGATTTCACCTCACACCAGTCAGAATGGCTAAGATTAAAAACTCAGGAGACAGCAGGTGTTGGCGAGGATGTGGAGAAAGAGGAACACTCCCCCACTGCTGGTGGGATTGCAAGATGATACAACCACTTTGGAAATCAGTCTGGCAGTTCCTCAGAAAACTGGGCATGACACTTCCTGAGGACACTGTTATACCACTCCTGGGCACATACCCAGAGGGTTCTTCAGCATGCAATAAGGACACATGCTCCACTATGTTCATAGCAGCCCTATTTGCAGTAGCCAGAAGCTGGAAAGAACCCAGGTATCCCTCAACAGAAGAGTGGATACAAAAAATGTGGTATATTTACACAATGGAGTACTATTCAGCCATTAGAAACAATGAATTCATGAAATTCTTAGCTGGAGAACATCATACTAAGTGAGGTAACCCAGTCTCAAAAGATCAATCATGGTATGTACTCACTGATAAGTGGATATTAGCCTAGAAACTTTGAATACCCAGGACATACTCCACAAATTAAATGATGTCCAAAAAGAATGGAGGAGTGGCCCCTGGTTCTGGAAAGACTCAATGCAAGAGTATAGGGGAATTCCAGAACAGGGAAGTGGGAAGGGGTGGATGGAAGAACAGAGGGATGGGAGAGGGCTTATGGGACTTGCAGGGAGTGGGGACCCAGAAAAGGGTAAATCATTTGAAATGTAAATAAAAAATATATCAATAAAAAAATTTAAAAAAAGAAGATATGAAGTTAGGAGTAATGAGTAGCTAAATACTGAGAAGAGATGGAGAGAGTTAGCAGTGGATGGATATGATCAATATAGCATTTGAGACATTGAAAGAAAAATATTATTAAAATATGAAAATGTACACACTAGAATGAACAAAAATTAATTAAACTAAACAAAAATCAAATTATAATGTAATATTTTATTGTAATATTAACAACACTGACAAAAGGTGCTATATTCACAAAATAGTATAAAAATTTCAAAAAGGATGAGAAAATACAAATAGATGGGAAAAATACAAATACATGGTGATGATAAATGAATTTTACCTCTACATTTCTTTTATCCAAAGGCAAGAATAAGTTAACAGTACTGTAACTTACAAGGAAGGAAATTGATTAGAAAACATCTATTGATATGCTATAGAGGCTGTACCAATTAAATTTCAGCAATGTGAATGAACACCTAAACAGGATCTGAATAAGACCACTTGACATTTGAATGTAGGTAGGGAATAATCTCGTAGGGCCTCATTACTAGATAAAAAAGCTATATGCAATTAATTACTGCAGAGAGAGAGAGAGAGAGAGAGAGAGAGAGAGAGAGAGAGAGAGAGAGAGAGAGAGAGAGAAACAGAGACAGAGACAGACAGAGATAGAGAATTAATTTTCCATGGTTATCCAATATGAAGTGGCCATACCTGAAAATAAATACACATAAGCAGCATTAAATGGGCTTAGTAGATTGCAGTTATATATTTATTCATATACATACATAACAATTAAATAAAGAGACTGAATTTGAGAAAGAGTAAGATGGCTGGTTGGAAGTGGGAGCATTTAGGAAAATAAGAGGGAAAAAGGAAATGATATTATTATATTTTAATTAAATAAAAAATAAACAAGCACTTAAAAGAAAATAATAACCATTTGTAAGACAAGTAATACAATCTAACTACCAACAACAGACATTATTCAGGAAGTATATATACCAAATGGATTAGAAACACCAATAAAAATTATAGTAGACACAATGTCTGCAGAGAAATCATCAGAGATTGTATATTATAAAGACGCACTGTGTTCCACCTTACCAATAAAATTATAAAAAAAAATCAATATACATTCAGGTACAACCAGGTAAATTATGACCTAGAAGTTCATATTGGGGCTGTGAGAAGTTTCACCATGTAAAAGTGTCTGTTACGAAACTTAATGACCTAAGTTCAATTCCAGGGTCCTACACAGACAAAGGAAGAACTACCTCCTCCACATTGTCTTCTGACTTCTGCATATTTACCAATGTCTATGTGGTTCCCAACACAAGGATATACACACAAACAAAAATGAAACAAAAGTTAAAATATATTACTATTTATATCCAAGTAGGAAACAAAAACTCAGCTGATGTCATCCATCTATAATTTGCTCTTTTCAAAAAAAATTATAGTATTTGTCCCTTCTAAAATTTTGTTGAGGCTAGGTCTCCAGTGCAACAATTTTTGAAGATGGTAGAGTATTTGGGATTATTGTGAATGAACCTTCATGAATAGATTAATGTTTTTCTTTTTTTTTTTGAAAAAGGAAGTAAAAGCACTTTATAATAAAATTGAAGATTTACATGGAAAATATTTCTCTTTTTTGGCGGTACATGCTTTTATTTTTTTATCTTTTTTATTTGATATATTTTTTATGTATATTTCAAATGATTTCCACTTTTCAGGCCGTGGCCCCTGGTTCTGGAAAGACTCAGTTATTAATGTTTTTCTTCTGGGAATGTGTTTATTATGTCATGAATTGGGTCACTTTTTCCATTCATCTGCACATACCATGTTTCTTTCAACAGTGCACAGAACAGCATGAAAATCACAGAAGAGGCTGAGACAGTAATAGCAGCATGATCACGGCCCTTCAGAGTAGTGAGCCAAAGCAAACTTTTCTCCATTATGTATTCTATAGATTTGGATATTCTATTACAGCAACATAAAACAGAGGAAGTCAACTAACAAAAGACAAAGAATCAATAACTTCATGGATTTGAGAAAGACTGTTACTAGTAAACTAGGAATTTCTATTTGGTAAAGTTAGTTTTAATATGTAAAAACAACATGTTTCCTGAAAGCCTTAGAGATGCCAGATACTTTACCTCTAAGAGATAATATTGATTACTAAACATTAAGATAAGTAAACAGGGCATGAGATTGGTTATAAAAGGGGGGTAGCTTTGCCAATGAAGGAAACTTCCTTCAAAGATATTTAAAGGCAGAGGATGATCATAGTTGGTAGGGAAACGGGGGTGATTACAAAGAGGGAGGCCAGCCAAGAGCAAAGCTATTTTTCTTTTCTTTTTTTTTTTTGTAAATTTCAAATATTTATATAACAAATTGGATGGGATAATTAAGCTAATTAAAGGGATTTGCAAGAAAAATAAAGAACTAAAATGGTTTTATTACAAGGAAAACAATATTGTAAAAGGAATGTTATGAGAAACTCTAGATAGTTATGAATATTATGAAAGGTCTACTCAGAGGCTAGGCAAGTTTTCCTCTCTGGTGCCATGTCCTAACATGGTTATTGGCATGAAACAGGTACTTTCTAAAGATTTATGGAATGAAGAAAGAGCACCAAAAACACTTTGATCAGTTCTGCTATCACTGGATTGAATAGATTTGTACAAATGTTATTTTGAATGATAATGCTCATTTAGAGAGAGAAAAAATTCTAGTACTTTAAATTTAAAATCATATGTGTGTGTGTGTGTGTGTGTGTGTGTGTAGTCACTGTTAAACTAACTTAGCAAAATGCATCCATGTTCTTCATATCCCTCTTAATTTAAGAAGGATGGTAGGGATGTGGCAGGGTATGGAGGAAGGAAAGGGAATGGGGAAACAACACAGTTGTATTTTAACTTAAAAAATGAAAAGTAAAATAAAGAAGGTTTTTTATTACATAGTAACATTTTAAAGTTGATAATTTTAAAATCAATGCACCATATGGTATGTATTAGACATGACAGGAAATAATAATCAAATTTGTTCTGTTTAATTTATTTACTGAGTTTATGAATACATTCTTCACCAAAATGCCAATCATTATTTAATTAGGTCCTCCTGCTTTATGAAATGCCAACTTAAACCCAAGAAAATTGGGATTCACTTGCCTTTATTATCCATGCCTGACTTGCGATTATCTGATTTACCTACAAAAGACATGGCTACCATTGACTCGGGAGCTGTTCTCAGCCCACACCACTTAATCTTCCTTTCCTCTATCTTTGGCAAGGATACAAGTTGTCCTGAAGCTTTTTAAATATTCAGATTTCATTAACATATATAATAAAATAAACACAGTTTCATTCTATTACAATTCCCTTTGTTCTGTGAAGGTTTATTGAGTAACCCCATATGTTCAAGAAGTAAGAAACCAATCCTGCCAAGAGATACACATCATTTTGGGTTATTACACAAATGCACAGCTGTGCTGGGTCAGACAAATCATCTATCTAGTCTGATATTTGGGGTTATCCAATAATTTTCTAAAATATATAGATTATGTTTCCACTAAAAATTAAAAATTGGTAATGAGTTGAATATTTTACTCTAGCTGTGCTTTTTATCAAAAAACATGCTCTCAAAAACAGGAAGAACAATGTTTTATCATATTATATAATATATATATATATATATTAAACTGATAATATATATAATATATATATTAGTTTAAACTATGAGGACCTATCAAGAAAAAAGGTCTTGAGACCTGTGATCAGCTCTGTTGTCCAAGAACAGCATCTGCCATGATATAATGAGAAGATGGGAGATTTATTTGGCTCCTAGTCAACTTAAATCCCCTGAAAGTTAAGAACACCAGCATATATTTTAAAGAGTAGTCATTTGTTTTGAAGGGAGATTCCACATACATACATACATATATACATACATATGTATGTATATACATATATGGTACTAATCTTCTAAGATTCCAAATTGTCTTTTCTTAGCCATACTCACTGAAGATAGCAGTGGATTGCTAATTAAGTCTGGATATTTTATAAGGCTTTCTTCTGCTTGTATTTATTGTCTGGTACTTAGTATCTATACAGAAAATACGTGATGGGCACAGTGTGAGTTTAGTTCCTTTCTTGGAAGAATTCTTTTATTTTATTCAATATATTTTTTACTTACATTTCAAATTATTTCCCCTTTTCTAGCCCCCCACTCCGCGAAAGGCCCATCAGACCTCTTCCCTTCCCCTGTTCTCCCATCCACCCCTTCCCACTTCCCTGTTTTGGTTTTGCCCTACACTGCTACACTGAGTCTTTCCAGAACCAGGGGCCACTCCTCCGTTCTTCTTGTAGCTCATTTGATGTGTGGATTATGTTTTGGGTATTCCAATTTTCTAGGCTAATATCCACTTATTAGTGAGTGCATACCATGACTGATCCTTTGAGACTGGGTTACCTCACTTAGTATGATGTTCTCCAGCTTCATCCATTTGCCTATGAATTTCATGAATTCATTGTTTCTAATGACTGAATAGTACGCCATTGTATAAATATACCAGATTTTTTGTATCCATTCCTCTGCTGAGGGATACCTGGGTACTTTCCAGCATCTGGCTATTTTAAATAGGACTGCTATGGACATAGTGGAGCATGTATCCTTATTACCTGCTGGGGAATCCTCTGGGTATATGCCCAGGAGTGATATAGCAGGATCGTCCGGAAGTGATGTACCCAGTTTTCTGAGGAATCACCAGAATGGTTTCCGGAGTGGTTGTACAAATTTGCAACCCCACCAGCAGTGGAGGAGTGTTCCTCTTTCTCCACATCCTCGCCAACATCTGCTGTCTCCTGAATTTTTAATCTTAGCCATTCTGACTGGTGTAAGGTGAAATCTTAGGGTTGTTTTGATTTGCATTTCCCTAATGACTAATGAAGTTGAGCATTTTTTAAGATGCTTCTCAGCCATCCAAAGTTCTTCAGGTGAAAATTCTTTGTTTAACTCTGTACCCCATTTTTTAATAGGGTTATTTGGTTTTCTGGGGCCTAACTTCTTGAGTTCTTTGTATATATTGGATATTAGCCCTCTATCTGATGTAGGGTTGGTGAAGATCTTTTCCCAATTTGTTGGTTGCCGATTTGTCCTTTTGATGGTGTCCCTTGCCTTACAGAAACTTTGTAATTTATGAGGTCCCATTTGTCAATTCTTGATCTTAGAGCATATGCTATTGGTGTTCTATTTAGGAACTTTTCCCCTGTGCCCATGTCCTCAAGGGTCTTCCCCAGTTTCTTTTCTATTAGCTTCAGAGTGTCTGGCTTTATGTGGAGGTCCTTGATCCATTTGGAGTTGAGATTTGTACAAGGAGATAAGGATGGATCAATTTGCATTCTTCTGCGTGCTGATCTCCAGTTGAACCAGCACCATTTGTTGAAAGGCTATCTTTTTTCCACTGGATGTTTTCAGCTCCTTTGTTGAGGATCAAGTGGCCATAGGTGTGTGGGTTCATTTCTGGGTCTTCAATCCTATTCCATTGATCTGCCTGCCTGTCACTGTACCAATACCATGCGGGTTTTTTTAACACTATTGCTCTGTAGTATTGCTTGAGGTCAGGGATACTGATTCCCCCAGAATTTCTTTTGTTGTTGAGAATAGTTTTAGCTATTCTGGGTTTTTTGCTATTCCAGATGAATTTGAGAATTGCTCTTTCTAACTCTATGAAGAACTGAGTTGGGATTTTGATGGGTATTGCGTTGAATCTGTATATTGCTTTTGGCAAAATGGCCATTTTAATTATATTAATCCTGCCAATCCATGAGCATGGAAGATTTTTCCATTTTCTGATATCTTCTTCCATTTCCTTCTTCAGAGTCTTGAAGTTCTTGTCATACAGATCTTTCACTTCTTTGGTCAGAGTCACACCAAGTTACTTTATACTGTTTGTGGCTCTTGTGAAGGGTGTCATTTCCCTAATTTCTTTCTCAGCCTCCTTATCCTTTGAGTATAGGAAGGCTACTGATTTGCTTGAGTTGATTTTATAACCAGCCACTTTGCTGAAGTTGTTTATCAGCTGTACGAGTTCTCTAGTGGAGTTTTTTGGGTCACTTAGGTAGACTATCATGTCATCTGCAAATAGTGAAAGTTTGAATTCTTCTTTTCCAATTTGTATCCCTTTGACCTCCTTATGTTGTCTAATTGCCCGAGCTAGTATCTCAAGTACAATATTGAAAAGATAAGGAGAGAGGGGACACCCTTGTCTAGTCCCTGATTTTAGTGGGATTGCTTCAAGTTTCATAGACAGATATCAAATGTCAAAATTAAATCAGGACCAAATAGATCATCTAAACAGTCCCATAACCCCTAAAGAAATAAGGGGTCATAGAAAGTCTCACAACCAAAAAAAGCACAGGACCAGATGGTTTCAGTGCAGAATTCTATCAGACCTTCAACGAAGACCTAACACCAATACTCTTCAAATTATTCCACAAAATAGAAACAGAAGGAATACTACCCAATTCCTTTTACGAAGCCACAATTACACTGATAACATAACCACACAAAGATCCAACAAAGAAAGAGAACTTCAGACCAATTTCCCTTATGGACACTGATGCAAAAATACTCAATAAAATTCTTGCCAACCGAATCCAAGAACATATCAAACCGATCATCCACCATGATCAAGTAGGCTTTATCCCAGGGATGCCGGGATGGTTCAATATAAGGAAATCTATCAATGCAATCCACTACATAAACAAACTCAAAGTAAAAAACCAAATGGTCATTTCATTGGATGCTGAAAAAGCATTTGACAAAACTAGCATCCTTTCATGCTTAAAGTCTTGGAAAGAACAGGAATTCAAGGCCCATACCTAAACATAATAAAAGCAATATACAGCAAACAGTAGCCAACATCAAACTAAAGGGAGAGAAACCTTTCTTGGAAGAATTCTTAATTCCAAGAAAGCATTAAGAATAGGAAGAAAGTCTAGTGATTAAACTTGATCTTAAATCCCAATTTTTTTGGTCTTTTTTAGTTTCTGCCTTTGAATATAAAATCTGAAGACAGAATGGCAGGGAGGTGACAGCTTAGAATCGTTTGCAGTACTGAGAAAACACACTGGGATCAAATATTTCCCAAGACTAATTAGCAAGTTAAAAATCAAATGTGGAATGCATGTAAGTCTGCAAAAGAAGTGAGAGGGGGAAATGCAAGTAGACATGTACAGCTTATAGTTGTAGAAGAGGAATTGCTACTGCCATTGAAAAAGTGAGAGACTCTGAGAAAAATTAATGAATTGACAACTAAATTAGTTAATGAAGTAAGCACCACAAAATTAATGAAACAAGACCTAGAAAAGCACATATTCAGAAAGCAACTCTTCATACACAAATTTGAAGCTTAGCCTTCGCATATTTTGAGAACCTGCCCAGCCAAGATAGAAATGAGTAATATATTGTCAATGACATTTCCTTTCTAATAATATCAATAAGGACATACCAGCAGATTTTTAAGCCATGGCTCTATTTTTATCCTGCTGGAAAGGTTAGTAGGAAATTGAATTGGACCAGGCATCCTAGTAATAAAAGGGGAGTAGGTGAGGAAAAACAACCATTTAGACAATGATCACTGTGCTGCTTCAAAGACTTGCTTTAAATCACTCAGTCCACCTGCAAACCTTTAGATACAGGTGCCTTTGCCATTGTCAAGTTTTTGAAGAGAAACTAAAAATGACACTTGAGCTAAATATTGAACAGAACTGTCAATTGTGTTCCTATTTCCTATCCACATTTAAGCTATTGATGAGTGTTCCTTCTTCCAGTTCTTTGCCTCACCTCCCTTTAAAGGTTCTTTGATCTTTTCTACCAATAATTCTTGTCAATCATTGAGTGCTTTCTACTATAGTGCTTTATTTAAGCAACTTTACAAATGGAACCTTCCCATTATAAACATTCAGTGTCCTTTTAAATTCCATTTTTTCATCAGCTTTTCTCTATCAAAATTCATAAAAATTTTAACCTCATAACAAGTTTCCTACTACACTTAAGGTCAAATTTCTTACTTTTATGCTATAATGATGCCCCCCTTTCTGTACCACAATCCTGCCTTCAGTGGGCATGGTTCCTGGGGTTTCCTCAGCTCTGACAATTTCTTGTTTTTATTTTTATAATGAATGTGATAGATCTGAAGAGAACTTGTCAAGTAATTTAAAGGATACAGATTACTTTTGATTTGTCTTGTATTTTGTTATGAGTAGATTGTGGTTGTGAGTTTCAAGACAAATACCAGAGGGTAAGGTACAAACATGGGTAATTACTGTTCATGTTGAACTTGGATCACTTGGCTGATGTAGCATTTCCAGTTTCTGCAGTGGAAAGCCAGAGTATTATTTCTCCTTCTTCATCTATAACTCTTGGAAAAAGAGTACTATTTTCAGTCCACAGTGAAGTAATGGCATGCTGTACTATACCTCCGTGACAGTAGAGCTTCTAGAATTGCCATTAATAGGATTAGTCTTTTCTTCCCAATTTACTATTCTACTATCCAAGAATTTCCTTACATTAACATGGATTTGTAAACATTCAGTTCACCCTTTATTTCCTTTATATAATTGTCAAATTATCCTTACTTTAGGCATATCTGGATAATTTATTTGGGTTTTTTGTTCCTTTGAATATATTCATTATAATATTTTAAGAATATTACTGGGTTACTTTCTAGCACTAAAAGATGTTTGAAGCTTATGTGAATCTCCTACCTAATTCCAAATACCAACCATTCATTCATGGAATCTAGAAATAAGGTCATGGAAACCATTTTTGAGTATTAGAAATATTCATTGCTACTGGGGAGTCATTGCTTCTAGGACCTCTTAGCAAACAGAGCAAAAAGGGCTTGTGTGTATAGTAACCAAGTATATGTAAATATTTATAAATAAGATTTCTTGCCATATATACCTACATTAACTTTAACAATTCATGCCATTCCGGTTATTTTTTGTTTCCCAAGCATGTCAAACAAACTTCTTTCTCAGAACCGTTGTACTTCCTATTTCCCTTCTTAGGATACCCTCCCATATGTAGCCTCTTGCCTCATTTTGTTACTCCCTGTACATCTTTTCTCAGAAGACACTTTCTCTACAAAGCTAATTTTTTAGAACTTTGTATCAGTGCTCTAACATTTTAGAGTAGACCCATAACTTCTTTTGGCACATCCAGAATTGTTGAACATATCAGGACCTAAGACATCTCCAAAATCGCAGGTCTGAGGTCTTATGTCCATCTTTCTCATCTCATGAAAAAATACTGTGTTTCTTTTCAATCTTCCCTTTCTCTGACACTACTATCGGATATAAATTTATTAAATAAAAAACAGTGCCAGTTTTCTCACTCAGTACGCATTCATTCAAAAGAAAAAGTAACTAGTGTTATAAAAACTTCCTTTCTGGTATAATATAGCAATTTTCACTCTGAATAAGAAATCATGAGGTTAATGAATATTCTTTTTGTTTCCTAAATTATTTGTTTTCATTCCAAACGCTTTCCCCTTACCCGGTTCCCTCCTCCCCATATGTCCCATAAGCTCTCTTCTCTCCACCCATTCTCCAATCACCTCCCTCCCTTTCCTCTGTCCTGGTACTCTCCTACAATGCTAGACCAAGCCTATCCAGGATCTGCACCCTCTCCTTACTTGTCATGGGAGTCATTTGATATACTATGTCTTGGGTATTCAGGGCTTCTGGGCTAATTAATATCCACTTATCAGTGAATGCATTCCATGTGTATTCTTTTGTGATTGGGTTACCTCACTTAGGATGATATTTTCCGGTTAATTAATATTCTAAACTGAGGAAAAGGAAAATGCTTGGCCAGTACAGCATATAGCTGATCAGAGCCAATGATGACTTTGGAAATGTGATTGGTTTCTTCATTGTTGGAAAGCAAATAAAAAACCCAAGAAAATCCTAGTTCTCTACCACCATTACCACCAATTTTCCCCAGCCCACCCATTAACTTAGCATTATCCTATGGCCTCTGAATTACCTCTGCCAGCTTCTTTCTTCATTGTCTTTAGGACTGGATCTCATTTTGCTTCTTTTAATGTCCTGTTTATTCCATCCTTTGATATGCTGAGATCAGCCTCCCTCCTTGATTTCCCTTGCTCCAGATACTGTGAAGAAGGTATATCTTCCTACCAGCTTCATCTCAAGAGAGATCCGCACATAAAGCTAGAGTTAGGTTAGTATCTTCAGTTCTGCTAGAAAACACGCACAGTATAAATGAGGATTCTTTATACTTATTGTATTTATCTAAATGCAATAATGGATTTAGATTAGGAATATACCACAAGATTGGAGATAAAAGGAAATGTTAGGAATCATTTTATGGTAAATAAATCAGAGGAACTTGTTTTAGTGAGGATTGGTTGTTTTGTCTCCCTGATCCTCTGAATCTTATCTCCCAGTTTCCAGGTTAGTACATATTTTTAAAATAAGAGACATTTATTTCTCTAGTGAAGACAAGCAGGATGGTAACTATGGTAATTCATGAGATTAACAATGAAAAGGCAAGAAATGGCTTCAATTTGTTAACTAAAAAACCAAAATCCATTCTAAAAGTAAACAATACCATTTGTCAGAATCTTCTTACCAATATTGATATCTGTAAGTGGTTAAGATTCTTCAAGTCTTAATTGCACTCTCAATGTCTTTTGCAATGTGATAAAGGATGAAAAACAAAAAAGGAATAAAAACTGAGGCTGTAAGAAATTTGCAGCTGTAATCTCAGATCCCAGACTTCCTCAGTTTTCATGAAATTGTTTTCATTCCATTAAAAGTGATCATGATCTTACAGTTGATATGATAACACCAAAAATGGGATAGAGCAAAAGAAAAACACAGTTCAGGAAAGATACACCTAACTTCAATCAAATAAGATAAATATATTTAAAAAAATACAAACAAAAACTCGAGCCAGCAGAGATCAAGATTTCTAGAGTTCTCTTATGGTTTTGTCAGTTGTGTTTAAATAACATGAAATTCATGTCCCTTTTTGTAAACTGTAGAGTCTTAAATTAACTTTATTTATCTGTTATGAAGGCAGCTTCTTTAAAGTGTCCTTGAGGAAATCCACAGCTTGAGGGAAGCTGTCAGAAGGCTCATAGCCTCTTGTTGAAGCTGGTGGCAACCACAGCACAGCCACTGCTGCCACTATGCTAGTGTTCAGCCTGCAGGTCAGACTCTTCCCTACTTCCTTGCTTGAAAAAGAGCCACAGGTGAGAGACTGGTTTAACTAAAAAGGTTGGTGTAGGATCATTTATTTGGAAAGTCTCATGACAGGCAACTCAACAACCAATTGGAGCTAAGTAGTTAGGTAAGTTGGGAGAAAATAGGAACTTACACCACTGAGACAAACATCCTAGGATTTTCAACATTTATCCACAAATGGCCATATTTTCTCTTAAAGCTGCTCTCTGAGCACCACTAACAGAGAGAATCAACTTCTCACTTCACCTACTCTGAAAGAATAAAATACTGTTAACACAGCTCATCTTAAAACCTATGGTTTATGGGCCTTGGATACACCTAAACCAGATCCTCTAGCAAAGGGACAGGAATCACTGTGAATGGATAAACATACCATTCCCTTAAGTAAATTCTAATTCTTTCACCTAATAATTCAGGCTTCACAGTCTTCAGAAACATGAAATGGAGTGATGGAACATTAAGCCAAAATAAATGCTGTAAGTGCCAAAATACTAAAGAAACAACCCCTGAAAATTTATAAAAATAAATTAGCAGCACATGAATAGGCAGAGTATAAAACAGAAAACTATGACAAATACTGCCCAGATCATTTTCTTCCTATTATTTTCTATTATCATTACAGAAATTCATTCTTATCATTCATATTTTCATTCATTTATCTATTTAGTTTAAGAAAATAAAATAGTAGAATACCTGCTGTGTGCCAGGCAATGTGCCAGGTAGTAGAAAGATGGTGGAAATAAGATAAAAATTGTCTTTATTTTCATGTAGCCCATCTCTGGTAAATGGCAATAAGCATGAAAAACATAGATAAAATTGTACAGGTACAAGTATTATAAATAAAATAGAACTGGACTAATGTCATGAGGAGAATATGATTGCCGACACTCCTTTCTGATGATTCAATAGGTCTGAGGACTATGTCTGAGTACAGGCTTTATGGATGGAAGGAGCCAGTCATGCAAATAGAAGTTTGCAGATATGTAAAAATTAATACTCCGAGAAGAAGGGATATGCAAGGAAATGTAATATTTTCAGAAATGCAAGCTTATGTTCAGAAGGGCTGTGAATGTAACAGATAGTCAGAGAAACTGGCAGGGGCTAACTGGTAAAGACCTCATAAGCACTGAATAAGAATGCAGAGTGTGGATTGTATCCCAAGCACAATGACATAAAATGATTTGCATTTTAGAAGAACTTTTACTCAGCCAAAAAGATTAGCAGCAAATAAGGATGGGTATAGGAGATGAGAATAAACATGCAGTAAAGAGAGAACCAGACATTGGCTAGTGTCTTGCGATTAAAAAAAAAGACATAAACAAAGTTGAGTTTGGCTCAACTTTAACATAGATCTTGTGAGATTTGCTACTGAATTCACTGAGTAGAGATTGAAAGAAAGAACTCAAAAGCTTGTGTAGGAACTGATTAGAGAGTGGTGCCAGGTTTCTGAAATGGGGAGCAGTAAAAGAAGACGATTAGAAGTCTATTATGATTATCTAATAATACTGCAATAAAACGTTTTACTTTTGTTTATAGATAAGAGGAGTATGTCAGAAGGCCATGCAGCCAGAGTACCGACTCTGTCCTGGCTAGTTTCCCAGGCTATGGAATGTCCCATGGTCATGTAGCAAATATCTCTTCCAAGGTTCTCTTCTTCCCCACAACTTGTAAGGAAACAAGCTCCACTGACTCGCTCCTGCTGCCAAGATCCTTTCTTGTCTTCTCATTGCTCAACTACTCCTTATCCACTCGTCCAAGACCAGCCTTTGGAGTTACTGAAAATTAGTTCATTACCCACTGCAACATGGGAAAGGGTAACTTTAATAAAGGATTTTCAAATCTCATGGTGATGCTTTTACCTACAGAAAAAAAAAAAAAACTATGCTCAGACATAGAATAAATAATAGAGTGACACTGGCTCATTTCATATCTTGTTTAGTTATCATGCAGTTATAAACATTATTTAAATGCTTTTTTGTCCTAAGAATTATCATGCAGACTCCTGGATGTTTAAAAAAAACAATCTGTAAAAAATATTATCTTCTGGATATTTAAAACAACACTTTATATGTGAGTGTGTGTCACAGTTTAACTGAAGCTATGATGAGAAGAGTGACAATCATCTTCCTCCAAATTTCATACTCTAACACAAGTAGAATGTCGGGTACAGGAAACCTTTTATTAAATTTTTAGTTAGCGAAGTCCAAGAGACTTCTAAAATAATATACACTCTTACCATTGTCCTTGCTTGCCTCAAAAAAAAAATGGAGGTAAGACCCTTTTTCTGAATATAGCACATACTTCAGACACAAGATTTGGAAGAATCAATATGGATATGAACTGGACACCGCCTCACTGAGGACTAGCTCTCACAGTTTTGGAAAGAAGAGCCATTCAAGCTACCAACAGAGAAAAGCAATTAACACGAAGCAATATCCAGCTGTAACATGAAGGAACCATTATAACCAGTATGGCAAGATATTCGCAAAAGTACAATAGTGATATTTATATCTTAGAGGTAAGCAACAATCACTTAATTGAATATTAAGTCTATTCAATAAGAGGAAATCTGTCTGGTACTAAAAATTTAGGTAACTACCTTAGAGAGATAAGACCACAGAATTCACAGGATAACCTACTGTAGCCAGTTTTCTAAACCAGCATAAGCTCTAACTGCATACTAAGTATTTATCCTTATATCCATAGATACATGTAGCTCTTGTGCATCATCAAAGAAACATCGCTTTGCAGTAGATTTAATCATTTAAAAAAAGCCACAACTCACTGTTCCTTGTGAGGTTCAGCCAGCCACCAATCAATGCAGATGTGGATGATTGGAGATAACCATCAGACTGAGTTCAGGGACCCTAGTGGGGGAGCTGGCAGAGGACTGGAGGAGTGGAGGGGGACTGCAGTTCCATCAGAAGAATAACATCAGCTGTCTGGAACACACACTGCTCTCATGGACTAGACCACCAACCAAGGCGTGTACAGAGAGGGATAACCATAGGTCCAGCCACATATGTAGCAGAGGATGGCCATGTCTGACATCAGTGGGAGGTGAGGCCCTTGGTCCTATGGAGGTTGGATGTCCTAGTGTAGGGGGATGCTGGAGCAGTGAGGCAGGAGTGAGTGACTAAGTGAAGGAGCACCCTCACAAAGGCAAAAGGGAGGGAGGAGAGGGTGGCTATGGGATAGAAGGTTTATGGAGGGGTAACCATGTGAGATGTAAATGAATGGAACAGTTAATAAAAATGCCACAACTAGCAATTTCTACAAAAAATGTAGAAATCACCTGACAATAGGATATCTAACATATCTAAATATGTCTACAACACAGCTACTACACTTACTGCTCAAGGAATATCTCAGAAGAAAGGGATGGAAATATTGTGAAAGTCAAATGTTCAGGAAATTTGCTACAAGACAGATTCTTCTGAAAGAAAATAGAGAAATGGAGAACATGAAATAGAAGGGTTATATGTAGCAGGACTATGGGTGAATATGGACTAGATATGTTGTACAGAATTCTAATAATTAATACAAACGTTATAGCCAAAGATGAGGATGAGTAGGTTTACTAATAAAATAAAGTAACATAAAACCCCTTAACAAAAATATAAAAAGAAAATAGCATTGACCAGTCATGAGCATAGTGTCATTGATTTTTCACTAGAATGGATCATTTATTCTGGAACTAAGAGTTGTGAAGCTTGCATCTTGCATTGCAGCAACAAGTCTGTCTACAAGGGAAAATGGCACTGTCACTTGGTTCCCTTTGAAGCAAAGGGCAAAGATGTTAATATTGAGGTGTCCTTGGAAGTGAACAGAGAGCTCCTAAAGCCAGTTTAGCATAGGCAGAAGACACAGTGTTTTGTGGTCGGCTTTCCTCTACTCAGAAATGCCTCTGTGACCCAGCTGATGTTTTAAAGTCCTCTCTAGAGGGCAGCCTCAAGGAGGTCAGGTCAGGAGGTTAGAATATGATGTGTTGCGAGGTCCTGGGGTTAGTTTTGGGAAAAAAAAAAAAACAGAGAGGAAATAGTTCCCACTACAGAGGGAACAGACATTTACAAACACATCTGTTCCCAAAGAGTTAAGTGGAAATAGGATTCAAAGATCGTTTGTTGTCTGTAAGCTCTGACAGTCACAGAATGCAACTCTGAGCACAGAGCATTCCATTCTGGTGCCATGATTCCCAGATTCATATCTGAGGCTAATCCTTTCCAATAGCAGTAAGTATATTAGATACAGCTCTTTTCTTAAAACTTCAAGCTTAAGTTTGTTTTCCTTGGGAACTTCTCAGCACACATCTTGACAGTTACTTTCTACATTTAAGATTATCCATTTCTGCCACCAATATAGGCCTTATTGTTATAGTAGAACTGTTATAATCACTTAACACTCATTACTATCACTTTACGAGGTAGTTCCCAGAGTATCCTGAAAACAATCTATAAGCTAAATAAAGCTAGACCATACACATTATATCAAGTCTCACGCATTCAGTTTCAAAGGGAGCATCAAGGAGCTGAACTTTCTTATGTCCTTTCCCACTGTCAAGTCTAATGTTCCCACAAGCAATGGGGCAGTTTATTCTGTTACCTTCTGGGAAGTACTCATGACCATCTAGGGCATTGGTTCTCAGCCTCCTTAATACTGTGGTCTTTTAAAACAGCTCCTTTTATTGTAGTTACCCCCAAAGCACAAAACTATTTTCATTGCTACCTTATAACTGTATTTTGCTACTGTTATGAATCATCACATTATAAATTGTAATGTAAATATCTTTGTAGATAGTTTTCCAAAGCAATTTCTACCAATAGGTAGAGAACTGCCATTCTAGAATAATGGAAGAGTTAGTGAGAAAATGTCAGCAATGTCTTATAAAAATAGGTTAAGAGTGAACAAAAGTCACTAGGAATGTCTGTAGGATATAGATAATGTGAAATAAGTTAAGGGTGAGATATAGCATTCTTATTAATAAAAGTTCCCAGCATTGGACTTTTATGCTACAAAATCAAAAAATGAAGGGGAGATGTAGAAATAGACAAATACATTGTTGGAACACTGAGCCACTTCCAAAGATGATGTAATTGGACAGAGGTCATGCTGAGAGTTTTCTTCATGCAAGTTAAGGAAAGGATGTAAGAAAGCAGGATGCATTTACAATTACATTTAAGAATTTCCAGTTCCAGGGGGGAAGAGTGATAAGCATAGTGAATTTTTGTTATGTGAACACAGAGTTAGAGAGCTGTAAGTCCATGGAAATGGATGGCTTGCCACATAAACAGCACAACTACCCAGGGTACTGCCTAGCCTTGTGCTGGGGAGGATGGCTCTAAGCATGACCTCTGAAGTGGAAGTTTCTGGATATGTCATGTGACGCAGATTCATGTGGTGTTTTGCTGTAGCTGACTCTGATGTTGTGCTAAGGCAAGAACCAAGGGAGGACATATAATGTTTAGAAAAAGTATAAATCAGACTCAGTGGACAATGATGGTGTGCTTACATAGCAATGCTTTGTTGGTCTTACATTTTCATTTTCATTTTTGCTGATCTCCACTTCATTGAGAGAGAGAGGTATGGCAGAGATCTCTTGGCAACTCAGCTGGTCCTCATCAGTGCCACTGATTTTTGCTGATTTGGCAGTGGAATTCTGTCGGTTTCTGCTAGATTGTGCCACTGATGCTGATTCATGTTTGATAGTCTACTGAACTGGACTGCTGGTGTTCTGACGAACATAGATTCAAATCATGCCCCTCCCCCAAACTACTTCCAAACAGGTCCACATCTCCTTGTCCTATTTACCATCAATTCTCTCCTACAATTGGACAGTGGGCTAAAAGAAAGGTCAAAGAGTTTAAAACCCCTTATTAAAAGTAAGTTTTAAAAACCTAAGCCCCTGACACATATATAGCAGAGGACTTCCTAATTTGACCCCAGGGAGTGGGGAGGTCTAATGGGACAGGGATAGAGACATCCTCTTGGAGATGGCTGGGGAAGAGGTGTGGGATGTAGAACAGTCAGAGGGCAGACTGGGAGGGGGATGAAGACTGGCCTGTGAGGAAAGATTAAAGAAAAATATTATATGCCTCCAGACCTACCATGGGTGACTACAGGGACCTAGTTCAGAAATGAGATAGTTGCTGACACTAAGATCTCCATGTGACATTTTGTCCCTCATGCTTATCTCCCACATACAGCTTTTTTCACATTGTTTTTGTTTGCTCAGCTGAGTTCTGTTCTGACTTGCATTCTCCTAGAACCCAGGCTTTCCTGGAACTCCTTATCTTCCGCCTTTTAATTCCTAAGTACTGAGACAGCAGGCAAATGCCACCAAGTCTCCCTCCCACTCCCTATCGTGTACATTGAGTTTCTTGAAACCTAAAAGTAGTAATTGCCCTTCCTACATGAGGGTTATGCTACATTTTTATACTTTCAAAAAAGATATTCTCATCTCAAATTTTCTCAAAGTAAGCATTTGGTATGAGAGATAATTTGATTCTCACTGTGAGTGGATTTAGAAATATCTAGATTAGTAAAACACAATTTCAGGAATACCTGTGGTGATATTTCCAGTTAACTGACTGCAGGAGATACACCTCGAAGTATGCCACAATTCACTGGTTTGGGAGGCTGAAAGGGAACAAATGCAGAAAATGATAAAGCAATCTGACTACTATGCTTCTCTCTTTGTCTTCTGACCTGCTATGATATGAACTACACTTGCACATACAGACACACACCATGATCTCTCTGCTTCAAGGGAATGACACCTCTAAAACAATACAATGAAACGCATGCCTCTGCCTCATTTTAATCGGCTCTCTAGTATTTTGTTTGCAGTGATTCAAAGTAACTGCCACATTTGATAAAAAGTCTGTTTGTAGATGTGATTAAATTATGTATTGTAGTTATGTTATTGGCAGGGGATCAAATTTCCAAATGACTGTTGTAATAAGAGAGAAGCCACAGATCCAGAGACACACAAAGAAGACCAGGCTTCACATTCACACAGGTAGGCATCAATTTGTCTGCAAACCAAGGTAAAGTATCAGCCACTAGAAGCTATAAGGGAAAGAAAATATTCTCCACTAGAGCCCTCATGGCAAGCATGGCTATAATCATATCTTGATTTGGATATAATAAATCTGACTGGACTTTTGACACCAGGCCTATGAATGAATACATTTTGTTATTGAAACCAATCTTTATGAAGCTATCTTAAGGCTGGCACAGGAAGAAAGTGTTAATGAGAAGTGGACAGGAGTGCCTCATAGGCAGTTAGCATCAATACAGGAACTACACTTAAGAGTGAAAGGAAGAGAACATTGTTTGGGGGAGAAAAGCTGTTTTCTTTTTTTTTTTTAATATTTTTAGTATATTCTTTGTTTACATTCCAAATGATTTCCCCTTTCTCAAATCCCCCTTCCCCATATGTCCTATAAAACTTCTTCTCTCCATCCATTCTCCAATCACCCCCCTCCTTTTCTTCTCTGTCCTTATATTCCGCTCCAATGCTAGATCAATCCTTTCCAGGATCAGGACCTTCTCTATACTTCTTTATGGGAGTCATTTATTATGCGATTTGTGCCTTGGGTATTCAGGGCTTCTGGGCTAATTAATATCCACTTATCAGAGATTGAATTCCATATGTATTCTTTTGTGACTGGGCTACCTCACTTAGGATGATATTTTCCAGATCAAACCATTTGCCTAAAAATTTTGTGAATTCATTGTTTCCAATTGCTGAGTAGTTATACCATTGTGTAAATATATCACATTTTCTGTATCCATTCCTCCTTTGAGGGGCATCTGGGTTCTTTCCAGCTTCTGGCTATTATAAATAAGGCTGCTATGAACATAATGTAGCATGTGTCTTTATTGAATGTCAGTGAATTCTTTGGGTATATGCCCAGGCGAGGTATAGCAGGGTCCTCTGGAAGTATCATGTCCAGTTTTCTGAGGAACTGCCAGACTGATTTCCACAGTGGTTGTACCATCTTACAGCCCCACCAGCAGTGGGGGAGTGTTCCTCTTTCTCCACATCCTCGCCAATCCCTGCTGTCTCCTGAGTTTTTGACCTTAGCCATTCTGACCGGTGTAAGGTGAAATCTCAGGGTTGTTTTGATTTACATTTCCCTAATGACTAATGATGTTGAACATTTCTTCTTTTCTTTTTTTTTTTTCACTTTTTTTTTATTATTCGATATAATTTATTTACATTTCAAATGATTTCCCCTTTTCTAGCCCCCCCACTCCCCGAAAGTCCCGCAAGCCCCCTTCTCTTCCCCTGTCCTCCCACCCACCCCTTCCCACTTACCCGTTCTGGTTTTGCTGAATACTGTTTCACTGAGTCTTTCCAGAACCAGGGGCCACTCCTCCTTTCTTCTTGTACCTCATTTGATGTGTGGATTATGTTTTGGGTATTCCAGTTTTCTAGGTTAATATCCACTTATTAGTGAGTGCATACCATGATTTATCTTTTGAGTCTGGGTTACCTCACTTAGTATGATATTCTCTAGCTCCATCCATTTGCCTAAGAATTTCATGAATTCATTGTTTCTAATGGCTGAATAGTACTCCATTGTGTAGATATACCACATTTTTTGCATCCACTCTTCTGTTGAGGGATACCTGGGTTCTTTCCAGCATCTGGCAATTACAAATAGGGCTGCTATGAACATAGTAGAACATGTATCCTTATTACATGGTGGGGAGTCTTCTGGGTATATGCCCAGGAGTGGTATAGCAGGATCTTCTGGAAGTAAGGTGCCCAGTTTTCGGAGGAACCGCCAGACTGATTTCCAGAGTGGTTGTACCAATTTGCAACCCCACCAGCAGTGGAGGAGTGTTCCTCTTTCTCCACACCCTCTCCAACACCTGCTGTCTCCTGAATTTTTAATCTTAGCCATTCTGACTGGTGTAAGATGAAATCTTAGGGTTGTTTTGATTTGCATTTCCCTAATGACTAATGAAGTTGAGCATTTTTTAAGATGCTTCTCCGCCATCCGAAGTTCTTCAGGTGAGAATTCTTTGTTTAACTCTGTACCCCATTTTTTAATAGGGTTGTTTGGTTTTCTGGAGTCTAACTTCTTGAGTTCTTTATATATATTGGATATTAGCCCTCTATCTGATGTAGGATTGGTGAAGATCTTTTCCCAATTTTTTGGTTGCCGATTTGTCCTCTTGATGGTGTCCTTTGCCTTACAGAAACTTTGTAATTTTATGAGGTCCCATTTGTCAATTCTTGCTCTTAGAGCATACGCTATTGGTGTTCTGTTCAGAAACTTTCTCCCTGTACCGATGTCCTCAATGGTCTTCCCCAGTTTTTTTTCTATTAGCTTCAGAGTGTCTGGCTTTATGTGGAGGTCCTTGATCCATTTGGATTTGAGCTTAGTACAAGGAGACAAGGATGGATCAATTCGCATTCTTCTGCAAGCTGACCTCCAGTTGAACCAGCACCATTTGTTGAAAAGGCTATCTTTTTTCCATTGGATGTTTTCAGCCTCTTTGTCGAGGATCAAGTGGCCATAGGTGTGTGGGTTCATTTCTGGATCTTCAATCCTGTTCCATTGATCCTCCTTCCTGTCACTGTACCAATACCATGCAGTTTTTAACACTATTGCTCTGTAGTATTGCTTGAGGTCAGGGATACTGATTCCCCCAGATTTTCTTTTGTTGCTGAGAATAGTTTTAGCTATCCTGGGTTTTTTGTTGTTCCAGATGAATTTGATAATTGCTCTTTCTAACTCTGTGAAGAATTGAGTTGGGATTTTGATGGGTATTGCATTGAATCTGTATAGTGCTTTAGGCAAAATGGCCATTTTAACTATATTGATTCTGCCGATCCATGAGCATGGGAGGTTTTCCCATTTTTTGAGGTCTTCTTCCATTTCCTTCTTCAGAATCTTGAAGTTCTTGTCATACAGATCTTTCACATGTTTGGTAAGAGTCACCCCAAGATACTTTATACTGTTTGTGGCTATTGTGAAGGGGGTCATTTCCCTAATTTCTTTCTCAGCCTGCTTATCCTTTGAGTATAGGAAGGCCATTGATTTGCTTGAGTTGACTTTATAACCTGCCACTTTGCTGAAGTTGTTTATCAGCTGTAGGAGCTCTCTAGTGGAGTTCTTTGGGTCACTTAGGTAGACGATCATGTCATCTGCAAATAATGATAGTTTGACTTCTTCCTTTCCAATTTGTATCCCTTTGACCTCCTTATGTTGTCGAATTGCCCGAGCTAGTACCTCAAGTACAATATTGAAAAGATAAGGAGAAAGAGGGCAGCCTTGTCTGGTCCCTGATTTCAGTGGGATTGCTTCAAGTTTCTCTCCATTTAGTTTGATGCTGGCTACCGGTTTGCTGTATATTGCTTTTACTATGTTTAGGTATGGGCCTTGAATTCCTGTTCTCTCCAAGACTTTAAGCATGAAGGGATGCTGAATTTTGTCAAATGCTTTTTCAGCATCCAATGAAATGACCATGTGGTTTTGTTCTTTGAGTTTGTTTATGTAGTGGATTGTATTGATGGATTTCCGTATATTGAACCAACCCTGCATTCCCGGGATAAAGCCTACTTGATCATGGTGGATGATCGTTTTGATGTGTTCTTGGATTCGGTTGGCAAGAATTTTATTGAGTATTTTTGCATCGATGTTCATAAGGGAAATTGGTCTGAAGTTCTCTTTCTTTGTTGGATCTTTGTGTGGCTTTGGTATCAGCGTAATTGTGGCTTCGTAGAAGGAATTGGGTAGTGTTCCTTCTGTTTCTATTTTGTGGAATAGTTTGAAGAGTATTGGTGTTAACTCTTCTTTGAAGGTCTGGTAGAATTCTGCACTGAAGCCATCTGGTCCTGTGCTTTTTTTGGTTGGAAGACTTTCTATGACTCCTTCTATTTCTTTAGGCATTATGGGACTGTTTAGATGGTCTAGTTGGTCCTGATTTAATTTTGGTATTTGGTATCTGTCAAGGAAATTGTCCATTTCCTCCAGATTCTCCAGTTGTGTTGAGTATAGGCTCTTGTAGTAGGATCTGATGATTTTTTGGATTTCCTCAGTTTCTGTTGTTATATCTCCCTTTTCATTTCTAAGTTTGTTAATTTGGATACTTTCTCTGTGCCCTTTGGTCATTCTGGCTAAGGGTTTATCTATCTTGTTGATTTTCTCAAAGAACCAGCTCCTCGTATTGTTGATTTTTTGTATGGTTCTCTTTGTTTCTACTTGATTGATTTCGGCCCTGAGTTTGATGATTTCCTGCCTTCTACTCCTCCTGGGCGAAATAGCTTCTTTTTGTTCCAGGGCTTTCAGGTGTGTCATTAAGCTGGTAATGTATGCTCTCTCCATTTTCTTTTTGGAGGCACTCAGGGCTATGAGTTTTCCTCTTAGCACTGCTTTCATTGTGTCCCATAGATTTGGGTATGTTGTGTTTTCATTTTCATTGTTTTCTAAAAAGTCTTTAATTTCTTTCTTTATTTCTTCCTTGACCAAGGTATCATTGAGTAGAGTATTGTTCAGTTTCCACGTGTATGTGGGCTTTCTGTTGTTTCTGTTGCTATTGAAGACCACTTTTACTCCATAGTGATCAGATAGGAGGCATGGGATTAGTTCGATCTTCTTATATTTGTTGAGGTCTGTCTTGTGACCAATTATATGGTCGATTTTGGAGAAGGTACCATGAGGTGCTGAGAAAAAGGTATATTCTTTTGTTTTAGGATAGAATGTTCTATATATATCTGTTAAATCTAATTGGTCCAAAGCTTCAATTAGTTTCATTGTGTCCCTGTTTAGTTTCTGTTTTCCTGATCGGTCCATTGAGGAAAGTGCAGTGTTGAAGTCACCCACAATTATTGTGTTAGGTGCAATGTGTGCTTTTAGTTTTAATAAAGTTTCTTTTACAAAAGAGGGTGCCCTTGCATTTGGGGCATAGATGTTCAGGATTGACAGTTCTTCTTTTTGTATTTTTCCTTTGACCAGCAAGAAGTGTCCCTCAGGGTCTCTTTTGATGACTTTGGGTTGAAAGTCAATTTTATCTGATATTAAAATGGCTACTCCAGCTTGTTTCCTGAGACCATTTGCTTGTAAAATTGTCTTCCAGCCTTTTACTCTAAGGTAGTGTTTGTCTTTGACCCTGAGGTGTGTTTCCTGTAAGCAGCAAAATGTAGGGTCCTGTTTACGTATCCATTCAGTTAGTCTGTGTCTTTTTATTGGGGCATTAAGTCCATTGATGTTAAGAGATATTAAGGAATAGTGATTGTTACTTCCTATCATTTTTGACGTTATTTTTTAAATTTGAATGCTTAACTTCTTTTGGGTTTGATGAAAGGTTACTATCCTGCTTTTTCCAGGGTGAAGTTTCCCTCCTTGTATTGGTGTTTTCCTCCTATTATCCTTTTTAGGGCCGGGTTTGTGGATAGATATTGGGTAAACTTGGTTTTGTCATGAAATATCTTAGTTTCTCCATCTATGGTGATTGAGAGTTTTGCTGGATATAGTAGTTTTGGTTGGCATTTGTGTTCTCTTAGAGTCTGCATGAGATCTGCCCAGGACCTTCTAGCCTTCATAGTCTCAGGTGAAAAGTCTGCTGTGATTCTGATAGGTCTTCCTTTATATGTTACTTGGCCTTTTTCTCTTACTGCCTTTAGTATTCTTTCTTTGTTTAGAACATTTGGTGTTTTGATTATTATGTGACGGGAAGTATTTCTGTTCTGGTCCAGTCTGTTTGGAGTTCTGTAGGCTTCTTGTATATTCATGGGCATCTCTCTCTTTAGGTTAGGGAAGTTTTCTTCCATAATTTTATTGAAGATATTTGCTGGCCCTTTAAGTTGTAAATCTTCACTCTCCTCTATGCCTATAATCCTTAGGTTTGGTCTTCTCATTGTGTCCTGGATTTCCTGGATATTTTGGGTTACAAGCTTTTTGCATTTTGCATTTTCTTTAACTGTTGAGTCCATGGTTTCTATGGAATCTTCAGCATCTGAGATTCTTTCTTCTATCTCTTGTATTCTGTTGTTGATATTTGTATCTCTGTCCCCTGATTTCTTCCCAAGGCTTTCTATCTCCAAAGTTGTCTCCCTTTGAGTTTTCTTAGTTGTTTCTACTTCTGATTTTAGATCCTGGATGGTTTTGCTTAGCTCCTTCACTTGCATGTTTGTGTTTTCCTGTAATTCTTTAAGAGATTTTTGTGTTTTCTCTTTCATGAGCTCAGCCTGTTGACCAAAGTTCTCCTGTATTTCTTTAAGAGATTTTTGTGTTTCGTCTTTCATGACCTCAGCCTGTTGAGCAAAGTTCTCCTGTATTTCTTTAAGTGTTTTTTGCATTTCCTCCTTGTTGGCTTTTGTATTCTCCTGGATTTCTTTCAATGATTTTTGTGTTTCCCTTGCAAGGGCTTCTAACTTTTGATCCATTGTCTCCTGAATTTCTTTATGTATGACCTTCATGTGTTCCTGTACCAGCATCATGACCAGTGATTTTAAATCCAAATCTTGTTTTACTGGTGTGATGGGGTATCCAGGACATGTTGGTAGAGGAGAATTGGGTTCAGATGTTGCCATATTGCCTTGATTTCTGTTAGTGACGTTCCTGCGTTTGCCTTTTGCCATCTAGATCTCACTGGTGTTAGTTTATCTTGTCAGTGCTGGACTCACCAGTGCAAGCTGCCCCTTCCCAGTTGGCCTCTGGTGCACAGCTTACCTCCTGCACTGCTTGTAGACAGTGTGCTGCTGCCCAGGCTGTTCAGATCCCAAAGCAGGCACTGGAAGGCTCCCGCTGGGGCCCGCTGGATTCACTGGAGCACACTGACTTCTCCCAGCTGGCCGCCCGGAAGCCCAGCTAGCCACTTGCAGGACTTGGAGATGTAATGCTGCCGCCCAGACTGATCTGGATCCGGAAGCGGAGAGAGTAGAGCTAAGGGCTTCTGCCTGAGGCCTTGCCCCAGATTGTGTCTGTGGAGCAGATGGAGCCCGTGTGCACTCCCAGGGAGTGCCGACGGTGTATGCTACTGTGACCTCCCCTGTGTTCCGCTCACTCCACTGGGCAGCTGATCTGCCAACCGGGCTGTCGCACACAAGGTTAGCCTGGCCGCCCAGTCCCTGAGTCCAGGCAAAAGCCTGGGAGGCCAAGGTCTGAGCAAAGTTCCCTTACGGCTTTGACTGTTAATTGGGTTTGCCAGGTGACTAGGATGGCGGGCGTGCGCGCCCGCGCTCCCTGAAAGCGCCGGGAGAGTCTGCTTTGCTAACAATCACCTGGGCGGGTTGACTCACAGATGGCCCACCAAGCCGCCCAGTTCTTGGGGTCAGTCCTGTGCCTTTTGGGGCCTGGACCCCCGCTTTGTTAGCCTTAGGCTATGCCTGTTACAGGTCTGCCAGCCTGAGCTCTCTGTCGCCCTGCAGGCAAAATGGCGGCAGCGCGCTTGCAGGCCTGGGCAAAAAACCTCCTGGCTGGGTTGGCACCCCGATGGCCCCCCGACCCGCCCAGGGCCTGGGTGCAGGCCAACGCCCGTCGGGCTCAGACCACCGCGGTGTTGGCCTCAGATTATGTTTGTGTACCTCAGTCTGTCCGATTCCTGGAGTACGGAACCAAGATGGATGCTCCTCTCCTGACTGGTGGGAGGCCGAGTTCTGAAGTGGCCTCCGTGCAGGAAAGGCGCCGCACAACTGCAGCTGCTTGCTGTCCGGCTGGTCAGCGAAGGTCAGTGGTCGTGGGCGCAGGGCCTAACTGGTCCCTGTGACGCCTTGGTTCCACTGCTGATGGCCCTTCAGCTGGAGCAGCCACTGCTGCTGCTGCTGCCGCCGCCTAGAGTCTTCCACCATTTTCGTTGAACATTTCTTAAGGTGCTTCTTGGCCATCCGAATTTCTTCAGGTGAAAATTCTTTGTTTAGATCTGTACCCCATTTTTTAAATAGGGTTATTTGATTTTCTGGGGTCTAACTTCTTGAGTTCTTTGTATATATTGGATATTAGCCCTCTATCAGATGTAGGGTTGGTGAAGATCCTTTCCCAATTTGATGGTTGCTGTTTTGTCCTTTTAACAGTGTCCTTTGCCTTACAGAAACTTCGTAATTTTATGAGGTCTCATTTGTCAATTCTTGATCTTAGAGCATAAGCTATTGGTGATCTGTTCAGGAACTTTTCCCCGGTGCTCATGTCCTCTAGGGTCTTCCCCAGTTTCTTTACTATTAGTTTCAGTGTGTCTGGTTTTACATGGAGGTCCTTGATCCACTTGGAGTGAAGTTTAGTACATGTAGATAGGAATGGATCAATTCACTTTCTTCTGCATGCTGACCTCCAATTGATCCAGCACCATTTGTTGAAAAGGCTATCTTTTTTTCCACTGAAGGTTTTGGCTCCTTTGTAGAAGATCAAGTGACTATAGGTGTGTGGGTTCATTTCTGGATCTTCAATTCTATTCCATTGGTCCACTTGTCTGTCACTGAGCCAATACCATGCAGTTTTTAATACTATTGCTCTGTAGTATTGCTTGAAGTCAGGGATACTGATTCCCCCAGAATTTCTTTTGTTGTTGAGAATAGTTTTAGCTATCCTGGGTTTTTTGTTATTCCAGATGAATTTGAGAATTGCTTTTTCTAACTCTGTGAAGAACTGAGTTGGGATTTTGATGGGGATTGCATTGAATCTGTAGATTGCTTTTGGCAAGATGGCCATTTCAACTATATTAATCCTGCCGATCCACAAGCATGGCAGATTTTTCCATCTTCTGAGGTCTTCTTCGATTTCCTTCTTCAGAGACCTGAAGTTCTTGTCATATAGATCTTTCACTTGTTTGGTTAGAGTCACAGCAAGATACTTTATATTGTTTGTGGCTATTGTGAAGGGTGTCATTTCCCTAACTTCTTTCTCAGCCTGCTTATCCTTTGAGTATAGGAAGGCAACTGATTTGCTTGAGTTGATTTTATAACCAGCCACTTTGCTGAAATTGTTTATCAGCTGTAGGAGTTCTCTGGTGGAGGTTTTCGGGTCACTTAAGGAGACTATCATATCATCTGCAAATAGTGATAATTTGACTTCTTCCTTTCCAATTTGTATCCCCTTGACCTCCTTATGTTGTCTAATTGCTCTAGCTAGAACTTCAAGTACTATATTGAAAAGATATGGAGAGAGAGGACAGCCTTGTCTAGTCCCTGATTTTAGTGGCATTGCTTCAAGTTTCTCTTCCTTTAGTTTGATGTTGGCTACCTGCTTGCTGTATACTGCTTTAACGATGTTTAGGTATGGGCCTTAAATTCCTGTTCTTTCCAAGACTTTTAGCATGAAAGGATGCTGAATTTTGTCAAATGCTTTTTCTGCATCTAATGAGATGATCATATGGTTTTTTTCTTTGAGTTTGTTTATGTAGTGGATAACATTGATGGATTTCCTTATATTGAAACATCCCTACATCCCTGGGCTGAAGCCTACTTGATCATGGCGGATGATCGTTTTGATATGTTCTTGGATTCAGTTGGCAAGAATTTTATTAAGTATTTTTGCATTAATATTCATAAGAGAAATTGGCCTGAAGTTCTCTTTCTTTGTTGGATCTTTGTCTGGTTTTAGTATCAGCATAATTGTGGCTTCATAGAACGAGTTGGGTAGAGTTCCTTCTGTTTCTATTTTGTGGAATAGTTTGAAGAGTATTGGTGTTAGGTCTTCTATGAAGGTCTGATAGAATCCTGCACTGAAGGCATCTGGTCCAGTGCTTTTTTTTTTTTTGTTGGGAGACTTTCTATGACCCTTTTTATTTCTTCAGGTGTTATGGGACTGTTTAGTTGATCTATTTGATCCTGATTTAGTTTTGGTGTCAAATATCTGTCTAGGAAACTGTCCATTTCCTCCAGATTCTCCAGTTGTGTTGAATATAGGCTTTTGTACTAGGATCTAATGATTTTTTGAATTTCCTCAGTTTCTGTTGTTATATCTCCCTTTTCATTTCTAAGTTTGTTAATCTGGATACTGTCTTTGTGCCCTTTGGTTAGTCTGGCTAAGGGTTTATCTATCTTGTTGATTCTCTCAAAGAACCAGCACCTGGTTTTGTTGGTTCTTTGTATGGTTCTCTTTGTTTCTACTTGATTGATTTCAGCCCTGAGTTTGATGATTTCCTGCCTTCTACTCCTCCTGTTTGAAATAGCTTCTTTTTGTTCCAGGGCTTTCAGGTGTGTCATTAAGCTGTTAGTGTATGCTCTCTCCATTTTCTTTTTGGAAGCACTCAGGGCTATGAGTTTTCCTCTTAGCACTGCTTTCATTGTGTCCCATAGATTTGGGTATGTTCTGTCTTCATTTTCATTAAGTTCTAAAAAGTCTTTAACTTCTTTCTTTATTTCTTCCTTGACGAAGGTATCATTGAGTAGAACATTGTTCAGTTTCCATGTGTATGTGGTTTTTCTGTTCTTTTTGTTGCTATTGAAGACCACTTTTACTCCATAGTGATCTGATAGGAGGCATGGGATTAGTTCGATCTTCTTATATTTGTTGAGGTCTGTCTTGTGACCAATTATATGATCGATTTTGGGGAAGGTAGCTTAAGGTGCTGAGAAAAAGGTATATTCTTTTGCTTTAGGATAGAATGTTTTATATATATATATATATATATGTGTGTGTGTGTGTGTGTGTGTGTGTGTGTATGTGTGTGTGTGTTAAATCTAATTCATCCAAAGCTTCAATTAGTTTCATTGTGTCCCTCTTCAGTTTCTGTTTTCCTGATCGGTCCATTGAGGAAAGTGCAGTGTTGAAGTCACCCACAATTATTATGTTAGGTGCAATGTGTGCTTTGAATTTTAGTAAAGTTTCTTTTATGAACGAGGGTGCCCTTGCATTTGGAGCATAGATGTTCAGGATTGAGAGCTCTTCTTGTTGTATTTTTCGTTTGAGCAGCAAGAAGTGTTCCTCAGAGTCTCTTTTGATGACTTTGGGTTGAAAGTCAGTTTTATCTGATATTAGAATGGCTACTCCAGCTTGTTTCCTGAGACCATTTGCTTGTAAAATTGTCTTTCAGCCTTTTACTCTAAGGTAGTGTTTGTCTTTGACCCTGAGGTGTGCTTCCTGTATGCAGCAAAATGTAGGGTCCTGTTTACGCTTCCAGTTGGTTAGTCTATGTTTTTTTATTGGGACATTGAGTCCATTGATGTTAAGAGTTATTTAGGAATAGTGATTGTTGCTTCTTGTCATTTTTGATGTTATTTTTAAAATTTGATTGGTTAACTTCTTTTGGGTTTGATGAGAGAAGGTTACTCTCTTGCTTTTTCCTGGGTGATGTTTCCCTCCTTGTATTGGTGTTTTCCTCCTATTATCCTTTGTAGGGCTGGGTTTGTGGATAGATATTGAGTAAACTTGGTTTTGTCATGGAATATCTTATTTTCTTAATCTATGGTGATTGAGAGTTTTGCTGGGTATAGTAGTTTTGCCTGGCATTTGTGTTCTCTTAGAGTCTGCATGAGATCTGCCCAGGATCTTCTAGCCTTCATAGTCTCAGGTGAAAAGTCTGCTGTGATTCTGATAGGTCTTCCTTTATATGTTACTTGCCCTTTTTCTCTTACTGCCTTTAATATTCTTTCTTTGTTTAGTACATTTGCTGTTTTGATTATTATGTGACAGGAGGTATCTCTGTTCTGGTCCAGTCTGTTTGGAGTTCTGTAGGCTTCTTGTATATTCATGGGCATCTCTCTCTTTAGGTTAGGGAAGTTTTCTTCCATAATTTTATTGAAGATATTTGCTGGCCCTTTAAGTTGTAAATCTTCACTCTCATCTATGCCTATAATCCTTAGGTTTGGTCTTCTCATTGTGTCCTGGATTTCCTGGATATTTTGGGTTACAAGCTTTTTGCATTTTGCATTTTCTTTAACTGTTGAGTCCATGGTTTCTATGGTATCTTCAGCATATGAGATTCTTTCTTCTATCTCTTGTATTCTGTTGTTGATATTTGCATCTATGTCCCCTGATTTCTTCCCAAGGTTTTCTATCTCCAAAGTTGTCTCCCTTTGAGTTTTCATAGTTGTTTCTACTTCTGATTTTAGATCCTGGATGGTTTTGGTTAGCTCCTTCACTTGCTTGTTTGTGCTTTCCTGTAATTCCTTAAGAGATTTTTGTGTTTCCTCTTTCATGACCTCAGCCTGTTGACCAAAGTTCTCCTGTATTTTTTTAAGTGATTTTTGCGTTTGCTCATTATTGGCTTTTGTATTCTCCTGAATTTCTTTCAATGATTTTTTTGTTTCCCTTGTATGTGCTTCTAACTTTTGATCCATTTTCTCCTGAATTTCTTGAAGTATGTCCTTCATGTGTTCCTGTACCAGCATCATGACCAGTGATTTTAAATCTAAATCTTATTTTACTGGTGTGATGGGGGTATCCAGGACATGCTGTTAAAGGAGAATTGGGTTCAGATGTTGCCATTTTGCCTTGATTTCTGTTAATGACATTCCTGTGTTTGCCTTTTGCCATCTAGTTCTCACTGGTGTTAGTTGGTCTTGTTGTCAATGCTGGACTCACCAGTGCAAGCTGCCTCTTCCCAGGTGGCCTCTGGTGCACAGCTGACCTCCTGCACTGCCTGGAGACAGGATGCTCTGGCCCAGGCTGTTCAGATCCCGAAGCAGACACCTGAAGCCTCCCACAGGGGCCTGCTGGACTCACCAGAGCCCACTGACTCCTCCCAGATGCCCCTCTTGCCTCTTGCAGGACCTGAAGATGTGGCTTTGCAGCCCAGGCTGTTCTGGATCCCGAAGCAGAGATCTGAAGGCTCCTGCCAGAGGCTTCAGGACTGGAATCTAAGCTCTGTACCACTGGAGCAAGCTGTGTGCTCCCAGTCTCGAAAAAGCTGTTTTCATAAAGAGGAAATGTGCTTAGGCAAAGACTTTTAAAGTGCCTGGTGGAAAAAAATGCTGGAAGAAAGGCCAGATTGCCAGGAAAAGGTAAGTAGTGAAGAAACCCAGAGCAGGGTTACTAGAAAAATGACAAGAACCTCTGACTAAAGACATATTTGAGAAGGGATGCAGAATCAACAGGGAATGCCTGCCCTCCAATCCACACAGGACACTGAGTAACCCTCTTCTTCAATTTACTTCTTAATCATTGCAGTGAATTTTCTCAGTAGTTTCATTACTAGCTGTGAAACTTTGCTGTACATTGGTTTGTAAATATGTAACTCCAAACTTTTTTTCCCTTCACAAAATATGTGCTTAAGAAATGTTGTTTCACAATTGCATACATATAGATAATGCTTGATCAAGGTCTCCCACTACTAGCCTCTCTTTTACCACCATGCCTCAAGCAAAAACCTTCTTCTTCCTAAGGCCCACTACGACATTCATGTCTACACACACACACACACACACACACACACACACACACACGATCCCCAATGCATGGCTGTCCTTCTGTGTTGTCTGTGTCCTTTCCCTTTCTGATAAGAATACAATCATTCAGTATAAAACACACCTTAAATTGAGTAATGTGGTACTTAACTATTTTTGCTCAAACCCTCTTCCAACTAAGTCATTTTCTTGGGTTTCAGATAGGCTGGAACTTTCAAGGGACAGTATGTAATTCACACAGAATTCATTATCTATGAGCCATACTTAAAGAATTTTGCTTATACTGAACAATAACATTATTACTAGCTCCATCTTCTACATGAGGAAAATGAGGATTACAAAGAGGTTAAACAAACAGCCTGGAGTCACACAAGGCATCAGCACTAGTTTCAACCCTAAACAATTTGGTTCTGAAAAGTCATGCTCCTAAAGAATTGAAAAAATCTGCTATGAACACCAGTTTTTAAAGAGAAAATTATTGTCACTTCTTATGCCTATATTTCACAAGGACATCAAATTCGAGTAATATTACTTACATTTCTACTTGTAACAGAACAAAATCCTTAAATTATCAGCTTGTTTGTTTCATTATAAACAGAAGGATGATTCATGAATTTGTTCAGTGATCTTCCCTCGTTGCAGATGCCAGCTGTATGATATGCAAGTCACTTATTTTCTCTGTATCATTATGTGAATTATTTTTTCTTTTTCATTATTATTTATTTATATTCCAGATGTTGCCCACCTTCCCAATCCCCTTTCCAAAATTCTTCATCCCAGGCTCAATGCCCCAGTGTAGGAGAATTCCAGGACAGGAAAGTAGGAGTGGATAGATTGGTGACCAGGGGGAGGGGGTTGGTATAGGGGGATTTGTAGGGAAAACTAGGAAAGGGGATAACATTTGAAATGTAAATAAAGTAAATATCTAATAAAAAAACTGTAAAAAATAAAAAAAAAATTCTTCATCCCATTCTGTCTCTCCTTTGCCTCTGAGAGGCTGGCCCCTTCGTCCAACCTTCGCGCAGGATTTCCCTTCCAGGAATCAACTGTCTATAGGATTAGGCGCATCCTCTCCCACTGAGGCCAGACAAGGCTGTCATCTGTTACATCTGTGCTAGGGGCTAGGTCCAGCCCCTGTATGTTCTTTGGTGGCTTGTTCTCTTGGAGTTCCCAGGAGTCCAGGTTAGTTGACACTATTGATCTTCCCGTGGGGTTGCTATTCCCTTCACCTCCTTCTATTCTTCCCTTAACTATTCCATAGGCGTCCCAGACCTCAGTACAGTGTTTGGCTGTATCAGTTCTCTCAGCTGCTGATAGAGCCTCCCAGAGGACAGCCATGCTAGGCTCCTGTCCACAAGCACAACATGGTATCTGTAATAGTGTCAGGGTTTGGTACCAGCCTGTGGGATAGATCTCAGGTTGGGCTGGTCAGTGGATAGCCTTTCCTTCAATCTCTGTTCCATTTTTTCCCCTACATTTCTCTTAGACAGGAACAATTCTGAGTCAGAAATTTTCAAGATGAGCTGGTGATTATGTCTATCTGGGGGCTCAGTGTATCTGCTGTCAATTATTTTTAATTGACCACCTTATATGTACTGGGGCAATTGGCTACGATTAAGATATGGATGATGCACAAGGGGAACAAAATCCATAGCCTTGAGTGCAAATGGGGAAATCCAGCTAGCCATTAACCATAGAGTTGCCTAGAACATTTGTTTATAAAAGGATGATGTATAGGCCTCATGCCATGTGAAAATACATGGAAGAAGTCTCTAAAGGAAATCACTGAGATTAAAATCTGAAGGATCTCTGCAAGAAATGCCTCTCAGAGAGAGGAAGTCACCTTGACCTGACAGAAAACCAAAGAGCATCCAAGAAGCTAGATGGTGGATCAGTTGAAGATGGAGCAAAGATGAAAGTATGAAGGAAAATCAGTGGATATACATACAGTCAGGTAATAGTTCCTTAGCATCTTGTCTGTAATTGTTTTGCATTGTGCTTATTTAGGCAGCCTAATAAATAGATTGTAGTCAATATTCTTCACCTCAGTTTTTCAAATACTGCAAAATGAAATTCTGAGCATCTTTTGAACATAAAACTATTCTTGATGATGGCACTGTTCAGACTAAGTTCCTTCCTTAATCCCTTTAAAAATGATTGCTTAATCACTGTAACTATTAACATCATCTTCCATGTAAAAATAGAGAAGGTGGGCCTACTCCCTATTCTAGTATTTTGTAGCAGCCTTAAACCTAAATTATAATATAACTTAATATGTATATTTTTTCAATGAACTTATTTTCCTCCTACATATAACATGTAGTAATTCCAATAAACGTGTCTTAGTGGCTCAAGTAAACTATTCTCCTTTTGAGTTAAGTAAAAACAATGAGTTCCCTGGGGAAAAGAACACTTACCCATCTTTTTATTATTTTTTTATTTGATATATTCTTTATTTACATTTCAAATTATTTTGCCTTTCCTGGATACCCCCTCCCAGAAAGTCCCATAAGCACTCTTTACCCCTGTTCCACAATTCACCCCTTCCCGCTTCTCTGTCCTGGTATTCCTCTACACTGCTGCACTGAACCTTTCCAGGACCAGGGGCCTCTCCTTCCTTCTTCTTGGGCATCATTTGAAATGTGAATTATGTCTTGGAAATTCCAAGCTTCTAGGCTAATATCTGCTTCTCAGTGAGTGCATACCATGAGTGTTCTTTTGAGACTGGGTTACCTCACTTAGTATGATGTTCTCCAGTTCCATCCATCTGTCTAAGAATTTTGTGAATTCATTGTTTCTAATTGCTGAATAGTACTCCATTGTGTATATATACCATATTTTCGGTATCCATTCCTCTATTGAGGAACATCTGGGTTCTTTCCAGCTTCTGGCTTTTATAAATAGGGCTGCTATGAACATAGTGGAGCATGTATCCTTATTACATGCTGGGAAATCCTCTGGGTATATGCCCAGGAGTGGTATAACTGGGTCCTCCGGAAGTGTCATGCTCAGTTTTCTGAGGAACCACCAGACTGATTTCCAGAGTGGTTGTACCAGCTTGCAACTCTACCAACACTGGAGTAGTGTTCCTCTTTCTCCATATCCTGGCCAGCACCTGTTTTCTCCTGAGTTTTTTATCTTAGCCATTCTGACTGGTGTGAGGTGAAATCTCAGGGTTGTTTTGATTTGCATTTTCCTGATAACTAAGAATGTTGGACATTTCTTTAGGTGTTTCTCTGCCATTCAATATTCCTCAGGTGAAAATTTTTTGTTTAAGCTCTGTACCCCATTATTTAATGGAGTTATTTAGGTCTCTGGGGTCTACCTTCTTGACTTCTTTGTATATCTTGAATATAAGCCCTCTGTCAGATGTAGGGTTGGTAAAGATCTTTTCCCAATTTGGTGGTTGCCGTTTGTTCTTTTGACAATGTCCATTGCTTTACAAAAACTCAGCAATTTTATGAGGTCCCATTTCTCAATTCTTAGAGAATAAGTTATTGGTGTTTTGTTCAGGAAATTTTCCCCTGTGTGCCCATGTCCCCAAGGGTCTTCCCCAGATTCTTTTCTATTAGTTTCAGTGTGTCTGGTTTTATGTGGAGGTCCTTGATCCACATGCGCTTGAACTTTGTACAGGGAGATAAGAATGGATCAATTTGCAATCTTCTGCATGCTGAAATCCAGTAGAACCAGCACCGTTTGTTGAAAAGGCTATCTTTTTTTCCACTGGATGGTTGTAGCTCCTTTGTGAAAGATCAAATGAGCATAGGTGTGTGGATTCATTTCCAAGTCTTCACTTCTATTCCATTGATCTACTTGCCTGTCACTGTACCAATACCATGCAGTATTTAACACAATTGCTCTATAGTACTGCTTGAGGTCAGAGATACTGATTCCCCCAAAATTCCCTTTACTGTTGAGAATAGTTTTAGCTATCCTGAGCTTTTTGTTATTCCAAATGAATTTGAGAATTACTCTTTCTAGCTCCATGAAGAATTCAGTTGGGATTTTGATGGGGATTGTACTGAACTGTGTATTGCTTTTGACAAGATGGCCATTTTTACTATATTAATCCTACAAATCCAAGAGCATGGAAGATTTTTCCATCTCTGAGGTCTTCTTGTATTTCTTTCTTCAAAGACTTGAAGTTCCTGTCATACATATCTCTCATTTGTTTGGTTAGAATCACACCAAAATATTGTTTGTGGCTATTGTGAAGGATATCATTTCCCTAATTTCTTTCTCATCCTGGTTATCCCTTGAGTATAGGAAGGCTACTGATTTGCTTGAGTTGATTTTATATCCAGCCATTTTGCTGAAGTTGTTTAGCAGCTGTAGTTCTCTAGTGGAGTTTTTTGGGTCGCTTAAGTATACTATCATATCATCTACAAATAGTGATAATTTGACTTCTTCCTTTCCAATTTGTATCCTTTTAACCTCCTTTTGTTGTCCAATTGCTCTAACTAGAACCTCAAATACTATATTGAAAAGATATGGAGAGAGAGGGCAGCCTTGTCTAGTCCCTGATTTTAGTGGGATTGCTTCAATTTTCTCTCCATTTAGTTTGATGCTAGCTACTGGTTTGCAGTATATTGCTGTACTGGCTAGTTTTGTGTGTCAACTTGACACAGGCTGGAGTTATAACAGAGAAAGGAGCTTTAGTTGTGGAAGTGCCTCCATGAGATCCAGCTGTGGGGAATTTTCTCAATTAGTGATCAAGTGGGGAGGGCCCCTTTTGGGTGGTACCACCTTTGGGCTGGTGCTCTTAGGTTCTATGAGAGAGAAAGCTGAACAAGCCAGAGGAAGCAAGCCAGTAAGGAACATCCCTCCATGGCCTCTGTATCAGCTCCTGCTTCCTGACCTGCTTGAGTTCCAGTCCTGACTTCCTTTAGTGATGACCTGCAATGCAGAAGTGTAAGCTCAATAAACTCTTTCCTCCCCAACTTGCTTCTTGGTCATGATGTTTGTGCAGGAATAGAAACCCTGACTAAGACAATTGCTTTTCCTATGTTTAGGTATGGGCCTTGAATTCCTGTTCTTTCCAAGACTTTAACATGAAAGGATGCTGAATTTTGTCAAGTGCTTTTTCAGAATCTAATGAAATGACCATGTGGGTTTTTTTTTCTTTGAGGTTGTTTATGTAGTGGATTACATTGATGGATTTCTGTATATTGAACAATCCCTGCATCCTTGGGATGAAGCCTACTTGATCATGGTGAATGATCATTTTGATGTGTTCTTGGATTCAGTTGGCAAGTATTTTGTTGAATATTTTTACATCAATGTTCATTAGTGAAATTGGTCTGAAGTTCTCTTTCTTCATTGGATCTTTGTGTGGATTTGGTATCAGTGAAACTGTGGCTTCATAGAACCAGTTGGGTAATGTTCCTTCTGTTTCTATTTTGTGGAAGAGTTTGAAGAGATTTTAGGTCTCCTCTGAAGGTCTGATAGAATTCTGAACTAAAAACATCTGATTCTGTGCTTTTTTTTGGGGGGGGGGGTTGGGAGACTGTCAATGACCACTTCTATTTCTTTAGGGGTTATGGGACCTTTTGGAGGTTCTATCTGATCCTGATTAAAGTTTGGTAGTTGGTATCTGCCTAGGAATGTGTCCATTTCCTCCAGATTTTTGAGTTGTGTTGAATATAGACTTTTGTAGTAGGATCTGATAATTTTTTGAATTTCCTCAGTTTCTGTTGTTATTTCTCCCTTTTAATTTCTAATTTTGTTTATTTGGATACTGTCTATGTGCCCTCTGGTTATTCTGACTAAAGATTTATCTATCTTGTTGTTTTTCTCAAAGAACCAGATCCTGGTTTTGTTGATTCTTGGTATAGTGCTTTTTGTTTCTCCTTGGTTGATTTCAGCCCTGAGTTTGATGATTTCCTGCTTTCTACTTCTCTTGGGTGTATTAGGTTCTTCCTGTTCTAAAGCTTTCAGGTGTGCTGTTAAGCTGCTAGTGTATGCTCTCTCCAGGTTCTTTTCAGGGGCACTCTGAGCTATGAGTTTTCCTCTTAGCACTGCTTTCACTGTGTCCAATAAATTTGGGTATGTTGTACCTTCATTTTCATTAAATTCTAAAAAGGTTTTGATTTCTTTCCTTATTTCTTCCTTGACCAAGGTATTATTGAGTAGAGCATTGTTCAGCTTCCATGTTTATGTGGGATTTCTGTTGTTTTTGTTGCTATTGAAAACCGTTACTCCATAGTGATCTGCTAGGAGGCATGGGATTAGGTCAATCTTCTTATATCTGTTGAGGTCTGTCTTGTGACCAATTATATGGTCAATTTTGGAGAAGGTACCATGAGGTGCTGCGAAAAAGGTATATTCTTTTGCTTTAGGATAGAATGTTCTATATATATCTGTTAAATCTAATTGGTCCAAAGCTTCAATTAGTTTCATTGTGCCCCTGTTTAGTTTCTGTTTTCCTGATCAGTCCATTGAGGAGAGTGGAGTGTTGAAGTCACCCACAATTATTGTGTGGTGTTTGATGTGTGCTTTAAGATTTAGAAAATTTCCTATATCAATGAGTGTGCCCTTGTATTTGGGGAATAGATGTTCAAAATCGAGAGTTCTTCCTGGTCTATTTTTCCTTTGGTGAGTATAAAGTGTCCTTCTGTGTCTTTTTGATGACGTTTTGGTTGAAAGTCTTTTTTATTAGATATTAGAATGGCCGCTTCAGCTTGTTTCCTGGGACCATTTGCTTGGAAAACTGTTTTCCAGACTTTTACTCTGAGGTAATGTTCATCTTTGACACTGAGATGTGTTTCCTGTGTGTAGCAAAATGTTGGGTCCTGTTTATGAATCCAGTTTGTTAGTCTATCTTTTTATTGGGGAATTGAGTCCATTGATGTTAAAAGATATTAAGAAATAGTGATTGTTGCTTCCTGCTATTTTTGATGTGACTTTTATGTTTGGTTATCTTCTTTTGCGTTTGTTGAAAGAAGATTAATTTCTTGCTTTTTCTAGTGTGTAGTTTCCCTCCTTTTGTTGGTGTTTTCCATTCATTATCCTTGAAGGACCGGATTTGTGGAAACATACTGTGTAAATTTGTTTTTTTGTCATGAAATACCTTGGTTTCTCCATCTATGTTAATTGAGAGATTTTCTGGACATAGCAGTCTGGGCTGGCATTTGTGTTCCCTTAGGGTCTGCATGACATCAGCCCAGGCTCTTCTGACTTTCATAGTCTCTGGTGAGAAGTCTGGTGTAATTCTGATAGGTCTACCTTTATATGTTACTTGACCTTTTTCCCTTATTGCTTTTAATATTCTTTGTTTAGTAGATTTGGTGTTTTAATTATTATGTGATGGGAGGAATTTCTTTTCTGGTCAAACCTATTTGGAATTCTGTAGGCTACTTGTATGTTCATGGGAATCTCTTTCTTTAGGTTAGGGAAGTTTTCTTCTATGATTACATTGAAGACATTTACTTGGCTCTTTAAGTTGGAAATCTTGACTCTCTTTTATACCTGTAATCCTTAGGTTTGGTCTTCTCATTTTGTCCTGCATTTCCTGGATGTTTTGGGTCAGGAGATTTTTGCATTTTTCATTTTCATTGACTGTTGTATCAATGCATGGTATCATCTATGGTATCATCTGCATCTGAGATTCTCTCTTCTCTCTCTTGTATTCCATCGTTGAATACAAGATCCATGACTCCTGACTTCTTTCCTGGGTTTTCTATGTCTCGAGTTGTTTCCCTTTGTGATTTCATTATTGTTTCTACCTCCTTCTTTAGATCTTGGATGGCTTTGTTTAATTCTTTCACCTGTTTGTTGTGTTATCCCTTAGTTCTTCAAGTGCTTCTCCCTGTTTATTTGTGTTCTCCTGTATTTCTTTAAGGAAGTTATTTATGTCCCTCTGAAGCCCTCCATGAAGCCCTCCATTAGCATCATGACCTGTGATTTTAAATCTAAATCTAGCTTTCCTGGTGTGTTGGGGTATCCAGGACTTGCTGTTGTGGGAGAATTGGGTTTGGATGGTTCCATATTTCCTTGATTTCTGTTAGCAATATTCCCACATTTGCCCTTTGACATCTGTTTATCTCTGGTGTTAGTTAGGCCTGCTGTGACTGGCTGGTGTTTGCCCCAGCTGTGTGCCTGCAGGCCTATCTCAGCAACCCTGGGTAACCTGGTTTCCCCTGGCACAAATTGTTGTGGTGTTGCTGAGTTCCTGGGTGCAGGTGGAGTCCTGGTGCATTGTGTCCCAAGCGATCCTCTACTCTGGTGATCCCTGCCTACCAATCTGTGACACAGTCACAGGAGCAAAGATGGTGGCCAAGACCCTCTCTCTTGTAGTTGTATTTGAGTATGTACCTCTGTGGCCCTGATCAACTCTGGATGCAGGCTGCACTGGCTGTCTCCTCTGTACAGCTGGGTGTATAGCTGGCTTTCTGAGCCATTTGGAGATGGCGTGCTCTGGCAGGAAATGTTCCTGATCTGGAGGCAGAAACCTCCAGAAACTTCCAGAAACTGGAAGGCCTCCTATTAGAGGCCTCCTGACAGTATCCTCCAATCTGTAGGGGGGCCTGTCTCACCTGTGCAAGCTGCCTCCTCCTCGCTGTCTGCTGAGTGGATATCTGTCTTCCTGCACCACCCTTAGCTGTCTTTAAGAATTCCATTTGTTTTACTTTTCTTCTCAGAAAGTTATACAACATACAATGATACATCAGCTATACTTAGTGACCATGGGACATTACAAAAAGCATAATTTTATTGAAAATTGTCATATATATACTTAAATATATCTGGTTCCAATATATAGGTTCATTAGCTCTGCTGCCTAACAAATCCAAGTTCAAATCCTGAAACTAGTCTAGTTCCTGTTTATCAGTTCTGTATTATAATACTTGCCTTAAGCCTAAGTCAGTAAGGATCTTTTCTGTCCATCCATGGAGACATTCTCATTTGTAGCCTTTGTTCTGCTATAAAAATAAAGTTTGACTACCCTAAGACTGGCATGTAGTGAGGAAGTTAAATCATAAGGGTAGCCATATAAAAATGTTCTAGCAGCAGTCCTAGTCTCTGACTCACCCATATGAAGCTAGCAGATATAAAGTAATATTATATTAGCCACACCAGCTCATATGCCAGATGCATGTCAGTAAGTGATGTTACTCTATGCCACAAGTAGTAATCAATCACACATATTTATATTTCCAAAATGCTAGGAAACTAATTAAATGATTACAAATTTTAAGCAACTCAGTTTTGAGGTTGCTATGCAGTAACAGTGATTGAAACAAAAAGTCACCACATTAGCATCATTTCACTGAGCCAACATGAGCTTGGGAAGAACCTTTAGTACAGTGTTGCATAAGAGTAAAAACAACAGCAGCAGCAGCGATGAGTTCATAGAAAGATTTAACTCCTCACTAGCTAGTTCTCCTGGTTATTTGTGTATATGTACTCCTTTATTCCTTTCTATATCTCGGTGACAAAATGGCTCCTATCTCCAGATCAGACAGGAGGAAATTGAGATAAAGAGAGGAAATTTGATCAATGCCCCATAGACATCAGTGGTAAAGCAAGCTTTGCTACAAATAATCTTGTGCCAAAATCTCTACAAGTCACCAAACTATTCACAGCATCACTAGTAAAATATTGAAGAGAAACTTTACAGAGTGACACAAACCCCTAAATTCTGCAGTTTGATGGGAGGAAAGGATTTACAATGGGTTTGTGGAAGAATTACTGGTCCTTTTTTCCACCAAATCCATCTGGAAGACTGTTTTCTGATAGACAAGCGTGCACACACACACAAAGCTTAGTGGGAGAGAATTTGACTGTGAGGTGTCCTGCTCATGGGTCAGTGTGACTCCAAATCATATTCAGATTTTTCTACATGGAAGGCCACATATTTAGAAGGTACTTACCTTCTTTTTTCTATTGTTTTGTGAGGCTCTAGCCTTTCTCTGGAAGTCTATGACAATTTATACACCACAGAGCTCTCTATTAATGTGACATGGAACGAGGCTATGTCAGTAATGTCTAAGTGCTACAAGTGAGGTAAGAGATACAATAGCACCTGAAATCTACCAGCATCATGGTCATTTCAGGTAAGTCTGATACAATGCCATTCTTCATGAAAAGAAATAGAAGTTCATGGACATTAAATAAACTGACCGAGAGCTCACATATAATACAAGACCTCTTGTATTATATGTGAGCTGGACCTCTATCAATGTAACACTAATGCTAACCTACTCTACTGGAAAAATATGGTAAAATATAAAGACACATTAACTTCCTACAAGGTCTTCCTAGACTAATTAAATCTTTACTCCTTCTTGCTTTCATTGTTTCACTTCTGTCTCAAGCAAAATAGGAATAATTAAATACTACCACCTTTATTCCCATATTTATATAAAAAAATGTAAAGACAAGTTAATAAAATGTCTTGTATAGAAATGTACATGACATCATATTGACAATACCCATGAAATTTGAAACAACTGTGATGCATTCGGTGCATGGACAGATAAAATGACTGAGGTATCCATACGTTGGACTATTTATTAACCATAAAAGAATGATATGCTTATAATGTGTATGAGCCTATACAATGATTCCAAGTGAAAGAAAATGGATTTAAAACGCCATGTATTCTAGTGCTTTGCTGATATAAAATATCCAGAGCAGTAAAATTTGCAAAGAAGGAAAAAATGCTTGGTGGTTTCCAAGGTCTGGGGGGGGGGGGGGAGAAGAATGAAAACTGACTGGTAATGTGATTTCTTGGGGAGGAATGAATTATACTGAACTGGATTGTGGTAGTTTTTGTTTACACCTAAAAATACACTTAAAAACATAGAATTGTGTACAATAAATGGGTTGTTTTAATGGTACATAAATTAAACCTCAAAAATGTGTTTTAAAAATAGTGTTTTAATACAAGAAGTTATTGTTTGACATAAAAGAATCAAATACCAAGACCAATGACTGCCAATTAGACAGTATTGAGTATAAGTTAGCTATCTTTATGTTTTAAAATTTATAGTATAACCAGAATAGTCTAGAAATATTGACTTGTGGTTTTGAACCACAAGAAATCATATTAAATTTCACTCTGATTTTGTTGCGTTTTCTGATAGTTTTAACTTTCTTTTATACTGTCATCTATAAAACCAAGTAAGAGGTGCCAAATTGCAATGAAGAAATAAGAGAGAAACAAAAGCAAAACCAACCCATTTTATTGGGAAATACCAAATATAATGGATAAATATCTCTTCTTCTTCCTGTTTACATTTCTGGGTTTGATGATTTAGCAGGGAGATACTTTTGTGACTTTCCTATACTGCCTTCTCTTTGATGTCCTTTCTCTCTCTCCCTCAAAAGATTCAGCTGTCTTAAAACAGCTCTACCTTTAGACCTGCAAAGCAGGGCATTTTCAGGATAGCGTCAATGTGTAGTGAGGACCTATAGCAACAATCTTTTTTAATACTCAAAATTGAAGTAGTAAGGAATCTCCAAGTCCCAGCTGAAGCCTTGGGAATGCGAAGGACAGCTTTGGGACTGTGTCTGTCTGCACATGACTGAGTTTCTACTTCAACCATAGCTGCAAAAGGGAAAGGGAAATGTAAAAGTACCTCAAGGAGCTAGGGAATGAAGCAAATGCTTCCCACCTTTCCCAGAGGTCTCATTTAACTTTAATTATGGAAATTAGACTGTGTTGTTTGCAGCTGTTCTGCAGTTTAGCTTTTCCCTGGCCTTGGCTTTATATCTGAGTAGGCATGTCTCTCCAATAGTATCAGCATGTCACAGAGGGCAGGGCTTTCTGACACTTTCTTTTCCTTGGATTTTATAAGCAGTGGCTAGTTTAGAGAACTGTTATGCATCTGTTAGGGTTCTCTAGAGTAATAGAACTTATAAAATGACTCTCTCATGTGTGTGTGTGTTTGTGTTTGTGTGTAGGTGGTTTGGTTTGAGTGTGTTGGTGAACAAGATTTATTAGAATGACTTACAGGCTGCAGTCCAGCTAATACAACAATGGCTAGCTGTAAACAGAAAGTCTAAGAATCCAGTATTCTTCAATATATGTTAGAATACTGGAGAACTAGGATCTAATGCCAATAAAGGAATGAAATTGATAGCAGGGTGAGGGCAAAGTAGATAAAGAACAAAAGCTTTCTTCTTCCATGTTCTTACATAGGACTCCAGCAGAAGATATGACCCAGATTAGATTTGGTTTAAAGATCTGGATTTTTTAAAGGCATGTCTTCCTACTTTAAAGATTTGGATTAGAAATGGCTATTCCTACTACAAATCAAAGAAAAATCCCTCACAGGAGTGACCTCCATTTTTGGTATTAGTTCCAGTTGTAGTCAATTTGACAAACAAGAAGAGTCATTATAAATTCAGCCCTCATCAACTTGACACATGGTTATGTCTCTCCTTATGCTGTAATTAATTTTCAAAAAAATAAGCTTGTCATAAGGATGCCTAAAAATGAGATAACTATCCCATGTACAATTACAAATACATTATATATTTAACCAGGTCATAATTATGCCTACCATAATATAACTAACTGCCCTTTATACAACTGCAAATGCATTATAAATTTTGATTATGAGTTAGTGTTCTTTCAGGGATATTCATTTAGTATCTCACACTTAAATATGATAACTATTGATATTCTCATAATTGATGTCACATCATATAATAAAGAAATCAATGAAAGAAAACACAAATATCTCTACAAATGCATTCTTAAAATGTAAGAGAAACACTCATGCCAATTACAATCCTCTTTTCTGTAATTGTGTGGCTTTAAGAGATATTTATAACTGCCTTTCTATACTACCAAGTCTGTATTTCCTCCACCCTCGTCAAGCTCCTCAGCCAGTCCTGATTCTTTTCCTGGAGGAATGGCCCACACCTTCATTCTTGAAGAGTCTCTGCCCTTTGACATCATGCCTTGATTAAGTTGTAGTTTCCCATTGACTTTAATCATAGAATATAGTTGCACCAAGAGATGCCCTAAAGAATCTCCTACATTCCATATATAATCCTTCTTACCTCCATTTTGGAGGGGCAATCCAATTTCCCCATGGTAATATGGATCAATCATCCATCTTAACACTGTTACTCTTGTCTTAGCCTATTGGTTTAAAGCTATTTATTGAAGTTCTGGATAGGAATGTTACTCCCACCCACAGAACCAAAACTTCTGGGCCAACAAAACTTAAGATTGTGTGAACAGGAAGAGAAGATTTTCCTAGTGGATCACTAGGAGTGATAGTGAATCCATAGATCCTGACTATGGGAGAAACTGTACCATATATTGGATGCCACGTCAAAGCATATACTACCTTCTAGAGATCCCTCCCTCAGTCTTCCATGCTGCTGCCACCTAATTGGTGCTATCAAATCTTCAAAACCTCATTCTTTTTTTTTCTACTGGATGCTTATAATGGTGGAGAACTTGGTAAGACCAGTGGATTTCATGATCATGGACTCACTATAACATTTCTCTGGCTATGAAGTAAATTTCTCAGACAGAGGCAATTATATCTTTTACCATGATAATGGATAAGGAATTCTGTAAGTTCTGTAAGTCCATGGGTAGTGATTTTGGCAGAAGCATCAAATGAATAAAAGACAAATCTATAATTAGAATAAGTATCTACTCCAGTAAGGAAATTGTGTTGTCGTTTACACAGAGTGAACAGATTAAGTAGCCCAATATAGTCTATCTGCCACCAGATCACTGGGCCATCACCTCAGGAAATGGTGCCACATCTGGAGTTCAGTGTTGGTCACTGCTGTTGGCAGATCTGGCACTCAGCAGCAGCTGTCACCAAATCAGCATTAGTGAGTGGACATTTATATTGTTGAGCCATATGTTGAATAAACCCCATCTCTGCCACCATGGCCACGCTGTCCATAGGCTCATTGAGCAATAACAGGAATGGCTGAGGAAACAGGCCAGCTGTTCACATGACAGGCCATTCTATCTATTTGATTAATGAACTCCTCTTCTAGATCTGCTTGGTCCCAATCATGTATATATCACTTCCATTTCATAACAGATTGCTGCTTCACATGTTACACTTTATGATTTGGTGGGTCAGATAGGACTCAAATCATGATAGTTCCTTGGTAACTTGGTAACTCATTTTCAAACATTCAGTTTCCACTAAGACCCCATAGCAGGCCAAAAGTAGTGAGACAGTCCTTTTATTGTTCACCTACTAACCCAGATCACAAGTGGTAACCAATATACAAGTAATTTAAGTATGGGTATTCCCACAAAAGGATCATGATTCCTTGCTCCAGACACTTGCAGCTTAATGTCCAGAAATTTGAATATAAGAAATGTAGTTCAAAGCACATAACTGTAGTTAGTGCGACACCTATACTGGAGGCAGGAATAGAATCCAGTAGTTGAGGTAATGTAACTGCCCGCAGTTATGTCGAATGGTTTACCAGGTTACCTGGAAGGAAAGCTGGGGATAGAAAGGGGTGGTAAGAGGAAATTGAAGCCAAGACAAATAGGTTTTCTGATCAAGACTCGAAGTTTAATGGGGGTCTCCAAATATATATAGGCAGGGGAAAACCCTTCCCCCAAAGGCTTGAAACTCTAACAGAACCGGTTTGTTTGCTCCTCAAGTGGCTAGTGTCAGGTGGCTAGCACCTCTCAGGAAACTGCAGGTCCTTGGAGAACAATGGGCTTCACCTTGGTCTGAGAACTACATGCTCCACCCTAGGTGGAGCAGGATTATGCCTAGCACAGGAATTTCCACTCAAAGGGTCAGAAAGGAACTTCACCTTGGTCAATGTCAAGTTCCTGCCAGGTGGCATGACACCCCAATAAGGCTCTCTACAAGGTAGTAACATTTTCTTTTAGTGAGGTACATGTATGGTAGAAGAAGTGGGATAAAGAATCTTAAGTTTCTGGTGGGGGCTACAGAATGAATGGATAAATAAATAAATAAATAAATAAATAAATAAATAAATAAACAAATCATCTTAAATGTCTACATGGGAGATGAAGACATAGAAGTCTCAGTTCCTCCTGCACCATGCCTGCCTGGATGCTGTCATGTTCTCACCTTGAGGATAATGGACTCAACCTCTGAATCTGTGAGACCCTGAAGTATCAAACTACTTTCACTCAGAAACAAGTAGAGATAGTGATGCTTTTCTTTGACCAGAAACCATACCCAAGCAGCAATCTCAGGAAGGAATTAGCATCACAAATGAAGACAAATTTCATAGCATCACAGTTTTGGTTCAAAAACAAATGAGCAAAATTCAGGAAAGTCAAACTTGACATTCAGAAGGTACAAATGCACCAGCACTCACCTTAACTCCAAGAGCAACACCAGAAGTTGCCTCAAGTCCAAGAGCAACAACAGAAGTCACCTCAAATCCAATGTAAGCAGTTATTAGAACACCAACACCAACACCAACACCAGCAGTCATCTCATGTCCAGCAGCAACATCAGCATTTACTTCAAGTCCCACTACACCTATTTCAACCCCAACACTGGCAGTTACATCAACTCCAACACCAGCAGTCACTTCACCTTCAATGTCAGCAATCACCTCAAGTCCAATACCAGAAATCACTTCAAGTCCAACACTGTCAGCCACTTCAACTTCAACATGAATAGTCAATTCAAGTGCAATACCAGCACTCACCTCAACCCCAACCCCAGCAGTCCAATCAAGCCCAACACCAGCACTCACCTCAACTTCAACATCATCAGTCATGCCAACTCCAACGCTAGCAGTCACTGTAACTCCAACATCAACTGTCACCTCAACTCCAATACTGACAGTCACCTCAACTTCAATGTCAACGGTCACCTCAATTCCAAAACTAGCAGTCATGCTGGAGTCAATGCCAGTCCATCCCAGAGTGAGAAGAATATACCATCAGGGTCTCTTACCAGCATCTTTCCTGTGGCCCAAATTTATACCAACCATGAGATACCCTCATACCAACTCAGCCTGTACCTGATCTTAAGGTCTCCAAATATCCCCCTGTGGGCTATAAAATGGTTCATTTGGTTGTTGCCAGGACCCTGCCATATACTTGCTCCAACCCATCTTAAAATCTCCAAATCAACACTTTGGCACCCCATTCCTTCTTTTTTCCCCACCCACACAAAGGGCAAAAAAAGCTAAAATGGTTAATGACAGGCTTGAGACCGGGTCTTACTAGTCAGTCTGGTTTGCCTGATAACATGTAGCTCAAAGTGGTAGAATTCATGGCTATTCTGCTGTATTGCTCCACTGGAGTTCCAGCCCATCTACAGAAAGTGGCCTCTTCAGTTCCATATCCCCAATGTTCTGAGTCATCCTAGAGATGCTGCTCACCTTCTCACCCTATCAGTTGTGGGTTTCCATTCATTTTCCTGGCCAACTTCCCATCTTTTGTGTCCTTCCCTACACCTGATCCTGATTCCACCATTTCCCTCCCCATCCCCTCTTCCTCCCAATTCCCTCTCTCAATCTGCCTTTTATGACTATTTTATTCCCATTTCTAAGTGACATTCAGGACTTTTTGCTTGTACATTCCTTATCATTGGATATCAATTTGGCAGTTTCTGAGACAACTAGGAATAGTTCTACCTCAAGACCCAGCTATACCACTACTAGGCATATATCCAAAAGATGCTGTGACATCCCACAAAGACATTTGCTGGACTGCATTCATAGCAATTTTATTTATAATAGCCAGAAACTGGAAACAGCCCAGATGTCCCTCCACCAAAGAATGGATAAAAAAATGTGGTACATCTACACAATGGGAAACTATTCAGTTATTAAAAACAAAGGCATGAATTTTGCAGTAAAATGAATGAAAATTGAGAATATAATCTTGACTGGGGTAACCCAGTTCACAAAAGGACATGAATGGTATGCACTCACTTATAAGTGGATAATAGCCATAAAATACAAACTAAAGGAAAAAAAAACATGGTCATTTCATTTGACACTGAAAAGGATTTTGGCAAAATCCAGCATGCCTTCATGATAAAAGTCTTGGAGAGATCTGGAATCCAAGGACCATGGCTAAGCATAGTGAAAGCAACATACTGCAAACCGGTAGCCAACATCAAGTTAAACAGAGAGAAACTTGAAGCAATCCCACTGAAATCGGGGACCAGACAAGGCTGCCCACTTTCTCCCTACCTATTCAATATAGTACTTGAAGTCCTAGCCAGAGCAACCAGACAACAAAAGGAGATCAAAGGTATAAAAATTGAAGAGGAAGAAGTCAAAATATCACTGTTTGCAATGACATGATCATATATACTTAAGAAACCCCAAAACGTCCACCAGAGAACTCCTAAAGCTGATAAACAATGTCAGCAAAGTGGCTGGATATAAAATTAACTCAAACAAATCAATAGCCTTCCTATATTCAAAGGATAAACGAGCTGAGAAAGAAATTAGGGGAATGACACCTTTCACAGTAGTCACAAATAAGATTACATACCTTGGTGTGACTCTAATGAAGCAAGTGAAAGATCTGTCTGACAAGAACTTAAAGCCTCTGAAAAAAGAAATCAAAGAAGGTCTCAGAAGATGGAAAGGTCTTCCCAAGCTCTTGTATTAGTAGGATTAATATAGTAAAAATGGCCATCTTACTGAAAGCAAGGTACAGATTCAATGCAATCCCCATCAAAATCCCAAATCAATTCTTCATAGATCTAGGAAGAGCAATTCTCAAATTCATCTGGGATAACAAAGAACCCAGGATAGGAAAAACTATTCTCCACAACAAAAGATCTTCTGGGGGAATCACCATCCCTGACCTCAATTTCTACTACAAAGCAATACTGATAAAAACTGTTTGGTATTGGTACAGAGACAGGTAGGAAGATCAATGGAATAGAATTGAAGAGCCAGAAAAGAACCCACATTCATATGGCCACTTGATATTTGACAAAGGAGCTAAAAACATCCAGTGGGAAAAAAAGCATTTTTAACAAATGGTGCTGGATCAACTGGAGGTCAGCATGCAGAAAAATGTAAATTGACCCATTCTTATCTCCTTCTACAAAGCTCAGATCCATGTGGATCAAGGACGTACACATAAAACCAGACACACTGAAGCTTATAGAGGAGAAAGTGGTGAAGAATCATGAACACATGGGCACAGGGGGAAATTTCCTGAATAGAACACCAATGGCTTATGCTCTAAGAACAAGAATCAACAAATGGGACCTCATAAAACTGCAAAGCTTCTGTAAGGCAAAGGACACGGTCAGTAGGACAAAATGTCAACCAACAAATTGGGCAAAGATCTTTACCAATCCTACATCTGATAGAGGGCCAATACCCAATGTATACAAAGAACTCAAGAAGTTAGACTCCAGAGGGTCAAATAACCCTATTAAAATGGGGTACAGAACTAAACAGGGAATTCTCACCCGAAGAAACTCAAATGGCTCTAAAGCACCTAAATAAATGTTCAGCATATTTAGTTATCAGGGAAATGTGAATCAAAACAACACTGAGATTCCACCTTACACCTGACAGAATGGCTAAGATGAAAAACTCAGGAGACAGCAGATGCTAGAGAGAATGTGGGGAAAGAGGAACACTTCTCCATTGCTGGTGGGATTGCAAGCTGGTACACTCTGGAAATCAGTCTTGCAGTTCCTCAGAAAACTGGACATAATACTACAGGAGGACCCTGCTATACTACTCCTGGGCATATACCCAGAAGATGCTCCAACATGTAATAAGGACACATGCTCCACTATGTTCATAGCAGCCTTCTTTATAATAGCCAGAAGCTGGAAAGAACCCAGATGTCCCTCAAAGGAAGAATGGATACAGAAATTGTGGTATATATATATATATATATATATATATATATATATATATATATATACCACTTATATATATACAAAAAAAACAATGAATTCATAAAATGCTTTGGCAAATGAATGGAACTACAAAGTGTCATCCTGAGCAAGGTATCCCAATCACAAAGGGACGCACATGGTATGTACTCACTGATAAGTGAATGTTAGCCCAAATGCTCAGTATGAACAAGGTACAATTCACATACCTCAGGAAGCTCAAGAAGAAGCAGGACTTAAGTGAGAGTGCTTTGGTTCCTCTGAGAATGGGAACAAAATACTCACAGGAGCAATAAAGGAGACAAAGTGTGGAACAGAAACTAAAAGAAAGGCCACCCAGAGACTGAGCTACCTGGGGATTTATCCTATAAACAGTCACCAAACCCCAACACTATTATGGATGATAAGAAGTGCATACCATAAGGAGTATGTCATGGTTGTCTCCAGAGGGGCCCTACCAAAGCCTTACAGGTACAGAGTCAGATGCTAGCAGCCAGTATTGGACTGTGTGCGGGGTCCCCAATGGAGGAGTTGAAAGGTGGTCCAGAGGAGCAGAAGGAGTTTACAGCTCCGTGGGAAGAACAACAATGTAGGCCACCTAGATGCCCCAGGACTCCCAGGGACTAAACCATCAACCAAGGGGTACACATAGTTCCAGGCAAAAATGTGGCATCAGTGGGAGGAGTGGTTCTTGGTCAGGTGAAGGCTCGATAGATGCCCCAACAAAGGGAAATCAAGGCAGGGGAGATGGGAGTGGGTCAGGTAGAGGGGCATATTCTTGGAGGCATTGGGGTGGGAGGAAGGGTTGGGTGTTTGCTGGGAGGGGGAAAACTGGGAAAGGTTTTAGCATTCGAAATGTAAATGAATATTATATTCAATAAAAAAAAAATTCACTCCAATTCCCCTGATTGTGTGTGTGTGTGTGTGTGTGTGTGTGTGTGTGTGTGTGTGTATGATCTTTTGGAGTGAGGGTAGGAAGGTTGATTATTCTTATGAAATTTCATTATGGTTTAATTATTTTTTTCATGAGATAAGCCCAGAAGGCCTTTGTTTCAAATATTATTTCTAATTATTCACAGCTTATGAATGCAATCACAAATAAGGGTGAGAAGGTAGGTTTATTATTTAATCAACTGCATAAAAATGATGTACTATTCAAATTTAAAAGGAAAGAAAGTCATCTTATAATTAAAGCCCTACTCAGATAATAAGGTCTCTTTGGCTATAGCTATTCTCTGGTTGCTAGAACTTTTGAAGAGTAAAGCAACAAAATAATGACCCTACTTAGGCATGCATAGAGGTCCAATCAAAGGTATCTGAAAGTCCTGGCACTCAGGAAAGTACTCAGAGGTCAGTTCCAACCATCATCTTTTTGCAATGAGTCTGCCTGAAACACAGGTACTACTTGACTCCTGTATATATACTGTAAATGGTGGAAAGTTCAACATCTGACAAGGGACCTTTGTTCTTCTGTTTAGCAATTTGATAGAACAGAAAATATCACCTTATACTAAACTGGATAACTAGAATCAAGTTTATCTGTAGCTTAATCTTTCAGACATAATTTTAATATTCTACAAGATTCACACTGTTTTGAAACTTCAACAAGGGCAAGCAAGATGGCTCAATTGGTAAAAGCATATGTTGCTCAAGCTTGACAACTTAAGTTTAAACCTCAGAAGGAATATCAAGGAATGTCATAATGCTGTATTCTAATCTTTACACCTGTGTCATGGCATGGACACATATATGCAAATAATAAAAATAACAACAATAGTAATAATAATATCCATTAGAATATGCTAAAGTATGAATAATTTTTATACTGATCATGATCCTTAAAGAATAAATGTAAACACATGAATTTCAAAACCACCCAGATGAACACCTATAGCTGGGCATTCCTTGTGATTTTGGCTCCCATATTGGATTTTGTGTCTGTAGCCACAGTAGTGCCAATAAGAAATATTTTAAGTATATCAGGCTAATGAGAAAATAACAGAGATCCTCTCTGCTGAAGAGCCAGGATTTAAATCCAGATCTGTGATTATACAGCCTGTGCTTTTTATTTTCTTGGCAGTCTGTGTTCCTAAGCACCATGAAATAATTTGCTTCTTTTGAAGAAATAGCAGCATCTTTCATTAGACTTTTGGAATTCAGTGTTTTTCACAGTCTCGTTAAATGGCAGATTTTCAGAGATCCTGAAATCTTGTAATAACTACTCAGTTTTATATTCAAATTCATTTTTATAATCTAAAAGAATCATTTTCACCTTACAGCCACCCTGTAACTAAGTGCTATTATACCATTTTAGAACCTTCAGTACCAAAACTCTTGTACAAAATGCAAGAATGCCAAATGCCATCATGACGGAAAGAGGTTAGTTCCAAGAGGTGATTAGGCTGAAGCCACTGAAATAATAGGCATTCTTCATTTTATTAGCACTGAAAGTACCCTCACCTGCATAACAAGCAGATCGTCCTATGAGGCAAAAAGATATATCAATCATGTTGCTCAATTATGGGAATTTCAGCAAGTAAAAATAAATTTCTATTTAAATGGCACGATATATTTACTGTGCAGCAGTTTTTCTTCTGAACTTATGGCCTAACCTTGGAAGGAATCTTCTTAAAACAAAGGATATAAAAGTTAGATTTAAAAAACAGGATTTTAAAAACTTTTTTAAATTGAAAATTCATATGATATATTCTGATTACACTGTCACCTCTGCCATGTCCTCCCAGGTCTTCCTTAATTCTCCACCCTCCAACTTCATAAATCCATTCTCTCTCTCTCTCTCTCTCTCTCTCTCTCTCTCTCTCTCTCTCTCTCTCTCTCTCTAGAAAGCCAGCTGGCAAAACAAAACACAGAACTTTTTAAAATGAAAAAAATCACAAGAAACATGCACACACAAAAAATAACCCTTATATCAACACAAATCTGAAATCATAATATATAAACAAAAGACCAGCAAGATAAACAATGCTGAAAGAAAGCAATATGATACAAAAAACATCCACAAAACACCACTGAGTTTATTTTGTTTTGACCATCTGCTGCTGGGCATGGGCCCTACCCTTAAGTGTAATTTGTATAAACATTGAGAAGCCAATAGAAAAGACTGATTTCTCCTTTGCAAGTGGCTATCAATTGGAGACAGATAGAATCTTGTTTAGGGATGGGAAATAGTGCTAACTTCCTTTCTTAGTGCTAGGACCCTGTCTGGCTTAAATCTGTGTAGGCCCTGTGCATACTGCACAGTACTATGAGTTCAATTGTGCATCAGTCATGTTGTGTCTCGAAGACACCATTTCCTTTGTCTCTGGTTCTTGCAATCTCTCTGCCTCCTACTCCTCACAGCCCTGAGAGTAAGGGTTTTATGAAGACATCCCATTTAAGACTGGGTATTCCAAAGTTTCACCCTCTATGTACATTTTACAGCTATGGGTCTCTGTGTTATTTCATATCTATTGTAATATGAGTTTTCTCTGATAGTAGATGAGCAAGAGATACTTCCTTGTGGATATAGTCTTTCAGAATAATAGTGACATTAGAAGTCATTTTATTGTCATATTCCTTTAGTAGGATAGGATTTGTTTCTACGCTAGACTAATAGCCTGCTTAATTTCATGTTCTTGGCCACCTGAGCAGTGTAAGGCATGGGTTCTATCTCTAATAAAACAATGGTTTGTTACTCCTGCAACATTTCTGCCACACTATTCCAGCAGACCATGCAAGCAGGTCATCACTATAGATCACAGGATTTGTACCAGGATTGATAATTACTTCTCTCCTCTGTTGGAAGACAAAATGCCTTCCAGTACCATGAACACTAGTCAGTAGAGGGGAATGCTCTAGTTAGGCACCAGGTTGACTTCTCCTACTTCAATAGGATATACAAGTGTTATCTTCAGCAATGGAGCCTCAGCATCAATTTTTGGAGAATAACAAAATAGCCTTAGCAATATCTTGATTTTTTGGGGGGTCCCATGGGCCATTTTTTCCCAATAGCTCAATTAGATGTAATCCATTACTGGTTTCACTTAGTGGAAAATCTTGTCTTGTTGGAGCATTTTGTCCTGGTTACTGGGTGGCAACTTTAGATTTCTTTGATATATGTATATATTCCAACCCCTCAAATGGTTCCTAGTGTTACTTGCCCCTTCCTGTTTCCTCCCTTTGATCTCATACCATCTCCCTCCTTGTTTAACCCCCCTGTTCTCTACCTACTAACCCCTATGACTATATATAACATTTCCCATTCCTTTGGAGATCTACCCATACCACTTTTCCTTTACTCTATACCTATCCCCTGTAGTTATTCAGATTCTAGCATGCCCATAGAATGATTAAAGATTAAAGTCTACATATAATAGAATATCTGAAACTGCTTGGATGGCCAAGAACAAGAAGAATGATGGCCCAGAGACCTAGGAGAGAAGCAAAAGTCAATGAATTGATACCTAATGATCTGCTCTATTCATAGACTGGTTCCTAGCCCAGTTGACATCAGAGAGGCTTCATCCAGAAACTGATGGGAGAATATGAAGTGACCCACAGCCAAACATTAGGCAGAGCTTAGGAACCCCAAAGAAGAAGCACAGGAAGGATTGTAGGAGTAAGAGGGCTTGACAACACCAGAACATGTACCACAGAATCAATTAACCAGGGTTCACAGGGGTTCACAGAGATTAAAGTGGCACAGAGTCTGCATAGGGGTGTGCTAAATACCCTGCATATATGTTGCAGTTGTTTAGCTTGGGGTTTGTGGGACTCCTAAAAGTGAGATCAGGGCTGTCTCTGACTCTTTTGCCTGTTTCGGGATCTTTTTCTTTTTAATGGGTTGCCTCTTCCATCCTTAATATGAGGAGTGGTACCTAGTTTTTATTGTAACTTGTTATGCTGTGTTTGGTTGACATCCTTGTGAGGCCTGCTCATTTCTGAAGGGAAACAAGAGGATCAGTGGATCTAGTGGGGGATGGAATTGGGGAAAGAAAGTAGCTGCTGATATGTAGTATAGGAGAGAAAAAATAATTTTTTAAGGAAAAATATAAAATACAAAGCATAATTTTCATTTGAGTCTAGGTTACTTCACTCAGATTGAATTTATCTAGTTCTATCCATTTACCTGTGAATTTATCATTTCAGTCTTTTAAAACAGTTAAATAGTATTCCATTGTCTAAACATATGATATTTTCATTATCTGTTACTCAGTTGATGGACATCTAGTTTCTGGTTCCTATTTGTGAATACAGTAACCAACAAAAATAGATGAGCAAATGTCTCAATAATAGGATCTAGAGAATCCTTTGGGTATATGCCCAAAAGTGGGATACCTTGAGGTATATATATTCCCAGCTCTCAGTATAGAATTCTATACTGGGTTCCATAGTAGCTATGCAACTGTACACTCCCACCGGCAAAGGATGAGAATTGCCCTTGCTCTACATCCTTGCCAGCATGGGCAGTGAATGGTTTCACTAATCTTGGTCATTCTGATGGGTATAAGATGAATTTTCAAAGTAGTTTTGATTTTCATTTCTGGTAGCTAGGGATATTAAACATTTCTTTTTCAGCTATTTATTTTCTCTATTTATATCCATACCCCATTTTGTAAGTGGTATGCTTTTATTGTATCTGGTTTTCTGAGTTCTTTTCATATACTAGATAGATTAGAGTTCCTTCTATTAGATGTGTAATTGGAAATGATATTTTCCCATTCTATCGGCTGCCACTTTGCCCAAATGATGGCACCCTTTTCCATACAGAATCTTTACAGTTTTATGGGGTTTCATTTATTAATTGTTGCTCTTAGCTCTTATGCAGTGAGTGTCCTGAAACAACAGAATTCGTTAAGACAGGATATTTATAGGGAAGTAATATACTCTATCCTACAGGAAAGCTGTTTAAGACAGGAAGTAAACAACTCAAAATAGCTTCAAGAAAGCTCTGAAACTAAGGAGATTCACTAGTGCTGTGCTCAACCTGAGTATCCATAAGCTGTGAGAACTGCTAAGAGTCACTCTTAGACAAGCCATTATGCAAGGAAGAGTCTCAGACAAGCCTGACCACCTGAAAGAATCAGAGAGCAGCCAAGCTACCTGGAAGAAGCAGAGACCAGCTGAATTGCCCAGAAAAAAATAAAGACCAGCTGAGCTGCCTGGAAAAGGTTCAAACCTACTGAGCCACCTGGAAATTATACTCTCCAAACTATTGGACTGTCTATAGGCTGTGCAGTGTGCTCCATGTTTCCAGCTTTGTGAGCTGTCATCCATGCTGGGAACTGGTGGTAATGTGGCTTTCTTTGAATCATTTCTGTTCTTGTAAGAAACCCCTTACCCATATTACAATGAGTAATTCAAATAAAATATATTAGTTCACCACATTGGACTTTAGTGGTATCTGTACTTTGTTCTGTCATCACTATCCTATCTTGTGTGAGTAGATAGTTGTTACATATATCACCAGGAATAGGGTCACACAACACTATTTTACTATTATATTTATGGCTATTAAATCTATCATTTTATTTCCTGATTATTTAAAAGCTGATCCATTGCAAAAAGTAAGCGTAATAATAAATGCCCAAATTCAAGTGGTCTATTAAGCTACAAAAGGAAAGAAGTAAGGAATGGGGGCTAAAAATTAAAATTTAGCAGAAATCTTCTACCATATTCCTATAGATAATCCAGGTCCTTATGTAATTTTTGCCTCTTAAAGTTTTCATACAGAAACTCAAGCAGAGATGTATACACAATATTAGGAATAGGATTGATAACAGATCTTTTGTTAAAATCATAGAAAATTTCTATGTCATTGACACTGGACTACATAGCCCATTCTATGACATACTCTGTAATGTATAAGGATACAGAACTTTCCTTTCTGTTATGTAGCTCACTTATATCAATATTCCCTAATGTGAAAAATGGATCAGTGTTCTTCTATTTAATTAGACAACTTTCTAATAGAATCACAATATGGTTCTTCTCATGCCCCATTCATATAGTTTTCCTGTGCTCACTGAAAGAAAAAATGCAATTAGCAGGAAATCCCTGAGCAGGGTGTGTATGTGGATGTGGATGGGTGACTTTGCATGTCAGAAGGACTACGTTTCATTAAGACGTTAAACTAGTTGAGTGCTTTTTCCAAGAAAATGTTAAAAGCTATTATAGGTATATGAAATTCATTTAATTGTAATAATTTTTAAAAATTTTAAGCTAGATACATATGACTTGAAAACAAAAAAGGGCCAGTTGGAGAAAAGAAAGGCACCAGTAGGAGATGAAGAAGAGCAAAATGGACTAGACTGAGGGATGAGGATCAATAACAAACAGTGTATAAAATGACACACAATATCTTTATTTGGTATGCTGATTTTTTAAATGAATTAACATTAAATTATGTCTGAAGATAAAATTAATTTCATATGGGAAACTTAAAAGTATAATATAAAGCTGGTATACGTGTCTTTACTTCATTCTAGTACATAATATCATAATATGAATATTGCTTCTCATAAAGCTTTTTCAACTAAAAATTGGGTTGTAGTCTATAAAAACTATATATGGTGATTACTAGGACAGCCGTGATCTGTGTTATAATTATGTTAGACTTGTAACCCAAGGTGCTTTATTTTTTCCTTTTAGTGTTTCTACAGCTATATCAACGAAGTAACAATTACTAATAGTTCTTATTCATAAAGCTGTTATGAGAAATAAATGAATAAATACAAATTCAACAATTTGAACTTGGCTTTGCTTTCAATAAGTATTATTAAAGTACTAATCATTATAAATATGGTCATGATTGTTTACCCAAGTCAAAGAAATTGAAAGCAATGATGCAGTCAAGCACAGCAGTCCATGGCAGGCTACAGAACTTCCCCCAACATTTACACTGATTCACAAACAGTTTTGGATATGATGACTATCTTAGCTAGGAATTCACTTAATCATTACATTTTCAAACAGTTTTCATTTCTCTATCTTCAATATGTTAATTTCATTCTGCTCACAGAAAATTTCAAGGTATTTACTAAGTTTGAACAATCTGTAATGCCCATGCTACCATTCTAGTCAGACTGAACTCCTTACAATTTTTTAAACACCAACACATTTTCAAACACATATAGCTCAGGACTTTATTATTTGATGCTCCTTCTACTTAAGATACTCTACCCAGACAGCCATGTGATTCTCTCCATCACTGCCTTAGGCCTCTGATCAAAATATTAGCAAAGACTTCACATCTCATCTGACCGCAAACTGTACTGGCTACTTAAATTGTGTTGTTTCCTATTAATAGAATATCAGCTCCAAGAAACATGTACTCTGGCCATTCTGCCTAATGCTGTGTCCTCTAGTGTCCAGAACAATAAGTAATCCAGAGCAACAGCTAGTAGCCATTAAATATTTGTCAACTAAGTAAAGATCACTGTGAAAAATGACAGAAGTCCTACATCTAGCAATAATATCCAAATCAGGGTCTAACAATAGACTTTTAAAAGTCCTTTGAAATGAATAGTTAAAGCATTAAATTTAGTTTAGCATGACTTACTCTCAATGAACACAGAATTTTATACACAATAAAGCAACTCTTCCATTTGTAATACATGGTACATGAAACCCTATTAAACACTACTCTGTTCCATTTGGAGATATTGCCACAGCCTTTGGCTCTGTCACCAGAAATTAGCTCTGGCCAAATGGCCTTGAAACATCATTGATAGGCATCTCATCTCTGCTTCAGAAGGTTCTCACTGGCACCCCAAATAAAATAAAGGTAGAAATTTCCAGGCCTTTGAGCACAGGGTGAAGCAAGGACATATCTCAGAACAGCTACTATTCAACCTTCACATTAATGGTGTACTTAATCTTGAAATCAGTAAAGAGTATTCCATTACCCCCATACACTTCTCAGTTGTTATTATAGGTAGGTAATAAACAAGTATTGACTCAAATTTGCCATCAGTTTACTTACTGTTTTGAGAATATCTGTGTTTTCTGACTATTTCCTGTAATTTAAAGCATGTGAGATAGGTCTAGGTCTTAATCTCTCTTGCCAGAGTAAGCAGTAAATAGTATTGGAACTGGTTACTTTTTATTGGAATTATAAAAATCTTAGAATACTTTCTTATATTTTAATGGAAAATCTAGTAAGGAATAGGCAGTGATGAGACTTTCTTTCTTAGAAAATATTTTGAAAACATCATGCCATATTTTTATTCTGCATAATTCAAGGCAACATAACACCAAAATTCCAAAAGAAAGTTTGCCAGTTACTTTTCCTTGTTCAGCTAACACTAAAAATGTCTATCTCTGTGCTTTTTAATATTTTTAACAGCTTGAAATCTTTATATCCCAAAGTTTGAAAAATCTTCATTTAATTTTTATCCTCTTATATATTGCCTTAACTCCTTTGTGAAACAGTGTAGTATGAATGAATATTAACATATTTACTGTAGAGAAGCAGCAGCAGCAGTGGCGGGAGCGGCGGCAGCTGGTCCAGCAGAAGGGCCATCAGCAGTGGAACCAAGAAGCCACGTCAGAACTCTGCCTCCTGCCAATCAGTTACAAGAGTCTCCGATATCTTGGATCTCAGGCACCAGAAAGATCAGATTGAGGTACACAAAAATAACCCAAGACCAACATCTCGGGGGTCTAAGTAAGCACGACAGGCGTTGGCCTGCACCCAGGCCCTGGGCTGTTCGGGGGGGGGGGGGGGCATCGGTGTGCGAATCAGGCCAGGAAGTTGATTGCCCAGCCGGTGCACACTCCACCCCACCATTTTGACTACAGGACACCAGAGAGTCCTAGCAGGCAAAGTCAGCTAAGAGTCGTAGCCCGAGGCTAACATAGCAGGGGGTCTAAGACGGACAGGCCTTGGACTGACCCCAGGCCCTGGGCTGCTCTGTGGGCCATCTGTGTGCCAACCGGGCCAGGAGGTTGTTAGCCCAGCAGACTCTGCGGGCACTTTCAGGGAGCGCACTCACACTGCCATCCTGGCCGCCTGACAGAATCAATTAACACTCATAGCCCAAGAGGAACTTTGCTTGGGACTTAGCCTGCCAGACTTTTGCCTAGACTCAGGGCCTCAGCAGCTAGGCTAGCCTTGTGTGCACCAACCTGGTTGGGAGATAGGCTGCCCAGCAGAGTGACTAGCACTCAGAAAAGGTCCGGCAGCAGCATAGACCATCAGCACTCACGGAAGGAGCAAACGGGCACCCCCTGGTTCACACAGACAACTTGGGGCAAGGCACGCTAGGGCTGCAGGGACACCCAGGAGGAGGGCATGGCATTAGCAATCTGTAACAGAGGAAACCCAGCCATCCAGTGTTGCAGAGATAGCCATATAGCCACACAGGTGGCACAAATACCAGCCAGAGACAAGACCAACTAACGCCAGAAATAACAAGATGGCAAAGGGCAAACACAGGAACACTACTAACAGAAACCTAGGCAATATAGCAGCATCTGAACCAAACTCTCCAACATCAGCAAGTCCTGATTATGCAAAAACACCAGAAAAACAAGATTTGGATTTAAAATCACTGTTCATGATGCTGCTAGAAGAACACAAAAAAGACATAAATAAATCTCTTAAAGAAATACAGGGGAACATGAATAAGCTAGAAATCTGATTAATGGAAACACAAAAATCACTTAAAGAAATTCAGGAGAAAAAGGCTCAAGAGATAGAAGCCAATAAGAAGAAACTCACACACACACACACACACACACACACACACACAAACTTAAAGAAATGAAGGAGAAAGTGAGTCAAACAGCAGAAGTCATGAAAGAGGAAACACAAAAGGAGCTAGAGAATATCATACTAAGTGAGGTAACCCAGACTCAAAAGGTGAATCATGGTATGCACTCACTAATAAGTGGATATTAACCTAGAAAACTGGAATACCCAAAACATAATCCACACATCAAATGAGGTACAAGAAGAAAGGAGGAGTGGCCCCTGGTTCTGGAAAGACTCAGTGAAACAGTATTCAGCAAAACCAGAACGGGGAAGTGGGAAGGGGTGGGTGGGAGGACAGGGGAGGAGAAGGGGGCTTGCGGGACTTTCGGGGAGTGGGGGGGCTAGAAAAGGGGAAATCATTTGAAATGTAAATAAATTATATCGAATAATAAAAAAAAAAAAAAAAAAAAAAACATTTGAATAATGATTAGGAGAAAAAAAAAAAAAAAAAAAAAAAAAAAAAAAAAAAGAAATACAAGAAAACACAAACAAATGAAGGAACTGAGCAAAACCATTCAGGATCTAAAATCAGAAGTAGAAACAACTAAGAAATCAGAAAGGGAGACAACTTTGGAGACAGAAAACCTTGAGAAGAAATCAGGGGCCATAGATGCAAATATCAACAACAGAATACAAGAGATGGAAGAAAGAATCTCAGATGCCGAAGATGCCATAGAAACCATTGACTCAACAGTCAAAGAAAATGCAAAAGACAAAAAGCTTGTATCCCAGAACATCCAGGAAATCCAGGACACAATGAGAAGACCAAACCTAAGGATTATAGGTATAGATGAGAGTGAAGATTTACAACTTAAAGGGCCAGCAAATATCTTCAACAAAATTATGGAAGAAAACTTTCCCAACTTAAAGAGAGAGATGCCCATGAATATACAAGAAGCCTACAGAACTCCAAACAGACTGGACCTGAGCAGAAATACCTCTCATCACATAATAATCAAAACCCCAAATGTACTAAAAAAAGAAAGAATATTAAAGGCAGTAAGAGAGAAAGGCCAAGTAACATATAAAGGAAGACCTATCAGAATCACAGCAGACTTCTCACCAGAGACCATGAAAGCTAGAAGATCCTGGGCAGATCTCATGCAGACTCTAAGAGAACACAAATGTCAGCCAAGACTACTATACCCAGCAAAACTCTCAATCACAAGAAACCAAGATATTCCATGACAAAATCAAATTTACACAATATCTTTCTACAAACCTAGCTCTATAAAGAATAATAGGAGGAAAACTCCAATACAAGGAGGGAAACGACACCCCGGAAAAAGTAAGATAGTTACCTTCTTTCATCAAACCCAAAAGAAGATAACCACTCAAATATAAAAATAACATCGAAAATGACAGGAAGTAATAATCACTACTCCTTAATATCTCTTAAAGTCAATGGACTCAATTACACAATAAAAAGACTTATACCAACCGACTGGATAAGGAAACAAGACCCTACATTTTGCTGCATACAGGAAACACACCTCAATGTCAAAGACAAAAACCACCTTAGAGTAAAAGGCTGGAAGACAATTTTACAAGCCAATGGCCTCAGGAAACGAGCCAGAGTAGCAATTCTAATATCAGATAAATTTGATTTTCAACCTAAAGTTGTCAAAAGAGATACAGAAGGGCACTTCTTGCTGGTCAAAGGAAAAATCCACCAAGAAGAACTTTCAATTCTGAACATCTATTCGCCAAATGCAAGGGCACCCTCATTCGTAAAAGGAACTTTACTAAAGCTCAAAGCACACATTTCACCCATCACAATTATTGTGGGTGACTTCAACACACCACTCTCCTCAATGGACCGATCAGGAAAACAGAAATTAAACAGGGACACAATAAAATTAATTGAAGCTTTGGACCAATTGGACTTGACTGATATTTATAGAGCATTCCACCCTAAAACAAAAGAATATACCTTTTTCTCAGCACCTCATGGTACCTTCTCCAAAATTGACCATATAATTGGTCACAAGACAGTCCTCAACAAATATAAAAAGATCGAACTAATTCCATGCCTCCTATTGGATCACTATGGAGTAAGAGTGAACTTCAATGGCAACAAATCCTCAGAAGGCCCACATACACATGGAGGCTGAACAATAATCTACTCAATGACACCTTGGCCAAAGAAGAAATAAACAAATAAATCAGAGACATTTTAGAATTTAATGAAAATGAAGGCACAACATACCCAAATCTTTGGGACACAATGAAAGCAGTGCTAAGAGGAAAACTCATAGCCCTGAGTGCCTCCAAAAAGAAAGTGGAGGGAGCATACACTAGCAGTTTAATGACACACCTGAAAGCCCTGGAACCAAAAGAAGCCAATTCACCCAGGAGGAGTAGAAGACAGGAAATCATCAAACTCAGGGCTGAAATCAGTCAAGTGGAAACAAAGAGAACCATACAAAGAATCAATGAATCCAGAACCTGGTTTTTTGAGAAAATCAACAAGATAGATAGACCCTTAGCCAGATTGACCAAAGGGCAGAGAGAAAGTATCCAAATTAACAAAATTAGAAATGAAAAGAGGGATATAACAACAGAAACTGAGGAAATTAAAAAAATCATCAGATCCTACTACAAGAGCCTATACTCAACACAACTGGAGAATCTGGAGGAAATGGACAATTTCCTAGACAGATACAAAATACCAAAATTAAATCAGGACCAAATAGATCATATAAACAGTCCCATAACCCTTAAAGAAATAGAAGGGGACATAGAGAGCCTTCCAACCAAAAAAAGTCCAGGACCAGATGGTTTCAGTGCAGAATTCTATCAGACCTTCAAAGAAGACCTAACTCCAATACTCTTCAAACAATTCCACAAAATAGAAACAGAAGGAACACTACCCAATTCCTTCTATGAAGCCATAATTAAGCTGATACCAAATCCACACAAAGATCCAACAAAGAAAGAGAACTTCAGACCAATTTCCCTTATGAACATCAATGCAAAAATACTGAATAAAATTCTTGCAAACCGAATCCAAGAACACATAAAAAAACGATCAACCACCATGATCAAGTAGGCTTTATCCCAGGGATGCAGGGTTGGTTCAATATATGGAAATCCATCAATGTAATCCACTACATAAACAAACTCAAAGAAAAAACCACATGGTCATTTCATTGGATGCTGAAAAAGCATTTGACAAAATTCAGCATCCTTTCATGCTTAAAGTCTTGGAAAGAACAGGAATTCAAGGTCCATACCTAAACATAGTAAAAGCAATATATAGCAAACCGGTAGCCAACATCAAACTAAATGGAGAGAAACTTGAAACAATCCCACTAAAATCAGGGACTAGACAGGGCTGCCCACTTTCTCCTTATCTTTTCAATATTGTACTTGAGGTACAAGCTCGGGCAATTAGACAACATAAGGAGGTTGAAGGGATACAAATTGGAAAGGAAGAAGTCAAACTATCATTATTTGCAGATGATATGATAGTCTACCTAAGTGACCCAAAAAACTCCACTAGAGAACTCCTACAGCTGATAAACAACTTCAGCAAAGTGGCAGGTTATAAAATCAACTCAAGCAAATCAGTAGCCTTCCTATACTCAATGAATAAGCAGGCTGAGAAAAAATTAAGGAAATGACACCCTTCACAATAGCCACAAACAGTATAAAGTACCTTGGGGTGACTCTTACCAAACATGTGAAAGATCTGTATGAGAAGAACTTCAAGACTCTGAAGAAGGAAATAGAGAAAGACCTCAAAAATATGGGAAAACCTCCTATGCTCATGGATCGTCAGGATTAATATAGTTAAAATGGCCATTTTGCCAAAAGCAATATACAGATTCAACGCAATACCCATCAAAATCCCAACTCAATTCTTCATAGAGTTAGAAAGAGCAATTCTCAAATTCATCTGGAATAACAAAAAAATACAGGATAGCTAAAACTATACTCAACAATAAAAGAAATTCTGGAGGAATCAGTATCCCTGACCTCAAGCAATATTACTGAGCAATAGTGTTAATAACTGCATGGTATTGATACAGTGACAGGCAGGCAGATCAGTGGAACAGGATTGAAGATCCAGAAATGAACCCACACACCTATGGCCACTTGATCCTCGACAAAGTGGCTGAAAACATCCAATGGAAAAAAGATAGCCTATTCAAAAAATGGTGCTGGTTCAACTGGAGGTCAGCATGCAGAAGAATGCGAATTGATCCATTCTTGTCTCCTTGTACTAAGCTCAAATCCAAATGGATCAAGGACCTCCACATAAAGCCAGACACTCTGAAGCTAATAGAAAAGAAACTGGGGAAGACCCTTGAGGACATCGGTACAGGCAGAAAGTATCTGAACAGAACACCAATAGCATATGCATATAGAATTGACAAATGGGACCTCATAAAATTACAAAGTTTCTGTACGGCAAAGGACACCATCAAAAGGACAAATTGGCAACCAACAAATTGGGAAAAGATCTTCACCAATCCTACATCAGATAGAGGGCTAATATCCAATATATATGAAGAACTCAAGAAGTTAGACTCCAGAAAACCAAACAACCCTATTAAAAAATGTGGTACAGAGTTAAACAAGGAATTCTCACCTGAAGAACTTCGGATGGCAGAGAAACATCTTAAAAAATGTTCAACTTCACTAGTCATCAGGGAAATGCAAATCAAAACAACCCTGAGATTTCACCTTACACCAGTCAAAATGGCTAAGATTAAAAACTCAGGAGACAGCAGATGTTGGCGAGGATGTGGAGAAAGAAGAACACTCCTCCACTGTTGGTGGGGTTACAAATTAGTACAACCACTGTGGAAATCAATCTGGCAGTCCCTCAGAAAACTGGGCATGCCTCTTCTGAAAGATCCTGCTATACCACTCCTGGGCATATACCCAGAGGATTCCCCACCATGCACTAAGGATACATGCTCTACTATGTTCATAGCAGCCCTATTTATAATTGCCCGATGCTGGGAAGAACCCAGGTATCCCTCAACAGAAGAGTGGATGCAAAAAATGTGGTATATCTACACAATGGATTACTATTCAGCCATTAGAAACCATGAATTCATGAAATTCTTAGGCAAATGGATGGAGCTAGAAAACATCATACTAAGTGAGGTAACCCAGTCTCAAAAGATCAATCACGGTATGCACTCACTAATAAGTGGATATTAGCTTGGAAAACTGGAATATGCAAAACATAATCCACACTTCAAATGAGGTACAAGAAGAACGGAGGAGTGGCCCTTAGTTCTGGAAAGACCCAGTGTAGCAGTATAAGACAAAACCAGAATAGGGAAGTGGGAAGGGATGGGTGGGAGAACAGAGGGAGGGAAGGGGGCTTATGTGACTTTCGGGGAGTGGGGATCCAGAAAAGGGACAATCATTTGAAATGTAAATAAAAAATATATCGAATAAAATTTTAAAAAAATTAAATCAAAATTAAAATAAAGAATATGACCACAAAAAGCATATTTACTGTAAAGAATGTGCCAGTGTGTGTATCAGCATGTATCAGTGTGTGTGTGTGTGTCAGTGTGTGTGTCAGTGTGTATGTGTGTGTGTCAGTGTGTGTGTCAGTGTGTACATATTTTGCATGACATGAGTTGCTTATACAATCATCATTACATATTAATTGTCATAAAGGTAAATTGATGGTTTGAAGAAGAGAAAACTGGCAATTTGATGGTCCTTACATTATCAGTATCAATTGCTAGGTACTAGGCATTCAAATACCTACATACTTACCCTAGGGAAGGTCTTTCCTAGAAATATCAAGCTAAGGCAATAAAGTGCATCACCACTAAAGCCATAGGAGCCAGACTGACATTCTCCTGCACCAAACGGGGTCACTTAATGGATTTTATTCTAAAAGTCTTCTGGAGGGTTGAGGATTCAGTGATGAAATTATGAACAAATATACAAAGATAAGGTAATAAAAAGAGGACAATTCTTGAAACAATTTAGAAATTAATTTTTAAAAGCACTCATACTTACAACCATATTTTCAGTATCTTGCAAGAACAAATGCAGTTATTTCAAATGTACATCTCTGGGAGCATACATAGCAGGATACCCAGAGGATCTGTTGTTTTCTACTGAGAATTAGTTTTCTGGATGATTTCGGACCTATTCTCACAACAGAAAAACCAAAATTTAAAAATAGTTTCTGTAATTATTTCTATTCCATTCTCATTATTTCATAGGAACCAAGTAGGAATTTTTCTATTGGTTCAATTAATTTATTAAATATACAATTAATAAATGGTGATATGGGGCTAGGGATACAAGAGAAAAAACATGGTGGCTGTTATCTCCTCCTCTGCTTCATGAATTGTCTCTTTCCATCAACTCTTCCATCCATCCAGTCAAAGCTTTTTGAACTCGAAATTAGAAATGTCACTATAGTCACTCTTCCCTACTTTATTATGTTTAGCCATTACCAGAATTACTGTTTTAAAATAAGTGCCTAACATCCCTCGTTGTTGGAATCCTAGGAGGATTACCTTAGATCCAGCCTTGGGGCCATGGGATTTGTAGTCTTCAAAGGACAATTAAGAAGAACCCATTGAATATGGATAGGCCTGTTTTAAGAGAGAAAAATAAAGTCAAGACTACTTAATTGGCTCAGTGAGTAAAGCCACTCATTACACAACCCTAAATACCTGAATATAATTTCTAGAACCTATGGTGGAAGGAAATTATTGACTCCCAAATGTGCTCTAACATCTAACTTGCACATCACGGCACATGTGTATTGTTACTCAAAACCACATGCCATATGTATACACCACATGCAATAATGATAATGATAATGATAATAATAATAGTAATGAAGAAGAAAAGGAGAAGTTAACATATCAAAGAAACAAACAAAATCAAAAAGACTGTAAATGAATTGATCATTAGATAAGTTAACTCTAATGGCTACATATCTAATAGAGATTCAGATTGAACGCTATTTGACAAAGCCCAATTACTTTGCTAAATCTATTATTCTATAAGGAAAACAAAGAACAAAAATAGTAAAAGTTCGAGAAACTTACCTTTCAGAAAGAAGCTTCTAAAGAATAGATTTTTTTATTATTCTTAAAACATATTTACAGTCCAGTCTTTATCTCCTGCCAGTTCTGACCTCTGTTTTTCATCTCATACCTCCTTCCCCCAGCTCCATCTCAAAAGGATGTGCCCACCCACCATCCCCATCCCACCAGACCTTCCCACTCCCTGGGGCCTCCAGTCTCTACAGGTTAGGTGCATCTTTTCTTAATGAGGTGAGACCAGGCAGTTCTCTGCTGTATATGTGTCAGGGGGCTCATATCAGCTGGTGTATGTTGCCTGGTTAGTGGCTCAATATCTGAGAGATCTAGGAGGTAAAGGTTAGTTGAGTCTACTGGACTTTCTATAGGGTCGCCCTCCTCCTCACCCTCTTCCAGCTTTTCCCTAATTCAACCACAGGGGTCACTAGTTTCTGTCCATTGGTTGAGTGTAAATATCTGCATCTGACTTTCAGCTGCTTCTTGGGCCTTTCAAAGGGCTCCTGTTTATAAGCACACCATAGCATCAGAAATGGTGTTAGGCCTTGGGGTCTTCCCTTGATCTGGCTCCAAATTTGGTTTTGTCACTGGACTTCTTTCCCTCAGTCTCTTTTCCATTTTTGTTTCTGCAGTTCTTTCAGACAGGTAGAATTCTGGGTCAGAGTTTTTGACTGTGGGATTGCAACCCCATCCCTCCACTTGATGCCCTATCCTTCTACTGGAAGTACACTCTACAAGTTCCCTCTCCCAACTGTAGGGCATTTTATCTAAGGTCCCTCCCTTTGAGTCCTGAGAGTCTCTCACCTTCCAGGTCTCTTGGTACTTTCTAGAGTGTCCCCCCAACCTCCTACCTCCTGAGGTTTCCTGTTTCCATTCTTTCTGCTGACCCTCAGGACTTCAATCTTGTCTCCTCTCCCCACATACCTTATCATGTTCCCCCTTTCCCCTCCCTGGTCCCTCTCCCACCCATGTCCTTGCATCCCTCTGCCCCTCATGATTGCTTTCTTCTCCTTCCCAAGTGGGATTGAAGCATCCTGTCTTGGGCCCTTGGCTTGTTAACCTACTTGAGTTCTGGGTAGTCAGTGCTTTTTAGGCTAATATCCACTTGTTAGTGAGTACATTATCATGCCCTTCATTTTGGATCTAAGTTACCTCACACAGGATGATATTTTCTAGTTCCATCAATTTGCATGCAAAACTCAGGATGTCCTCATTCTTAAGAGCTGAGTAGTATTACATTGTGTGAGTGAACCACGTATTCTGTATCCATTTTTCTGTCCTGGGACATCTGGATTGTTTCCAGTTTCTGCCTATCAAAAATAAGGCCACTATGAACATAGTGGAACATATGCCCTTGTGGGATGGTGGGGCATCTTTTGGGTATATTTCCCAGAGTGCTATGTGTAACTGGGTCTTCAGGTAGACCTATTTCCAATTTGCTGAGGAACCCCAAGTTTGATTTCCGGAATGGCTTTTACCAGTTTTCAATCCCACCAGCAATGGAGGAGTATTCCTGTTTCTCCACATCCTCACCAATATGTGCTGCCACCTGAGTTTTTGATCTTAGTCATTCTGATTGGTATAAGATGGAATCTCAGGTTCATTTTGAGTTCATTTTTCTGAGGGCCAAGGACTTTGAACATTCCTTTAAGTGCTTCTCAGCCATCTGAAATTCTTCTGTTCTGTTGTGAATTCTCTGTTTAGTTGTATACCCCATTTTTTTAATGGGGTTGTTTGATTTCTTGGTGGTTAGCTTCAGCTGCTACTCAGTAGAATTATCTTTTTAGAATCTAATACCCATATCTGTGCTAGGTGAAAGTATCAAAATCACAAGTAAAATGCATCAGAATTATAAGTAATGTGACCCACATCACTTTCAAAACATACCCTAGGGGATCAAAATGTGCAGTACCCTTTCCCAAAGCAAGCTCATTTTAATGACTGAAGGCAGGGCAACCTATAATGTCATAGCCTGGAAAGATTTGTCCATAGAAGACAAGATCATACATATACAAAGTCATAAGTTTCTGCAAATAGCCCAAAAGTTTGGGGGCTAATTGTTGTGATCATAGAGAAAGAGTATTAAGATATGTTCTGTGGGTGTGGATGTAAGATGTGGTGGAAGAGGGTTCCTCAGAAAACCAGGGAGAAGGAGAGAGTAGAGAAGTAGAGGCCAGCCATGACCATGTGGAGAGAGGGGGGAAGCGAAGGGGAAAGGGAAGAGGCCAAGAAGGCAAGAGGCAAGTGAGAGAGAATAAGAGAGTCAAGAAGCAAGAGAAAGGGGAGAGGCCAAGCAGTACCTCTTATAGTAGGCCAAGCTTACCTGGCTATTGCCAGGTAACTGTGGGGAGGAGCATACCTGGCTGTTGACAGGTGACTCTGGGCTGGAATCCAGACAGAATCCAACACTAATCCTTACCATTAGTGACACCTTGCAGACATATACCTTATGTCTGTTTGTATTGGGTTAATTACTGAAGCACAAGCTACTGGAGACTAGTTAAATCAGTCAAGGATGATTTCCTCTAAGCAAACAATATGAAAATGGAGTCAATCCTTGCACTCAGAAATCTACTTGTAGTTTTTATCTTTCTAATTTTTTTAAAAAACATATTGTATCTATACTTTGCTCTATAAATCCTTTAGCCAAAAGCAATAAAATTCTGACCTGAAGACATGTAATAAGAAATGCTTTGCTGTTCTTCCCCAGCAACCTAATAAAAGCCATATACTCTGAGCAAACGTCATTATACTCTTTTATGATGTCAAATCAGTGGTGTTTCCTCAGGATGATTGTAATGGCTTTTAGAGCCTAGAAACCAGGCAGTGAAAAGAAATTTTCTTCTTTGCCCAATTTCCTCAGAACTCATTGGACTCAGGTTCTGAGAAGTCATAACAATTAAGCCAGTTATGCGGGGTCTCAGTGGATCTAGCTCTACAACTTCTAATGGATATCTCTGCTAACCTCAACTAAGTTGTTTTCAACATCTCAGAACCAAAATGGCCTTATAAGATAACAAAATCTAACACACATATGCACATATGAGAGGCATAAAAGGGCAAGGAGTTCCCAAAGTCACACATGAATAGAACCCACTCCTCATGCTAATTATTTACCTCTTTTTTGATTGAACTTTGTTGAACCTTAGATATCCAGAGGAATAATGAGACCTATCTCTAGATAATACATCATCCAGAAACATTTCTCATCCTGTGATATAGATACTGCTGAATAAGAAGAACAGATCCTAGAGTGGATCCTCAGACATCTATCCAATTCTTTCCCCCAGCCCAGTTTAACACTGATGGATAGAAACTCAAGATTTCAAATGTGAACTAACCCACTTCCTAGATGACTCAAAGCTATGCATGGATCCTCTCTGCTGATCACATTGTATAACAGAAATCAGCCAAGGAGGAAGATAGGGATTGTGCCACATAAGACACTAATTCTCAGAACCCCAACTTCCTCATTTGTTAAATGAAAATAGTAATAGTCTTCTTTCTGGATGATTAAAAGATCACATTAGAGTAGAGACAGCAGAAGTGGGCTGCACTTCGTCCTCTGATCTCCAATATCTGACCCAGTGCTCTCTTTGTCTTTATAAGAAGGCCATCAGAGGCCCCACAAACATCCCTGTTAGATCACAACTCTGCCAATCCCCTGGATGCCAGGTCTACATGGGGCACAGTTGGCAGATTTGAGTGACACTCTGTCCTCAGGTCTATCTTCTGGCCCATTGCTCTCCCTGCCTGCCAAAAGAGGCCTCTGGGGACTCAACAAAATTCATCTTAGAACCCTGCCAGCCAATCCAGTGCCTGCAAGGTCCATCTGGTGCAAAGCCAGAAGAGGTAAGGAGCATGCTGTTTCCTGAAACCCATTGTCAGTCTCATGTCTCTATCTCCCTCCCTTAGGAGTCCTGCCAGCATCAGGAACATCCAACTAACACCAAGGACAAACAAAAGGCTAAAGACCAGAAGAATGTAATCAATAAGAGGCAGAGCAATATGGCACTAACAAAACTGAAATCCCTCTACAGCAAGACATGGATATCATAACACAGCTGAAGAATGAGAAGATGACATTAAATCCAACCTTATAAGATGATAGAGGTCTTTAAAAAGGAAATGAGTAAATCTTTTAAACAGAGAAAAATACAACCAAAAAGGTGAAGTAAATGAAGAAAACCATACAAGAACTAAAAGTGGAACTAGAAATAATAAATAAAACACAATCTAAGGGAATCCTTGAGATGGATACCTACGAAAGAGGACAGGAACTACAGATGCAAGCATCAGCAACAGAATACAAGAGACAAAATATAGACGACTCTCAGGCATAGAACATATGATTGAAAAAAATAAATACCTTGGTCAAAAAGTACTATATCTAAAATGTTTATGACATAGAATATCAAAGAAATCTGAGACACTATGAAAAACCCAAACCTAAGAATAATAGCAATGAAAGAAGTTCCCAACTACAAGGCCCATAAAATATTTTTAACAAAACCATACAATAAAATTTTCCCAACTTAAAGAAAGATGCCCCTATTAAAAAAAAAAAAAAAACAGAAGCTTACAGAATTCCAAATATATTGGACCAGAAAAGAAAATCCTCCTGCCACAAAATAATCAAAGCACAATTGTATGCAAAACAAAAGAATATTAAAAGCAAAAATGGAAAAAGGTCAAGTAACATACAAAGGCAGAAGTCGTAGAATTACCTTCAACTTCTCAACAGAAACTCTAAAAGCCAGGTGAACCTGGGCAGGTATTTTACAGACCGTAACAGACAATAGATGTCAGCTCAGACTAGTAAACCAAACAAAACTTTCAATCACCATAGATGGAGAAACCAAGATATTCCATGACAAAACAAAAATTTAAAATACCTATCTACAAATCCAGCCCTATAGAAGACACTAGAAGAAAAATTCAAACAAAAATAGACTAACTACACCAAAGAAAATACAGGAAATAAATAAGCCCACACCAGCAAACAAAAGGAAGGAACACTGGAGAGAGATAGTGATATATATAAATATAGATATCGATGTAGATATAGATAGAGATAGAGATAGAGATATAGAGAGAGAATAACATACCCAACATCAAAATGAGAGGAATTAACAATCATGGGTAATTAACATCTCTCAACATCAATTGACTCAATTCTCCAATAAAAATACAGGTTAACAGAATAGATGCAAAAGCTGGGTCCATCATTATGTTGAATGCAAGAAGCACACCTCAGCATCAAAGATAGATAGTGCTTCAGAGTAAAGGGCTAGAAAAGGTTTACCAAGCAAATGGAGACAAGCTGGCGTAGCCATTCTAACATCTAATAAAATAAACATTCAATGAGAATTAATCAAAAAAAAAAAAGATGGGGAAGGACACTTCACACTCATTAAAGGACAAATCCACCAAAATAACATTTCAACTCTGAACATCAATGCCCCAAATGCAAGGGCACCCACATTCATAAAAGAAATGTTACTAAAGCTTAAATCATACACCAAATGCCACACATTAAAAATGGGAGACCACAACACCCCACTCTCAACAGTGGACAGGTCATCCAGGCAGAAACAAAACAGAGGAAGGAATGAAATTAACAGAGATTAAAAATGAAAGGACCCAAGAATTAGCTACAGAACATTTCACCCAAAATACAAATATATATATATATATATACTTTCTTCTCAACACCTCCCAGAACATTCTCTGAAACTGACAATATAGTAGGTCATCAGTCAAGTCTCAACAGACACAATAAACTTGAAATAACACCTTGTATTTTAACAGACCACCAAGGATTAAAGATAGACTTTAACAACAACAGAAACACCAGAGAGGATAAAAACTCATGTAAAATGACCAACACTCTACTTAATGAAGAAATAAAAACAGAAATTAAAAACTTTCTTGAATTCAATGAAAACAAAGGCATAATGTATCCAACATTTTGGGACACAATGAAAGCAGTGCTAAGAGGAAAGTTCATAGTAGTGCCTTTATAAAAGAAATTGGAGATATCTCATACTAGCAACTTGAAAGTACATTTGAAAGCTCTAGAACAAAAAGAAACAAACATACTCAAGTAACAAAGATGACAGGAAATATTCAAACTCAGAGCTGAAATCAATAATTTACAAAAAAGAGAACAATACAACAAATCAATGAAACTAAGAGCTGCCTCTTTGAGAAAAACAACACAATAGAGAAACTCTTGACAAACTAAGTAAAAGGCAGAGAGAAAATATCCAAATTAACAAAATCAGAAATGAAATGGGAAATATAACAACAGACACTGAGGAAATCCAAAGAATCATTAGGATTCCTGAAAAGCTTTTACTACCCACAATTGGAAAATCTAAATTAAATGGATGATTTTCTTGATATACCACTCATTAAAGTTAAATCAAGATCAGATAAACAATTTAAATAGTCCAACATCCACTAAAGAAATAGAAGTCATTAAGTCTCCCCACAGCTTGTTGCCCTCAAAGAGGCTCCACCCAGAAGCTGGCTCAGACAGATCTAGAGCCAAATAATGAAAGGAGATTAGAGACAAATAATGAATGGAGCTTTGAGACTCTTATGGAAAAGTAGAAGAAATGATTGTGGGCCCTGATGGGGAAGGGGATAGGAATTGCAAAATAAGACCAAGAGAGTCAACTAAGCTGTACTAACCCTCAGAGTCTGAACCAGCAACCAAAGAACATACACAGACTGGACCTACATCGCCCCCCCCCCCCCCACACACACACACAGATACAGAGCAGTTATGTAGCTTGGTCTTCGTGTGGGTACCAAACAACTGGAGCTGGAGATATCCCAAAAGTTGTTGCTTATATATGGGATATATTTTTCTACCTGGGCTGCCTTGTCTGGCCTCAGTAGAAGAGGAAGAAGTACCTACCCTAGCAGAGACTTGAAATGCCAGTGTTGGGGGATACCCAGTGGTCCCCCAGCCAGTCAGAGAAGAAGGAGGTGGGGATAGGGGTAGAATTGGGGGAGGTGTTGATGGGGAGAGGACAGTGAGGGGATATAAAGAGAATAAGTAAAATAAAATAAAATAAAAATGTTTAAAAAGTCTCCCAACAACAACAATAAAAAAGCCCAGGTCCAGATGGTTTTAGTACAGAATTCTATCAGACTTTCATGATGAGCTAAAACCAATACTCCTCAAACTATTCCACAAAATAGAAATAGAAGGAACACAGTCAAACTCATTTTCTAAGGCCACAGTCACATTAATACCTAAACCACACAAAGACTCAACAAAGAAAGAGAATTACAGACCAATTTCTCTTATGAACAATGATAAAAATAATCAATAAAACACAAACTGAACCCACAAATACATCAAAAACATCTACCATGGAGTCATTACCTACCAAGTAGGATTCATTTTAACCTGTAAAAATCAATCAACATAGTCCACCATATAAACAAACTAAAGGAAAAAAGCCACATGATCATTTCATTAGATATTGAAAAAAACCTTCAACAAAATCCAACACCCTTTTATGAAAAAAAAAAAGAGTCTTGGAGATATCAGGAATACAAGGTACTAGAGACAATATACAGTGAACAGATAGCCAACATCAAAGTAAATTGAGGAAAACTTAAAACAATTCCATGAAAATCACAGACAAGACAAGGTTGTCCACTTTCTCCATATCTTTTCAATATAGTACTTGAAGTTCTATCAAGAACAATGAGACAACTAATGGAGATTAAGGGCTACAAATTGGAAAGGAAGAAGTTAAACTATTACTAATTTCAAATTATATGATAGTATACATATCTGAGTCCAAAAATTCTACCAGAGAACTCCTATAGCTGATAAACACTCTCAGCAAAATGGCTGACTAGAAAATTAACTCAAAATAGTTCTCTTTTATACTAATGATAAAGAGGCCGAGAAAGAAATTGGGGGAAATAACACCCTTTGCAATAGCCACAACTAATATAAAATACCTTGGTGTAACTGTAACCAAGCAAGTGAAAGACCTGTATGACAAGCACTTCAAGTTTCTGAAGAAAGTAATTGAGGAAGATGACAGGAAATGCTAAGATCTCACATGCTCATGATTCAGTATGATTAACAGAATAAAATGACCATCTTAGAAAAAGCAATCTACAGATTGAGTGCAATTCCTCCCATCAAAATTCCCTCACAATTTTTACAGCCCAGGAAGCATTTAAAGAACTGTTCAATGTCCTGAGTCATGAGGGAAATGAAAATTAAAATGATTCTGAGATTCTACCTTACAACTCTCAGAATAGCTAGATCAAAAACTCAAGTGACAGCACATACTGGAGAGGATGTGGAGAAAGGTTAACACTCTTCCATTGCTGGTGGGATTGCAAACTTGCACAGCCACTCTGGAAATCAATCTGTCAGGTTCTCAGAAAATTGGATGTAGTTCTAACCCAAGACCCAGCTATACCACTTCTAAGAATATTACAAAAATATGCTTTACCATACCTCAAGTTGAGACACTTACTCAACTAGGTTCATAGTAGCATTTTGGCAATAGCCAGAAACTGTAAACAACCTATATGTCCCTCAATAGAAGAATGGACAGACAAAATATGGTACATTTAAACAATGGAATGCTATTCAGATATTAAAAACAGACATCATGAAGCTTACAGGAAAATGAGTGGAACTAAAAAATATCCTGAGTAAGGTAGCCCAGACCCAGAAAGTTATAAATGATATATATGCACTTATAAGTGAACATTAGCCATAAAGTAGAGGATAACCACCCTACGATCCATGGACCAAAAGAAACTAAATAACAAGGAGGACCCAAGGAAGGATGCTTGCATCTTACTCAGAAAGGTAAGTACAATAGGCATCATTTTTGGATGAATGAAAGGAACTGGGTGAGAGAGGGTGTGAGGAATGGAATGGGGTTGGGAATCGGATGTGAAGAAAGGACCAGGAAAGGTAAAAGAAATTGGTGGGGTGAGCATCTCTTGAATGAGCCAGAGACCTGGGATGGGGAAGCTTCTGGGAATATATGGGGTGACCCTTGCTGAGACTCCTAGTAGCTGTGGATATGGAGAATAAATGGCCACCTATTGTATATAGGAATGACTTCCAATAGAGCACAGTGGGGGACACCAACTCACCCCTAAAACCTTTGACCCAAAATTTGCCCTGCCTAGAAGATGTGCAGGGATAAAGAATAAAGCAGAGACTGGGAAAATGGCAAACCAATGATAGACCCATCATGAAACCCAACATGAGACCCATCCCAAGGGAGAGTCAACTCCTGACGGTATTAATGATACTTTGCTATGCTTGCAGACAGGAACCTAGCATAACTGTCTCCTGAGAGGCTTCATCCATTAGCAGATGGAACCAGATTCAGAGACCCACAGCCAAACCCCAGGCAGAGCTCAACGAGTCTTATGGAAGAGTGGGGAATAAGGATGAATGAACAGGAGGAGTCAAGCACACCAAAACAAGACCTAGAGTCAACTAATCTGGGCACTTGGGGGCTCACAGAGACTGAACCATTAACTAAAGAGCATATAGGAGCTGGACATAGGCCCCTGCAACATATGCAGCAGATGTGCAGCTTGGTCTTAATGTGGGTCCCTAAAAACTGGAGCAGAGGCTATATCTCTGCCTCTTTTGCCTAACCTAGGTCACCTCCCCTAGCTGGACTGCCTTGTCTGGCCTCAGTGGGAGAGGATACATTTAGTCTTACCGAAACATGATGTGCCAGGGATGCTTGTTATCCATGGGGCTGCTTGGCTTTTTCTGAGAAGAGGTGAAGGTAATAAAGAAAAGCATGTGAAAGTATGGGACTGGGAGGAGAGGAGGTGGAGCTGTGATTGGGATGTAAAGTGAATAAACAAATGAAGATTAAAAAAAGAGAAAAGATCACATTAAAGGAACTGCTCTCACCTATTGATGAATTTGTTTCCCCCTAGGGGAACCTGGTTAACAACTACACATGCTTTGTTTTATTATGACTGAGGAAAGAAGTACAACTGCTCTCCAATGGGTAAAAACCAAGGACATCACTAATTATCGTCTAAAGTACCCTATAGTCTCCTATTAAGTATATTAAGCTCCAAATGTTTATAGAGCTGAGAAAGTTTGTTCAAGAGGACTGAATACTGCACTGAGCTATGTTGATGGAGAACTTGCTCATAGAAATTAGCTCTGTGTTGGTCTGATCCAGTAAAGACACCATATCCTGACCCATCCTAGAGGACCTGCTGCACTCAGAGTAGCTGGTAAGAACCCACTCCTCCAGAGTTCCAGAGCTTCTGCTGGGGGCCCAATGGACTCAGGAATCATCACCCACCAAACCCCCACCCTCCCGAATACCACTCCCCTTCTGTCCCTTCCATCCCTTCCAGCCGGCCCTTTCTGCTGGGGTAGACTCCTAGCTGGTCTGCTCCCATGAAGACACCATATCCTGATGCATCCTAGAGGACCTGCTTCACTCAGAGCAGTTGGACAACAGTGTGACTGTTCCACAGAAGACCCAACAGTCTGAAGGCCTCCCAAGAGATCTACTGCAGCCAGGGCAACAGATCAGCAGCTTCTCTGCCCCTGTGAAGAGCCCCCAGTTGGAATGCCCCACAGGTGGTCTGCTACATCCAAGGCTGCAGGCCTTCCGGGAGACCTGAAGCAACCCAGGAGCAAAAGAGGTAGACTCCAGACAGTCACCCAAACAAACAAACACCAGGAATATCCAGATAGTGAAAGACAAGTCCAAGACCATAAGCAACAGAAGCCAATATATGTTGACATCATCAGAACCCAGTTCTCCCACCATAGCAAGACCTGAATACAATATCCCTAAAAATTAGAAATTTGCCCTAAATCCCTATCTCATGTAGATAATAGAGACCTTTAAGGAGGATATCATTAATCCACTGAAAGAAATACAGGAAAACACACGTAAACAGGTGAAGGAATTGAATACAGAGATCCAAGACCTAAAGCAGAAGTAGAAACAATAAAATAAACACAAATGGAAGCAAACCTGAAAATTGAAAACTTAGGAAAGAGGTCAGGAATTACAGATATAAGTATCACCAACAGAATATAAGAGATTGAAGAGAGAATCTCAGGTTTTAGAAAATAACGTAAAAGAGATTGACAAAACTGTCAAAGAAAATTCAAAACATATACAACTCCTAACCCAAAGCATTCAAGAAATTCAGGATACAATGAAAAGACCAAATTTAAGAATAATCAGAATAGAGGAAAATGAAGATTTCCAGCTCAAGGGACCTGAGAATGACAACAAAATCATAAAAGAAAACTTCCCCAACCCAAAGAAAGAAATGGCCATAAAGGTACAGGAAGCCTATAGAACACCAAATAAATGGAACCAGAAAAGAAAATCCTCTCGTCACATAATAATCAAAACACTAGGCACACAGAACAATGAAAGAATATTAAAAGCTGTGAGGGAAAAGGGCCAAGTAACATACAAAGGTAAACCTACCAGAATTACACCTGAGTTCTCAATAGAGATTATGAAAGCCAGAAAAGCCTTGTCAGAGGTCATACAGACTCTAAGAGAATACAAATGCCAGCCTAGGGTACTATACCCAGCAAAACTCTCAATCAACATAGATGGAGAAACCAAAATATTCCAGGACAAAACCAAATTCAAATAATATCTATCTACCAATCCACACCTACAGAAGATTCTGGAGGGAAAACTCCAACATGAGGAAGGTAACTGCATCAAAAAAGGACAAGATATTAAACATCTCATAATAAAGTACAAGGAGAGATCCACAAGCACATAAATCAACCTACAAAGACAAACATATCAGAAACCAACAGTCATGCCTCTTTAATATCTCTGAATAGTAATAGACTCAACACACCTATAAAAAGACATAAGCTAACAGACTGGATATGCAAAAAAGATCCAGCATTTTGCTGCATAAAAAGAAACACACCTCAACAACAAAGACAGACATTATCTCAGAGTAAAAGATATAAAAATGTCTTCCAAGCAAATGGTCCCAGGAAACAAGCAGGAGTTGCCATCCTAATATCCAATAAAATAGACTTTCAACCAAAAGTTATCAAGTGTGATGAAGAAGGACTCTTCATATTTATCATAGGTAAAATCCACCAAGAGAAACTTTCAATTCTGAACATCTATGCCCCAAATGCAAGAGCACCCATATTCATAAAAGAAACTTCACTAAAGCTCAAAACACACATTGAACTCCACACAATAATAGTGGAAGGCTTCAACATCCCACTCTCACCAATGGACAGATCATTGAAACAGAAACTAAACAAAAACACAGTGAAACTAACAGAAGTTATAAACTAAATGGATTTAACAGATATCTATAGAACACTTCACCCTAAAATAAAAGAATACACCTTCTTCTCAGCTCCTCATGGTATTTTCTGCAAAATCATCTATATAATTGGTCACAAAACTACCCTCAACCAATAAAAGAAGATTGAAATAATACTACACAACCTATCAGATTATCATGGTCTAAGCCTGGTCTTAAATAACAGCAAAAACTACTAAGAGTCCACATACACATGGAAACTGAACAACTCTTTACTTAATGATAACCTGGTCAGAGAAGAAATAAAGAAAGAAATCAAAGATGTCCAGGAATGTAATGATAATGTTGATACATTATGCCTAAACTTATGGGACACAATTAAAGAAGTGCTAAGAGGAAAGTTCATAGCACTAAGTGCCCTGGTAAAGAAACTGGCAAGATCTTAGACTAACAACAGCACCCTGAGAACTCTAGAACAAAAAGAAGCAAATACACCCAAGAGGATTAGAAGGCAGGAAATCATCAAATTCAGGGTGGAAATCAACCAAATAGAAACAAATGAAACAATACAAACAAAACAAAATCAGAAGCTGGTTACTTGAAAAAAAAATCAACAAGATAGATAAACCCCTAGTCAATCTAACTAAAGGGCCTAGAAGCAGATCCAAATTAGCAAAATCAGAAATGAAAAGGAAGATATAATGACAGAAATGTAGGAAATTCAATAAATCATCAGATCCTATTATAAAAGCCTATATTCAACAAAACTGGAAATTTTAGATGAAATGGATGGCTCTCTAGACAGATACAACATATTAAAGTTAAATCAAGAGCAGGTAAACTAAACAGGCCCATACTGCACATTAGAAGTCATTAAAAACCTCTCAACCAAAAATAGCCCAGGGCCAGATGGACTTAGTGCAGAATTCTACCAGACCTTCAAAGAAGACCTGATACCAATTTTCCTCAAATTATTCCATAAAATAGAAAGAGAAGGAACACTCCCTAACTCATTCTATGTAGCCACAATTATTCTGATACCTAAACTAGACAAGGACCCAAACAAAAAGGAAACTTCAAACCATTCTTGCTTATGAATATTGATGCTTTCATTGTGTCCCATAGATTTGGGTATGTTGTGTCTTCATTTTCATTGTGTTCTAAAAAGTCTTTAATTTCTTTCTTTATTTCTTCCTTGACCAAGGTATCATTGAGTAGAATATTGTTCAATTTCCACGTATATGTGGGTTTTCTGTTGTTTTTGTTGCTATTGAAGACCACTTTTACTCCATAGTGATCTGATAGGAGGCATGGGATTAGTTCGATCTTCTTATATTTGTTGAGGTCTGTCTTGTGACCAATTATATGGTCGATCTTGGAGAAGGTACCATGAGGAAAACTCATAGCCCTGAGTGCCTCCAAAAAGAAAATGGAGAGAGCATATATTACCAGCTTAATGACACACTTGAAAGCCCTGGAACAAAAAGAAGCTATTTCACCCAGGAGGAGTAGAAGGCAGGGGGAGTAGAAGGCAGGAAATCATCAAACTCAGGGCTGAAATCAATCAAGTAGAAACAAAAAAAAACCATACAAAGAATCAACAAAACCAGGAATAGGTTCTTTGAGAAAATCAACAAGATAGATAAACCCTTAGCCAGACTGACCAAAGGGCACAGAGAAAATATCCAAATTAACAAACTTAGAAATGAAAAGGAAGATATAACAACGGAAACTGAGGAAATCCAAAAAATCATCAGATCCTACTACAAGAGCCTGTACTCAACACAACTGGAGGATCTGGAGGAAATGGACAATTTCCTTGACAGATACCAAATACCAAAATTAAATCAGGACCAAATAGATCATCTAAACAGTCCCATAATGCCTAAAGAAATAGAAGGAGTCATAGAAAGTCCTCCAACCAAAAAAAGCACAGGACCAGATGGTTTCAGTGCAGAATTCTATCAGACCTTCAAAGAAGAGTTAACACCAATACTCTTCAAATTATTCCACAAAATAGAAACAGAAGGAACACTACCCAATTCCTTCTATGAAGCCATAATTACGCTGATACCAAAACCACACAAAGATCCAACAAAGAAAGAGAACTTCAGACCAATTTCCATTATGAACATCGATGCAAAAATACTCAATAAAATTCTTGCCAACCGAATCCAAGAACACATCAAAACGATCATCCACCATGATCAAGTAGGCTTTATCCCGGGATGCAGGGTTGGTTCAATATACGGAAATCCATCAATGCAATCCACTACATAAACAAACTCAAAGAAAAAAAAACACATGGTCATTTCATTGGATGCTGAAAAAGCATTTGACAAAATTCAGCATCCTTTCATGCTTAAAGTCTTGGAGTGAACAGAAATTCAAGGCCCATACCTAAACATAGTAAAAGCAATATACAGCAAACCGGTAGCCAGCATCAAACTAAATGGAGAGAAACTTGAAGCAATCCCACTAAAATCAGGGACTAGACAGGGCTGCCCCCTTTCTCCTTATCTTTTCAATATTGTACTTGAGGTACTAGCTCAAGCAATTCGACAACATAAGGAGTTCAAAGGGATATAAATTGGAAAGGAAGAAGTCAAACTATCATTATTTGCAGATGACATGATAGTCTACCTAAGTGACCCAAAAACTCCACTAGAGAGCTCCTACAGCTGATAAACAACTTCAGCAAAGTGGCAGGTTATAAAATCAACTCAAGCAAATCAGTGGCCTTCCTATATTCAAAGGATAAGCAGGCTGAGAAAGAAATTAGGGAAATGACCCCCTTCACAATAGCCACAAACAGTATAAAGTAGCTTGGGGTGACTCTTACCAAACATGTGAAAGATCTGTATGAGAAGAACTTCAAGACTCTGAAGAAAGAAATGGAAGAAGACCTCAAAAAATAGGAAAACCTCCCATGCTCATGGATCGGTAGAATCAATATAGTTAAAATGGCCATTTTGCCAAAAGCAATCTACAGATTCAATGCAATACCCATCAAAATCCCAACTCAATTGTTCACAGAGTTAGAAAGAGCAATTATCAAATTCATCTGGAATAACAAAAAACCCAGGGTAGCTAAAACTATTCTCAGCAACAAAAGAAAATCTGGGGGAATCAGTATCCCTGACCTCAAGCAATATTACAGAGCAATAGTGTTAAAAACTGCATGGTATTGGTACATTGACAGACAAGAGGATCAATGGAACAGGACTAAAGATCCAGAAATGAACCCACACACCTATGGCCACTTGATCCTCGACAAAGAGGCTGAAAACATCCAATGGAAAAAAGATAGCCTTTTCAACAAATGGTGCTGGTTCAACTGGAGGTCAGCATGCAGAAGAATACGAATTGATCCATCCTTGTCTCCTTGTACTAAGCTCAAATCCAAATGGATCAAGGACCTCCACATAAAGCCAGACACTCTGAAGCTAATAGAAAAGAAACTGGGTAAGACCCTTGAGGACATCAGTATAGGGAGAAAGTTTCTGAACAGAACACCAATAGCATATGCTCTAAGATCAAGAATTGACAAATGGGACCTCATAAAATTACAAAGTTTCTGTACGGCAAAGGACACCATCAAAAGGACAAATTGGCAACCAACAAATTGGGAAAAGATCTTCACCAATCCTACATCAGATAGAGGGCTAATATCCAATATATATAAAGAACTCAAGAAGTTAGACTCCAGAAAACCAAACAACCCTATTAAAAAATGGAGTACAGAGTTAAACAAAGAATTCTCACCTGAAGAACTTCGGATGGCAGAGAAACACCTTAAAAAATGCTCATCTTCATTAGTCATTAGGGAAATGCAAATCAAAACAACCCTAAGATTTCACCTTACACCAGTCAGAATGGCTAAGATTAAAAATTCAGGAGACAGCAGATGTTGGCGAGGATGTGGAGAAAGAGGAACACTCCTCCACTGCTGGTGGGTTTGCAAATTGGTACAACCACTCTGGAAATCAGTCTGGCGGTTCCTCTGAAAACTGGGCACCTCACTTCCAGAAGATCCTGCTATACCACTCCTGGGCATATACACAGAAGATTCCCCACCATGTAATAAGGATACATGCTCTACTATGTTCACAGCAGCCCTATTTATAATAGCCAGAAGCTGGAAAGAACCCAGGTATCCATCAATAGAAGAGTGGATGCAAAAAATGTGGTATATCTACACAATGGATTACTATTCAGCCATTAGAAACAATGAATTCATGAAATTCTTAGGCAAATGGATGGACCTAGAGAACATCATACTAAGTGAGGTAACCCAGACTCAAATGGTGAATCATGCTATGCACTCACTAATAAGTGGATATTAACCTAGAAAACTGGAATACCCAAAACATAATCTACACATCAAATGAGGTACAAGAAGAAAGGAAGAGTGGCCCCTTTTTCTGGAAAGACTCAGTGAAGCAGTATTCAGCAAAACCAGAATGGGGAAGTGGGAAGGGGTGGGTGGGAGGACAGGGGGAGAGAAGGGGGCTTACGGGACTTTCGGGGAGTGGGGGGGCTAGAAAAGGGGAAATCATTTGAAATGTAAATAAAAAATATATCGAATAAAAAAAAGAAAAAATATATAGTTAAACAAAAAAATGGATATTGATGCAAAAATAGTCAAAAGATTTCTTGCAAATGGATGAAAATAGAAACTATCAACCTAAAGTCATCAAAAGAGACACAGAAGGACACTTCTTCCTGGTCAAAGGAAAAATCCACCAAGAAGAACTTTCAATTCTGAACATCTATGTGCCAAATGCAAGGGCAACCTCATTTGTAAAAGAAACTTTACTAAAGCTCAAAGCACACATTGCACCTAACACAATAATTGTGGGGCACTTCAACACTCCACTCGCCTCAATGGACCGATCAGGAAAACAGAAACTAAACAGAGACACAGTAAAACTAATTGAAGCATCGGACCAATTGGATTTGACTGATATTTATAGAACATTTCACCCTAAAGCAAAAGAACCCAGAACCTCATGGTACCTTCTCCATAATCAACCATATAATTGGTCACAAGACAGACCTCAACAAATATAAGAAGATCGAACTAATCCCATGACTCCTATCAGATCACTATGGTGTAAGAGTGGTTTTCAATAGCAAAAAAAACAGCAGAAAGCCCACATACACATGGAGGCTGAACAATACTCTACTCAATGACACCTTGGCCAAAGAAGAAATAAAGAAAGAAATCAGAGACTTTTTAGAATTTAATGAAAATGAAGACACAATATACCCAAATCTTTGGGACACAATGAAAGCAGTGCTAAGAGAAAAACACATAGCCCTGAGTGCCTCCAAAAAGAAAATGGAAAGAGCATACACTAGAAGCTTAACGACACACCTGGAAGCCCTGGAACAAAAAGAAGCCAATTCACCCAGGAGGAGTAGAAGACAGGAAATCATCAAACTCAGGGCCGAAATCAATCAAGTGGAAACAAAGAGAAGCATACAAAGAATCAATGAATCCAGGAGCTGGTTCATTGAGAAAATTAACAAGATAGATAAACCCTTAGCCAGACTGACCAAAGGGCACAGAGAAATTATCCAAATTAACATAATTAGAAAAGAAAATGGGAATATAACAAGAGAAACTGAGGAAATCCAAAATATCACCAGATCCGTCTACAAAAGCCTATACTCAACACAATTGGAGAATCTGGAGGAAATGGACAATTTCCTTGACAGATACCAAATACCAAAATTAAATCAGAACCAAATAGATCATCTAAACAGCTCCATAACCCCTAAAGAAATAGAAGGAGTCATAGAAAGTCTTCCAACCAAAAAAAAGCACGGACCAGATGGTTTCAGTACAGAATTCTATCAGACCTTCAAAGCAGACTTAACACCAGTACTCTTCAAACTATTCCAGAAAATAGAAACAGAAGGAACACTACCCAATTGCTTCTATGAAGCCACAATTACGCTGATACCAAAACCACACAAGGACCCAACAAAGACAGACAACTTCAGACCAATTTCCCTTATGAACATCGATGCAAAAATACTCAATAAAATTCTTGCCAACCGAATCCAAGAACACATAAAAAACGACCATCCAGCATGATCAAGTAGGCTTTATTCCAGGGATACGGGGTTGGTTCAATATACGGAAATCCATCAATGCAATCCACTACATAATCAAACTCAAAGAAAAAACCACATGGTCATTTCATTGGATGCTGAAAAAGCATTTGACAAAATTCAGCGTCCTTTCATACTTAAAGTCTTGGAAAGAACAGGAATTCAAGGCCCATACCTAAACATAGTAAAAGCAATATACAGCAAACTGGTAGCCAGCATCAAACTAAATGGAGAGAAACTTGAAGCAATCCCACTAAAATCAGGGACTAGACAGGGCTGCCCACTTTCTCCTTATCTTTTCAATATTGTACTTGAGGTACTAGCTCGGGCAATTAGAGAACATAAGGAGGTCAAAGGGATACAAATTGGAAAGGAAGAATTCAAACTATCATTATTTGCAGATGATATGATAGTCTACTTAAGTGACCCAAAAAACTCCACTAGAGAACTCCTACAGCTGATAAACAACTTCAGCAAAGTGGCAGGTTATAAAATCCACTCAAGCAAATCAGTGGCCTTCCTATACTCAAAGGATAAGCAGGCTGAGAAAGAAATTAGGGAAATGACATCCTTCACAATAGCCACAAACTGTATAAAGTACCTTGGGATGACTGTTACCAAGCATGTGAAGTATCTGTATGAGAAGAACTTCAAGACTATGAAGAAGGAAATGGAAGAAGACCTCAAAAAATGGAAAAACCTCCCTTGCTCATGGATCGGCAGAATTAATATAGTTAAAATGGCCATTTTGCCAAAAGCAATTAACAGATACAATGCAATACCCATCAAAATCCCAACTCACTTCTTCACAGAGTTAGAAAGAGCAATTCTCAAATTTATCTGGAATAACAAAAAACCCAGGATAGCTAAAACTATTCTCAACAACAAAAGAAATTCTGGGGGAATCAGTATCCCTGACCTCAAGCAATACTACAGAGCAATAGTATTAAAAACTGCATGGTATTGTTACAGTGACAGGCAGGTGGATCAATGGAACAGGATTGGAGATCCAGAAATGAACCCACACACCTATGGCCACTTGATCTTCGACAAAGGAGTTGAAAGCATCCAGTGGAAAAAAGATAGTCTTTTCAACAAATGGTGCTGGTTCAACTGAAGGTCAGCATGCAGAAGAATGCGAATTGATCCATCCTTGTCTCCTTGTACTAAGCTCAACTCCAAATGGATCAAGGACCTCCACATAAAGCCAGACACTCTGAAGCTAATGGAAAAGAAACTGGGGAAGACCCTTGAGGACATGGGCACAGGGGAAAAGTTCCTGAACAGATCACCAATAGTGTATGCTCTAAGATCAAGAATTGACAAATGGGACCTCATAAAATTACAAGGTTTCTGTAAGGCAAAGGATGCCATCAAAAGGACAAATAGGCAACCAACAAATTGGGAAAAGATCTTCACCAACCCTACATCAGATAGAGGGCTAATATCCAATATATATAAAGAACTCAAGAAGTTAGACACCAGAAAGCCAAATAACCCTATTAAAATATGGGGTACAGAGTTCAACAAAGAATTTTCACCTGAAGAACTTCGGATGGCGGAGAAGCATCTTAAAACATGCTCAACTTCATTAGTCATTACGGAAATGCAAATCAGAACAACCCTGAGATTTCACCTTACACCAGTCAGAATGGCTAAGATTAAAAATTCAGGAGACAGCAGGTGTTGACCAGGATGTGGAGAAAGAGGAACACTCCTCCACTGCTGGTGGGATTGCAAATTGGTACAACCACTCTGGAAATCAGTCTGGCAGTTCCTCAGAAAACTGGGCACCTCAATTCCAGAAGATCCTGCTATACCACTCCTGGCATATACCCAGAGGATTCCCCACCATGTAATAAGGATTCATGCTCTACTATGTTCATAGCAGCCCTATTTATAATAGCCAGAAGCTGGAAAGAACCCAGGTATCCCTCAACAGAATAATGGATACAAAAAATGTGGTATATCTACACAATGGAGTACTATTCAGCCATTAGAAACAATGAATTCATGAAATTCTTAGACAAATGGATGGAGCTGGAGAACATCATACTAAGTGAGGTAACCCAGACTCAAATGGTGAATCCTGGTATGCACTCACTAATAAGTGGATATTAATCTAGAAAACTGGAATACCCAAAACATAATCCACACATCAAATGAAGTACAAGAAGAAAGGAGGAGTGGCCCCTTGTTCTGGAAAGACTCAGTGAAGCAGTATTCGGCAAAACCAGAACAGGGAAGTGGGAAGGGGAGGGTGGGAGAACAGGAGGAGGGAATGGGGCTTATGTGACTTTCCGGGAGTGGCGGGCTAGAAAAGGGGAAATCATTTGAAATGTAAATAAAAATATATTGAATAAAAAAAGTAAATTAAAAAACCCAATAAGCAGAGTCAGATAATTTGCACCCACCCAAAGAACAGAAGCAGCTTATCCCTGTTGTTGAATTAGGGAAGCCTGAAAGAAGCTGAGAAGGGAAACCCTGTAGGAGGACCAGCAATCTCAATTAATCTGGAACCCCAAGATCTCTCAAGTACTGAATAACCAAACAGGTGGCATACACCAGCTGATATGAAGCCTCCAACATACATACAGTAAAGGACTGCTGGTCTGGATTCAGTCAGAGATGATGCACCTAAACCTCAAGAGACTAGAGGCCACAGGGAGTTTTGAGGTCAGGTGGGGTGGGGTGGGGATTGGTACATCCAGTTGGAGACAGGGTGGGGGGAGGTATGGGATATGGAATAGTCAGAGGGTGGCCCAAGGGGATAAAATATGGAGTGTAAAAAAAATTAATTAATTAATTAAAAATGAAAGGAATTAGCTGGTGGTTTGCTCTGTGTGTATACTGCTTCTTAATTGGCACAGAAGAATGTTTAAGCAGCCTTCCAAAACAAGGATTAGAAAGCACAGCAACTTGATATTTGTCCTAAAAGCAAACAGACCCCAACTTCTGAGTAAAAACAAAACAAAACAAAACAAAACAAAAACAAAAAAATCTATATGGCTGTGTAATGAGATAATGTCCCAGTGATGTCAGCAACTTATCAGTAATCATAAAGCCTTTACTCAAAAATCAGGTATAAAACTTTGAAAACCTAGTCCAAAAGAAAGCACTGTAAAAGCAATGGGAAAAGAAAACTCCTTTTCTAGATAACATACACAGAGTTTATGTGGAATGTTTCTAGATTAAATATTGCAGTTAAGGTAGAAACTTCTATTCAACTTGTTATAAGCCATTGTCATTTTTATCCACTTGAGCTGAACACACACACACACATACACACACACACAAGCATGTGTGCTAAAAGCAACAGGTCTAGCCAGTTCTCATTGTGAAGCCTATTATTTGAAGCTGGCAAGCATTATCATCTTCACTTTCCATAATCATCAGGACTTTTTCTAGGTATGTAGGAGGCAGGCTGCTTGGAGCCAGTATAATGCTCATTCCCAGCATGATCTGCTGCATTAAATAATCTTTTAATATAACATTAATCACAATTACAAGATTTCAGTTCAAAATATTTGCTAACAGCACAGTATGGAATGGAAATGTTACTATTATTCCCTTTAAAGAAGTCAGTGGGAAGAAGGTAGCTCAATGCAGCAGTATGCACACCACTTGCTCTTCCAAAAACAGAAAAGAAAGAAAAGGAGAAAAAAGAAAAAGAAAAAGAAAAAGAAAGAAAGAAAGAAAGAAAGAAAGAAAGAAAGAAAGAAAGAAAGAACAAAAGAAAGAAAGAAGAATCAGATTGCTTAAGCTCTGAGAGATAAGGCAATAGCTAGATACCAATATCTGTTTCAAGGAAATACACATTGATCCTTTTAAGAGTTATTTAAATAATTAAAGTCAGAGAAAAGAGAAAGAACAAGTCACCTAAGAATCAATTCAAAGTAGATTAAACTTTATTAAAAGAACCTATTCCTCACTACCACAATGTTGTAGTGAAAACCACCAGGTGATTTTCTCTATATATTATTAATTTAGAGGAAGTGAGCATAACTGAAGGCATAAGTATTGTGCTCTGTGCCTTCTTTCATGATGGCTTGTTCAAATCTGAAAAAAGGTGAATAAGTAGTTGATTAATTCTGAAAATGAACTGGAAAAGCATGACACCTTAACAGCTACCTGTTCACTCTGTAGCTACTGTACTTAATCCCCGAGGCTACACTGGTTGTTTCCAAATCCATTGGGTTTTCAGATGCTTATACAGCCACCAGCAAGGTCTCCCTAGCCAATATTTGTTCCATCTATCTTGTTGTCATACCGACCTGTAAAAGAATATGAATACATCTTTTTGTTTCCCATCCTTGGCCAAAGTCATTTCTTTTATAGAGCTATTTATTTATTTTATGCATGAGTACACTGTCACTCTTCTTCAGACACACCAGAAGAGGGCATCAGATCTCATTACAGATGGTTGTGAGCCACCATGTGGTTGCTGGGATTTGAACTCAGGACCTCTGGAAGAGCAGTCGGTGCTCTTAACCTCTGAGCCACCTCTCCGGCCCCCAAAGTCATTTTTTTTTTATTTCCCACATGTGTTTCAATCATATTCACCCCTCCTCCAACTCCTCCAAGATATACCCCTATTTTGACCCAACTTTACATCCTTAAAAAAAAATCAGACTCATCGAGTACAATTTGTGATGGCCATATATTCTTGGATGTGTGGTCTTCTACTGGAGCCTGGTTAATCTAGCAGGAGATTACATTTAAAGAAAACTCTTCTCCCTCTCCCAACAGCTATCATTTTCAAGTAGTTCCTCTGATACAGGTGAGACTTTTTGTCCAAGTCTCCTCCTCATGTTGGGATTTGACCTGTCTTGAGTACTAGTCTTGTTTATGCTGTCAAAATCTCCATGAATTCATACATGCAGCTACCCTATTGTGTACAGAAATCACTGTTTATTTATTGCCATCCATGTAGATGGCTCTATAGTATTTCTGCCATTTCTTCTGTAATGATCCCTAAGCTGTGGAAAGTAGAGTTTGATGTAAATGTCTCATTTAGAGATGGGCATTTTAAAGTCTCTTAATTTCTACACCTTGACCAGTTGTGAGTCTCTGTGTTAATTACCATCTATTACAAATAGAAGCTTCTCTGATAAATTGTGAGAGATTCATTAATCTCTGTATATAATGATTATTTTAATACTATATCCATTTAGCAAAACAATAGCAGTAAGTTTTTTCCTGTGGCCTAAGAACTGTCTAGGAACAGATTCTAAGCTGGATAATGATACAATGTACAAGTTTTATGTCGAAGAACAGTCTTTGAATTCAATCAGAAAGTCGTTGGTTACTTCCAAAACTATTGGTCACTGCTGCTGCTCTTGGTTACTTTTGAGAATATAATGCTAAGACCATATTGCTGAAGTTACAACATACCTGAATCTTAAGACAAGAATCTTTAAATCTGTTCCTGGGTTAGAAGCTTCATCACTAATAGCTAGCATTCCCAATGTTGGAAGGAGAAAAGAAATCAATCTTATCCAGATGAGAAACTTAAAACTACAGAAATAACTGGCTTGGCAGAGACATTTTCTTGGACTACCACTTACAGAGGTCTAGTACTCTCACTGTAATAGTATGTATAAGAGTGTAGCTTTGCTTGTGAAATTGGTGAATATTCAGGAGGTCCTACCCACACTGAGCAAGGGTTCAAGGACACTTAGAATATAGCCTCTATTTCGGGGAGTGGGGGGCTAGAAAAGGGGAAATCATTTGAAATGTAAATAAAAATATATCGAATAAAAAAAAAAAGAATATAGCCTCTAACAAGAGTGCTAGTCTACTGTGAAAAGATGAGCCATCTATGATAGAATAATTGACTATGGAAAAACTAGATAGCAAAGGTAAATACCATGCCAAATTTGTTTTCCCAGATCCTACAAACTCTATCAGTGCTTCCTGTTTTAGGAGAGACTCAAGTACTGTCAGAGAACTCTAAGGACATAGTCTTCTGAATTCTCCAATAGATTAATCCCAGATGCTATGACAGAGGGAAACCCTGCATTTCATGTGCTCACAAGCTGCATGGATACTGAAGAAGAGTTACAGTCTGCTGTTGACTACTGTTTCCCAGATGCATTGCCACAAACAAATCTGACCAACCAAAATCAACTAGGCCATTTTAATGTTTCCTAAGGATAGTAAGGTTTCTTATAAATGAAAATACAATTTCCAAAATAAGGACCTATTATGCTGAACAGCTCAAATAGTGCAAACAAAAGCCACAGATACCGAATTTTCTTCATTTTCCTGAAATTTGTTCAAAGAACCAGGATTTCATTGGAGTCTTTAATTTACTTTGCCTTCCTAGATTTTTTAAGATTATTTAAATTTAATATTAGAATACAGTGAATAGGTATCAAATCTATGAACACTCTGTAACCATAGAAGATTTTAACCCTTGTGTTGACTCAAATTACAAATTTAAAAATAACTATGGTACTGTGGTTGAAGCGTTTTGATATACCTTTATCACTAGTACTTTTTCACTAGATCAATATTTCTATATTTTCATGTTTTCTCTAAATAGATTTAGATATAGATATAGTTTTAGATAGCAACAGATATATTTTTCTGGAGCCAAGGATAGAACTGAGGGCCTTGAGTTTATATCACAAGTTATTTCTGTGTCATACCTTAAGGTCTTAATTTACTTCTTCAATCACATGATCTCTCTTTTCCAATAATAGTTATTGCATGTATATATGCATATACATATATCTTCTTACATGTTACTGTTATATAGAAATAAACATGGAGATCATCCCCCCAAAAGAAGCAAAAAAAAAAAAACACCTCAATTACAATAAAACTACCATTTGATTCCATTTATACTATCATTGGTTATATACCTGAAGGAATCTGTCAACACTACAGAACTACATATGCAGATTTATTATTGTTCTATTCATAATAGACAACATATAGAACCAGCTTAGGTGTGTACAAAGAGGTGAATAAAGAAAGAAAATATTACATATATATGTGTTTGTTATTATATAAATACAGTTGACTTCTATCATGATAGAGAAGACCAAAACGATTGATTTGAAGAATAAAATTATGAAATTATGTCATTTAACAGAAAATGGTTAAAAGTAAGATTATCTTGTTAAGAAGACTTCAAACCAACTTAGAATGGGGAAAAACAAAATAAAATAAAATAGACCATTATATGTCTTCTCTCATGTTAAACCTCTCTCTCTCTCTCTCTCTCTCTCTCTCTCTCTCTCTCTTTCTTACTCTCTCTCTCATACACACTCACACACACACATATACACATATGCATGCACACACACACACACACACACACACACACTGAAAATAAAGGGTACTATATGAGAACAAAAAGGGACTAGCAAGATAATGAAAGGGAACCTGGGAAAGCATTAAAGAATAGATATGGCCAAAGGTTGGGGAACAGTAGAGGATAATAGGGATATAAATGTGGTAATGAAATCAATTTCTTTGAATAGTGAATATAAACTAATTAAAGTAAACTTAATCAAAATTTAAAAAATGATCTGAGAATGGCTTAGCTGGGCCCTTTGTTTAGTGCCACAAGACTGCAATTAGAGACATTGTTCAGTGATGGATTCTCATGCAGAGACTTACAAAAAGATCAACCTTCAAGATCACTCAAGGTACTGACAAATCATCCCTGCCCCCCCACCCCCACCCCCCCCCCCCGCAGTAAGATTTAAGTCAAATTTCTTTTCAAGTGCCAACACCAGAGAATAAAAGGCTCCAGAAACAGTGTGCTAGAAGGATATCTCAATAAAATGTTGGATTTTCAAGATAATGTTTTATCTCACCAAAAAATCTTAGTGTAGGGCAGATATTGACGGTTCCTTCCTTATACCAAGTTTAGGGCAGACATTGCCTGCTTCTAGACAATTAAAAGAGAAATGTGTTAAGGAGAAACAGTGCATGACTATCAAGGAGTTTGCCTGTGAAAATGTGTTTTGTAAAATAACTGTAAAAGCTAACTTCAAAATAGAGCAGTAAAATCCTATTCTGTTTAAATGCTCTAGAACAGAATCCATAAAATATGATACAGCTGTGCCCTATCTTGTTCCCTTTAGTGGTCGTGATATTGGGAGTAGCTAGAAGAGTTGGGACTGTCATTTCCAAACTTCAACAACCCTTATCTATTACAAAAATTTCTGATAAAGTATCGTTACACACTAGTTGTTTCATTTCATGTGGAACTGGAGAAAGACTGCTCTAGAATGCTATTGTTTCATAGATTTAAATTAGCAAAGAATTAAATCTGGTGATTTTCACCTTTTTTTATAATTTTTTGTAATAATACCAGATGCTGTATTTGATGTGCAGTTGTTGGTAGCTTGCTCCCCTCTGCTAATTACACTATGTCTTAGTTGTCATTGTTGGTGATTATTGCCAATAAAGAAAATGGAAAGTATTTTTCCTTTGTATAAAGCCAAAGAGAGCATATGATAATATCATTTCAGATACTGTCTTCCTCACCTGTAAGAAACCAAATTAATTTATTCTTAACAAGGAGAATTGCAGCTCTAGATTATCAAGAGTGTGCCAGGAATGGTACCATTGGGGTTTATGGACAGCACTACTGGTGTCTTGTTTCATTCCATGTGAACCTGTAAAATAACTACTAAAGCTGATAAAACATGAATTAGAACATGAGGAATCCCTGTAAATTGACTCAGTATTAATATCTGACTCCTATACTCATGTTTACCATGGCATGATATTTAGTGCCTTTTAGACATCTCTTTATAAATTTCTACTTTATAATATAATTAAAAGTAAGAGAGAACTTTGATAACAATAAAAACTAAATCTTAGAAATTTAGCTATCCAGACATAGATAGGGAAGTCAGAAATTTTGAGATCTCTCAAGACACTGAGCCACAAAACAGGCAGCATACACCATCTGGAATGAGGCCCCCAGCACATATATAGCAGAGGACTGCCTGCTCTGGCCTCAGTAAGAGAAGATACACCTAATCCTTGAGAGACTTCAGGCCCCAGGGAGAGGGGAGGCTTGGTGGGGCCTGGGTAGTGACATCTTCTTGAAGAGGAGGAATGGGATGAGGAATTGTCAGAGGGAAGACTGGGAGGGGGATAACAACTGAACTGTAAAAACAAAGATAATTTAAGGAAGGAAGGAAGGAAGGAAGGAAGGAAGGAAGGAAGGAAGGAAGGAAGGAAGGAAGGAAAGGAAGGAAGGAAAGGAAAGAAAAGAAAAGAAAAGAGAAAGGAAAAGAAAAGAAAAGAAAGAAGGGAGGAAGAGAGACAGAAAGAGAAAGAGAGAGAGAGAGAGAGAGAGAGAGAGAGAGGAAAACTGCAAACTCAGGTCCAAAGAATGCTTTCAAGATTGTAAAATTACATAAGTCATATTAAAATGTGTATGATTGTCTTATTTTAAAAAAGAGTGTTCATGGTGCTGGAAGGTGCCATGCATGCTACTAGAGGAAAGAAATGTTGATCAGTTTTACCCAAATGGGAACACTGTGAACAACTATGATGACTGGCCTGGCAATATGTGCCCAATTAGTGCAACAGTGGGATGAAAATCATGGGAGTAGCCACCTACTTTCTGGTTGTACTTAAGGCAAGCTCCACGAGATGAAACCATACCTCATATCAATATTGGGCCACGAAACTATGGATAGACAAGACATAGAACCTAGGAACTACCTAAAATTATTTTGCCAAATGAATATATTGAGCCAATTCCTTATGATTTAACATCATACTCACAGTTTAAAGTGAAAGAATAGAAAATACAGCCTAACTCCAGCCTTCTAAGGAGCCCCAAACACTTCATATTCCAGAGCCCACTCTTTGTGCTCTTTGTTAGAAACTAGGTAAAAGGTCACATTCCAGAGCCTGCCCTTTGTTCAGAGCTAGACAAAAAGGCCTTGAATAGGTGATCCTGGCCCCACAAGGTAACTGGAAATGAGCTAAGCTTATCTTGCTTCTGTAAACTGCTTGCACCATTACCCCCTATACAGGAGTTCATGCAGCTATAGACTCCAACAAAATAGGAAACTAATTGGTCCACTGAGCGTGGGTTCCAATAATTTAAACTGATTGGCCTAAAAACTACAGAGTGGTACATATTGATTGGCTCGCACTTCACAGGCTTTTGATGTTAAGGAATGATTGGTTTGTGATTTGCTGGATTTGTTGTAAACTTATAAAAGCTGTCGCAATTCGGCACTCGGGGTCCACAGTCCTCTACCCCTATGCATGTATGGCGGTGGGGTAGAGGAAGAATTCTGGAATAAAGAAATCCTCATGTTATTGCATCAAGACTGTTTCTCACGAGTGATGTGGGTGTCGCCTTCTGAGGTGTGGGGTGCTGGGGTGCCCTAAGTTTTTGGGGTTCTTACAAAAGCACCTCTCAACCTTCATGAGAGAAGTTTCAGTTTGTAGTAGCTATGACTAACACAGACACCTACAATTGTCTAAAGTGCAGAGCATGAGACTGTCCTAACAGGGACATATCCACTCCTCCAAAGGTTCATAAATCATTATGAGAGAAGGGTCAGAAAGGGAATAAGAGCCAGAGATAGAGATGGTGGGTGAATACAAGGACATATTCTTCCATGAAAACTGGGCAAATGATACTTTATTAGATTGTACTTATATGTAATCTAACTTAGAAGAGATTGAAAAAAAAAAAAAGAAAGAATTTATATGATGCTCTCCAGCCTGAAATTTAGGGTAACATATCCATTGTTTACAAACATGGTCAGGCTGTGACATTTTTAAGCTGGAAGAGAGAATCAGAAAGAAGCATTAGAAAAATCACAGATGGAAGCTGACTGTAAAACGGTAAGATGGGTAACTGCCAATCATTTTTGGAGTACAGAACATTATCTTGTTATTTTTTATGTGCTGTTCTTCTTGTCTCCACTCCTCTGACAGAACAGGGTCTTTTTTTTCCTCAAGGAGACATAGTCTTTGGAAACTAACACTGTAGCATAAACATAGTAAAAAAAAAAAAAAATCCACAGTGCTAGACAAGTTCATTGGACAGACTTGGATATATCAGATAATTTAAGATGAAAATATCTCTATCAGTAATGAGGTGTAGATCCAATGACATCAGGAAAATAGTTAATGCAGTTTTCTTTAAAAAGTCAAAAACAGTGTAGAGGTGCAGACAGGTATGCAGGGATTACCCAAGTAGAATATCTCTTGGGACACGCCCCACCATGCTCCACCTGCACCCACGAGCCCCGCAGCACCAAAGCCAGTTGGGCACCTACCCTGCCAGGGGTCATCAGCCCTGCAGGTAGATGGTTAGAGGGAGTCCTGCTTTTAGAGGTGAGGTGTCACCATCTTTGCTCCTGTGACTGTAGCAGTGCAGACAGGTATGCAGGGATCACCAAAGTAGAAAAGCACTTGGGACACAGCCCACCAGGGTCCACCTGTACCCAGGAGCTGGGCAGTGCTGCCACAGCTGTCTGTGCACCTAGTCTTCTGGGGGACATCTGCTCTGCAGGAAGTCCCATGATAAGAGGTGAGGCCAACATCTTCTCTCCTGCAGCTGAGCTGGCTGTTGCAGCCAGGAACTCAGAGAACACTTTGTGCAAAATCACATGGGACTCTGTCTGCCAGGGCCCGATATGCACCCAGGAGCTGGGCAATCTTCCCAGGGTAAAGCCAGTCACTCAGGGATGCTGAGATAGGCTTGCAGGCACAGAAGAGGGACAAGCACCAGCCAGTGACAGCAGGACCAACTAACACCAGAGATAAGCATATGGCAAAAGGCAAACGTAGGAATGTTACTAACAGAAATCAAGGCAATATGGCAACATCCAAACCCAATTCTCCCATAACAGCAAGTCCTGGATACCCCCAACACACCAGGAAAGCAAGATTTGAATTTAAAATCACAGGTCATGATGCTGATGTAGGGCTTCAAGAAGGACATAAATAATTCCCTTAAAGAAATGCAAGAGAACACAAGTAAACAGGGAGAAGCCCTTGGAGAACTAAGGGAAAACACAACAAAACAGGTAAAGTAATTGAATAAAGTCATCCAGGATCTAAAGATGGAGGTAGAAACGATAAAGAAATCACAACTAAAATGGAGAGAAACTTGAAGCAATCCCACTAAAATCAGGGACCAGACAAGGTTGCCTATTCTCTCCCTATCTATTCAATATAATACTTGAAGTCCTAGCCAGAGCAATCAGGCAGCAAAAGGAGGTCAAAGGTATACAAATTGGAAAGGAAGAGGTCAAACTATCACTATTTGCAGATGATATGATAGTATACTTAAGTGACCCCAAGACTTCCAACAGAGAACTCCTAAGCTGATAAACAACTTCAGCAAAGTGACTGGATATAAGATTAACTCAAACAAATCAGTAGCCTCCCTATACTCAAAGGATAAACAGGATGAGAAAGAAATTAGGGAAGGGACACCCTTCACAATAGTCCCAAATAATATTTCATACCTAGGTGTGAGTCTAATGAAGCAAGTGAAAGATATATATGACAAGAACTTCAAGCCTCTGAAGAAAGAAATCAAAGGTCTCAAGATGGTAAGACCTCCCATGTTCATGGATTGGTAGGATCAATATTGTAAAAATGGCCATCTTGCTGAAAGCAATCTATAGATTCAATACAATCCCCATCAAAACCCCAAATCAATTTTCATAGATCTAGAAAGAGCAATTCTCAAATTCATCTGAAATAACAAATAAACCAGTATAGCAAAAACTTTTCTCCACAACAAAAAATCTTCTTGGGGAATCACCATCCCTGACCTCAAGCTCTACTACAGAGCAATAGTGATAAAAACTGTTTTGTATTGGTATGAAGATAGGTAGGAAGATCAATGGAATAGACTTGAAGACCCAGAAAAGAGTCCACACATGTACAGTCACCTGATATTTGACAAAGGAGCTAAAAACATCCCATGGAAAAAAGCATTTTAAAGAAATAGCACTGGATGAACTGGAGGTCTGAATACAGAAAAATGCAAATCGACCCATTCTTATCTCCTTGTACAGGGCTCAAGTCCAAGTGGATCAAGATCTACACACAAATCCAGACACACTGAAGCTTATAGAAGAGAAAGTGGGAACAAATCTTGAACACATGGGCACAGGGGAAAGTTCCTGAAGAGAACACCAATGGCTTATGTTCCAAGAACAAGAATCAACAAATAGGACATCATAAAATTGCAAAGCTTCTGCAAGGCAAAGGACACAGTCAATAGGACAAAACAGCAACCAACAAATTGGAAAAATATCTTTACTAACCCTACATTCAATAGAGAGCTAATATCCAATGTATACAAAGAACTCAAGAAGGGAGACTCCCGAGAGTCAAATAACCCTATTAAAAATGGGGTACAGAGCTAAACAGGGAATTCTGAACTGAGGAAACTCAAATGGCTCTAAAGTACTTAAAGAAACATTCAGCATCCTTAGTTATCAGGAAAATGCGAATCAAAACAACACTGAGATTCCACCTTACACCTGTCAAAATGGCTAAGATGAAAAACTCAGGGGATAGCAGATGCTAGAGAGGATATGGGGAAGGAGGAACACTTTTCCATTGCTGGTGGGATTGCAAGCTGGTAAAACCACTCTGGAAATCAGTTTTGCAGTTCCATGGAAAACTTGGCATAATATTAACGGATGACCCAGCTATACCACTCCTGGGCATATACCCAGAAGTTGCTCCAACTTGTAATAAGGACACATGCTCCACTATGTTCAGAGCTGCCTTATTTATAATAGCCAGAAGCTGGAAAGAACCCAGATGTCCCTCAAAGGAAGAATGGATACAGAACATGAGGTATAAATATACCACATTCCACACTATGGAATACTACTCAGATATAAAAACAATGGATTCATGAAATTCTTAGGCAAGTGGGTGGAACTAGAGAATGTCATCCTGAGTGAGATGATCCAGTCACATGGTATGCACTCACTGATAAGTGGATAGTAGCCCAGAAGCTCAGAACACCCAAGAAACAATCCATGTATCAAATGATGGCCAAGAAGAAGGAAGGAGAGAACCCTGGTCCTGAAAAGTCTCAATGCAGCAGTGTAGGTGAATACCAAGACAGTGAAATGGGAGAGGGTTGATTGGGGAACAGGGGGAGGGGAGAGGGCTTATGGGACTTTCAGTGGGAGGAATCCAGGAAAGGGCATATCACTACCACTCCTGGGCATACACCCAGAGGATTCTCTAGCATGTAATAAGGACACATGCTCCACCATGTTCATAGCAACCCTATTTATAATAGAAGCTGGAAAGAACCCAGATGTCTCTCAACGGAGGAATGGATACCAAAAATGTGGTCTATATGCACAATGGAGTACTATTCAGCCATTAGAAACAATTCATGAAATTCTTACACAAATGGATGGAACTGGAGAACATCATACTAAGTGACGTAACCCAGTCTCAAAAGATCACTCTTGGCATGCACTCACTGATAAGCAGATATTAGCCTAGAAACTTGAAATACCCAGGACATAATCCACATATCAAATGATGTCCAAGAAGAACAGAGGTGTGGTCCCTGGTTCTGGAAAGGCTCAGTGCAGCTGTGTAGGGGAATACCAGAACAGGGAAGTGGGAAGGAGTAGAGGGGGAACAGGGGGAGGGAAGCGGGCTTATGGGACTTTCAGGGAGTGGGGAGCCAGGAAAGGGGAAATCATTTGAAATGTAAATAAAAAATATATCGAATAAAAAAATGAAACGTAAACAAAGAATATATCTAATAAATAAATACAAAAAAATAAAATGTTGAAAACAGCATGTCTGCTGGTATTTTGGTGACTCTATGAAGCCCATAATCTTAACAGGAAGAAAAGAACAGAAAATGTGTTCATCCAATTGTAATTTTACATAAAATAATGAGCTAACTTTTTGAACACATTAACCTGCTGTATTTATAACAAAAACCTATAGCCATAAACACATATATACAAAGTATCAGCTTATATGAAAAGTATATCTGTTTTCCTTTATTCATCTTTGGATTCTTAGTAGCTGTGTTATTAATACATTTCATTAACTACACAGATTAAAACATGAGTAGAATGAGTAAACTAATGAATAGAGGCTTATTAATGTAATGGGTGGAATTCCTAAGCATTTATCTTGTTGAAGACTCAGAAATACTTCAGTCTGTGTTCATCTTTCCATTACAGTAACCCTAGCTATAAAGAACCTAACCATGCTTTTTTGTGACCTCACTGGACAGAAACTTGATTGATAACTGTTATATTTGGCTTTAATTTCCATAAAAACTTTGTTTTCATCTATTTAATAAATATTTATTGACTGTATGGCATATGTTAGACAGTAACCTTTGTTTTTAGGGTTCTCGGGTGAACAAAATTCTCATAATCCTTGCCTTGTTGGAATTCACATTATAAAGGCCAAAGAAACTACAAGACAAAATTACAGTAACTATGGCCATTACTATATAGAAAAGTACTGTGGTTCTGGTAGACTTCCAATATAAAGGCTTTGGCTAATCTGGGAAAATAAGAAAAGCATTATAAGGAAATTACTTTAAGCTGAGAGCCCACAGGTAAAGAATTCCCTAAAATGGAGGAAGAATACTCTGAGAATATTTAACAGATCAAACACAAAGATTCCAAAGAATGAAAGAGTCCTTTTAGAAAATTAGGAAATATTAATGTTGGTGTATTGGAGTGACATAAATTACAAAAGAAAAACAAGTTGGGGATGAATTATGGGGGACTGTCAGGATTAATGTGACATGTTCCAAATGCTTAAATTTAATAAGTGCTGAAAGATAATGAAGTGGGAAGTCCATAAAAAGGCAGGAAACTGGTCTAACCAAGTCTATCTGTCATCCTTTACATGAAATAACTTCAAGCAATACTGGACACTTTTTCCTTAAGCTGTTATTCCTAGAACACCTAGTGGACTTATTTTGAAGACATGCTTGTCCCATGCCAAGTAGAGTATCTTGCTGATTTGTAAACAAAGATTAGGTTGCAACTGAGAAGGAATAGTAAGTATGGCCTGCTCAAAACCCATAATATCCACTATAGCTTTGTATGGACCATATCTTGAAGAAATAAAAAGCCACACTATGGGTACTTACCAACAACCTAATCACAGGGGAAATATGTAAAAGGTGTTAAGTAGGTGGTATGGTGGCATGAGCTCTACTTTTCTGAATGACCCTCTGGTTGCCTTGTAAACACTGGATAAGAATGGGCCAGCAAGCCAGGCGGTGGTGGCGCATGCCTATAATCTCAGCACTTGGGAGGCAGAGGCAGGCAGTTTTCTGAGTTCGAGGCCAGCCTGGTCTACAGAGTGAGTTCCAGGACAGCCAGGGCTATACAGAGAAACCCTGTCTCAGGAAAAAAAAAAAAAAAAAAAAAAAAAAAGAATGGGCCAGCACTTCAACGTTCATGGCAATATTATATTACCACATACAATCTTACCCAAGACCATCTACTAAGTGACCTTACATCACTCAAATAGCATGACATTCTCAGCTCAATGAAAGTGTATATACTCACATTGTGAAGCGTAGGTCCTCTACAGTGGATAAGTACTCTCCTTAGTTTATAAATTGTAACAGGGCTGCCTTATCCTGCAAACATGGCTACCTTTCCAGAAGAAGCCTTCTAGGGTACTTTCTCCCTTGTGCTGGCTATACTAAAGGGCCTGGGAAGGACCAACCCTGAATGTGGAAGTAAAAGTCCTACTGCATTTCAGATTTCCTTACATTTGCTCTAATTAACAACTCCTACACTTGGTAGGGAGTAGTAGATGCAGAGATCCTCCTTACAGCATCCTTTATTCAAGTCTCATTCAACAACAATTTTACTTAAATTTGTTCCTAAAAGCATACACTGTCACATAATACAAAGATATTTCTTTTAGGATTTCCAAGGCAGATTAAGTTTATATAAATATCTGTTCACCTAGGAGACTGCAGCATAATTTGCCTTGATTACTTCCATAAACACTGGCTTCTATGTCACATTAAAGTCCATAAATGAAGCATCTTCCTATTATTAACTTGACACCAGAGGCGGTGAAAAGTGGATCTGGCAAGACTACTGCTTACTTGGGATAGTATGTGTATTTATGTTACAAACTATTAGCATTAGAATGAGAGAGTTATGTAACTCAGATCAACAAACATTTACTTCATATACATATATCAAGCACTATTTTAGTTACTTCAGAAATATCACTTTTAAAGCTTTAATGTGAATGCAAATCACATGTAAGCCTTTAAATATAGATTAGAAGTTAACAGTTCTGTGGTGGAATCTGAGATCTTACATTCCTACTGAGTTGGAGCTTAGCCCACATTTTATCTCAAAAGGTAAACACAAGTAATTATCTGTCCCTAAAACATGAATAATTCAGTTAGACACACGAATGGGGAAGTTAACATCAGGTAAACCATATTGGGCAAGCTGTGATAAAACAAAAATATTTCATATTTAGTCAGTATATGAAAAAATACTGCTGAGTAATTACTAAGGGACATTGTGTTTATTTTGGGACTTGGGAACCAAGGAAAAGAATGTATCACAATGGGAGGTATAGTAGATAAAGTCTGAAAGATGAATAGAATTTGAACAAGTAAAATGCCAAGAAAGCAAAAAGAACAAATACTGAAGACAAGAGAGCATTAAATGTGTTTATAAAGGGGACAATAGTCCTATTCACACAGCCAGGAGAAGCAATGGGAAATCAAGCAGGATAGGAATCTAGAAGATGTTGGCAAAGATATTGAAGGCTGTAAGGAATGGATAGTATTTATTTTGATAGATGTTAAGGAAGTCTTAAAGATTTTAGACATCATAGAACCTATCATTCATGAAAATTGAATGTAGCTGTATAATTCTAATTGGGGTGCACAGACCCAAATCACCATGTTTACCTGAGAACTTGCTCTCCATGTGGAACTATTGTGGAATCCTGGAGTTACAAAATCTGAGGATCGTGTTTCAACACTGTGTTTGAATTCTGCTTGTAAGGATTCTGATTACCTGAAGTGTAAGAAGCACAAGACACTAACAATAGATCACACTGTACACTGATTATGATAATCATCTGGGCAGGGTAAACAAAACTAAATTGAAGACCTCATTCACAAACCCCCCTAACCATACGTGATACATTGGGATGGGATGTTAAAATAAGCACATTTAAAGCACTTCAAGTCACTCTTATGGAAAATGATGACTGCATATTGTTGAACCAAAGCAACAGCTTTAGTGAGGATGAAACTGAGTACAGATGTTAAGAAGAATGTTACAATAATTTGGTAAACAAATGATAAAGTCCACACTAAGGCTCTTACTTGAATAAGTTGTGACAGTAACAGTGATATATTAAGAGGAAGAGGAAACAGAAGAGGAAAGAAAGAAAAGGAAGGAAGGAAGGCAACAAAAAGAGAAAAGAAAATAGAAAAGAAAACAAAACAAAAGAAACTTTCCAGGGCAAGCAAGGTGCAGATATACTATTGTTAAATTAACTGTTTATGTAAAATAAGAGGATTCAACAATTTCAAGGCTTTTTTACTGAAAGTAGTTTATGTCTGTTATTCTTTCCACACGAGGTATTCCTCTTAAAACGTAACTAATACCTGACATTGAGATTTGGGGAAGTGAGTAGCTGAGGAACACTCTTCCATCAATAACATATTACTGCATTAATGCATTCCAATTTTATATAGAATATTAAGAGGTGATGAGACTGTGCAAAGTGAAGCCTGACTGGAGTAAGTTGACTATTGGGAGCACAGCTATGTACAGTAGAGATTGATCTGGTCCTTCTTGTCCTTGTACTGTCTGCTTTGTGTTATCATGGTTTGTTACTTTGCCTCATGGCCGAAACACAGAATCACCCAGCTATGGCTAGGAACCTCCAAAGCCCAAATACAATATATACCTTTCTTCCCCTATTTTGTATTAAGTATTTGCCACAGTGACAAAAATCTAACATATTATGAAAGATTATGATTTACACAGAGACATTTAGCTTTTTAGCAGCAAGATGAAATAAGAGTAAAGATGTATCAGCAGAGAGGGTAGAATAATCAAAATGAGGGGCCAGTTTGGCTTTAGGGAAGGCTCTAGGATTCTGGGACTAAAGCAAATCCTTGTATTATAATCCTTTATAGCATTGTGTAGATTTCTGCTAAATTGTTCACCACAAGCTCCATGTGAATGAAGATTGTATTTCATCTTTCCTTCCTGTGACTGTCTAGTCCATAGTGGATATTTATTAAATGTTTACATCTTAAAATCTCACTCTTATTATTCTTAAATCCAGAGATAAGCTATAATAGAACTACTTTAAAACTCATAGTCAAACATCCCTAAATTCTATTTCTGCCTGGGACATGTTATGTGCTTGACAGCATCTAGAACCCAGAATTGTCCCTGGTGTGCAGCACGTTTATAATACTCACTGATTGTTACTCTAAAATAGAAGGAAACATATTCTACATTGAGAAGTACTATGGCTGAGACAATGTTTTGGAGAGCGAGAGAGAGGGAGAGAGAGAAGAGAGAGAGAGAGAGAGAGAGAGAGAGAGAGAGCTTAAAGGTTTATTTTATTTTTGAGATTATACTATAATTCTGATTTATCCCTCAGTTTCCTACTCCCAAACACTTTCATGGAACCCTGTTTTAATTTTTTTAATTCCTAGCTTCTTTTTTCATTAATTGTGATTGTATGCATAAATGTATATACTTATATATTCTTAAAGTTATTTTAATAAAGAACATAGGAAATATTGAAGATAAAATGGACCTTTGGAGCTCTCAGATACTGAACCATAAACCAGAGTATACATAGGCTGGACCTACACCTCCCTGCACATGTATAACAGACATGCAGCTTTGTCTTCATGTGGGTTCCAAACAACTGGAGGAGGAGCTGTCCCAAAAGCTGTTGCCTGTCTATGGAATATGTTCTTCTACCTGGGGTGCCTTGTCTGGGCTCAGTGAGAGAGGATACTCCAGCCTCTCAGAGACTTGATGTGCCAGGGTGAGAGCATGCCCACGTTTCCTCCACCCACTCAAAGGGGAAGGAGATGAAGGAGGAAGAAAGATTGTGTTAAATATAAATGTATTTAAAAAATGATGGAACAACAACAAAACCAAATATCTTCATTAACAATTACAATCATCCCAAACCCAGATGCCCAAACATCAACATAAAAACATAATAACAGTATGTCTATTCTATAGCTCTGCAACCCTACTACAGCAAGCCCTGACTATTCCAGCACAGCTGAATCACAAAAAACAAGAACCTTAAAACAGCATTCAAAAACTTATTTAGTGGAGGGCTGCCTTTTCTGGCTCCTGTTGGAGAGAATGTGCCTAATCCTGCAGACTGGAGGGATATCTAGGTGTACCTTCTCGGAGGCAAATGGGAGGTGGGATGGGGTGAAGAATGGTTTGAGGGGAACAGGGAGCAGAACAACATTTGGGATGTAAATAAATCAAATAATTAATTAATGATTATTAACATAAAATAAAACATAATGATAGAAACCCTTAAAGAGGAAATTAATAAATCCCATAAAGAAATCTATAAACACACACACACACACACACAAACCAGTAAAAGGAAATGAACCCTGTCTTCTCAATGGAGACTCCAAAAGCTGTACGTGGTGTATGTGTGTGTGTGTGTGTGTTGTGTTGTGTTGTGTTATAGATGTTTTAACAACAATTAAAGTAAGAGAGGCCATGACATTGAGAAAACATGTGGTACACTGGAAGGGTTGGTGAAGAAAAGGGAAATTCATTTTCAAGAATTTGCTTCCCCAGTGTAGGGGAATCAAGGGCAGGAATGGGTAGGTGAGTGGAGGAACACCCTCATAGAAGCAGGAGAAAGGAGGATGGGATAGGGAGTTTTCAGGAGGGCATGAAACCAGGAAGGAGAATAACATTTGAAATGTAAATAAAGAAAATAACCAATAATAAAAAAGAATCTGATATAGAAAGGACCAGGGTTTTATTTCAAGCAACATGAATGATATAGTTTAAGCCTGGAAAACAGTCCTCTTGTTGACTAACCAGCACACATGAATCATCTATAAATAAGTGACCAAATCCCACATCTCTGAAATTCTCACAGACTAAGTTTGACCAAATAAAAGCATGGGGTCAAATGAGTAAGCTCGCAGGAAAAAAAAAATGTGAGCAAGATGAAAACCAACAAAGAGTAGATTTGTACATTTGAATATTTTAGATGTTCCTGGAAACATACAACTGGATTTTCAAAGAAATAAAAGATGGGCAAAAATTGAGCAGGAAAAAGGATTGTCAAAAGTAAGCACAAATTTGAGAATGAGAAACTGGGGGTAGTCACTACAAAGTCCCAAATGCCAGGTGTCTTAGTCAGGGTTTCTATTCCTGCACAAACATCATGACCAAGAAGCAAGTTGGGGAGGAAAGAGTTTATTGAGCTTACACCTCCACGTTGCAGTTCATCACTAAAGGAAGCCAGGACTGGAACTCAAGCAGGTTAGGAAGCAGGAGCTGATGCAGAGGCCATGGAGGGATGTTTCTTACTGACTTGCTTCCCCTGGCCTGCTCAGCCTGCTCTCTTATAAAACCCAAGAGCACCGGCCCAAAGGTGGAACCACCCACAAGGGGCCCTCACCACTTGATCACTAATTGAGAAAATGCCTCACAGCTGGATCTCATGGAGGCACTTCCCCAACTGAAGCTCCTTTCTCTGTGATAACTCCAGCCTGTGTCAAGTTGACACACAAAACCAGACAGTACAATTGATCCCTTGTCAACTTGACACACAAACACATCACGATTAAGCCTCAACCCTTACTTTATTATTCATCCCCAAGATCTAAATTACTTTAAAAGTCCCACAGTCTTTACATATTAAAAGTTCAATCACCTTAAAATGTCCAATATCTTTAAAATTCAAAGTCTTTTAAAAGTTCAAAGTCTTTTAACTGTGGCCTCCACTAAAATACTTTCTTCCTTCAAGAGGGAAACATATCAGGGCACAATCACAACCAAAAGCAAAACTCATACTCCAAATGTCCAATGTTAGGGGTCCAACTCACGATCTTCCCGGCTCCTCCAAGGGCTTGGGTCACTTCTCCAGCTCTGCCATTTGTAGTACACACCTTGTCTTCTAGGCTCCAGTTGCCTGTACTCCACTGCTGCTGCTGTTCTTGGTGGTCATCACATGGTACTGGCACCTCCAAAACACTCACCAATCTCAAAAATATTAACCCAGGTTACCTTACTCAGGATGATATTTTCTAGTTGCATCCATTTTTCTAAGAATATCATGAATTCATTGTTCATCACAAAAGAACAGTCATGGTATGCACTAACTAATAAGTGGATATTAGCCCAAATGCTCAGAATACCCAAGATACAATTCACAGACCACATAAAGCTCAAGAAGAAGGAAGAACAAAGTGTGGGTGCTTCAGTCCTTCTTAGAAAGGGGGAACAAAATACTCACAGGAGCAAATATGGAGACAAAGTGTGGAGCAGAGACTGAATGAAAGGCCATTCAGAGACTGCCCCACCTGGGGATCAATAACGTCCACATACAATCATCAAACCCAGACACTGTTGTGGATGCCAACAAGTGATTGTAGACAGGAGCCTGATATAGCTATCTCCAGAGAGGCTCTGCCACATACTGACAAATACAGATGCAGATACAGCCAACAGGACTGAGCACAGGGATCCCAATGGAGAAATTAGAGGAAAGACTGGAAGAACTGAAGGGGTTTGCAACCCCATAGGAAGAACAACAGTATTAAACAACCAGACCCCCCCAGAAATCCCAGGGACTAAACCACCAACCAAAGAGTACACGTGAAGGGAGCCATGGCTCCAGCTGCATATGTAGCAGAGGATGGACTTATCTGGCATCAATCAAAAGAGAGGCCCTTGGTATTGTGAAGGTTTGATGGCCCAGTAGGAGAATGCCAGGGCATGGAGGCAGGAGTGGGTAGGTGGGTGGGTCGGGGAACACTCTCAGAAGCATGGGGAGGGTGGATGGGGTAGGGGATTTGAGGAGGGGAACTTGGAAGGGGGCAATGTTTGAAATGTAAAGAAATAAAATGACCAATAATAACATAAAAAATAGAAACAGATTTTAAAAACAAACACAAACACTAAATCTTAATGAAAGGCTTTAATAACAGTTGAACTATCAGTATACAGATAACAGAGCAATAACAGTATAAAGAAACTGCACAGACAGATATAAAGTAAAAATAAAAATATGAAAGGAAGCTAAGAGAAGCAGAACATATTATGTAAAATTTTAAACCAAATTTTAAAATGCTGGACAGAATAGAGTAGCAATATTTGAGGAAATAAGAACTTTAATTTTCTAGAAATAAACATGATAATCTACAGTTTCCAGGATACACCTTCTATGTATGAAAAGTCAAAGAGAAATTTATGCATAGAGAGGTCATAGGAAGAAAAGAAAGTGTTACAAAAACAGAAAAACATCAACAATACAAACCAAAGGAGAGTGAAAGAAGAAACACTAAACCCAGAAAAAAAATGTATTTTAAGAAGGAAATGGGAAGAGAAAGTCATGTTTAAAATATCAAAAACAGAATTTGCCACCAACAAAGCCTTAATAAAGGAAATTCAGAAAGATACACTTCAAGCAAAAAGATAATGATCACAGATGGAAGATGGAATGTCTGAGACAGAAGTATTTTTAAAAGAAGTAAGTGTGTGGGCAAATAGAAGAAGCACTGATTATATAAAACTGGAATAACAGCCTCCAGTGGACTTGAAAACTAGACAGAAGTAAAATGTTTAATAAGGATGTAAGTTAGGAAGGGTAGAAGCAAAGTGAAAATATTTTCTTCATTTCTTCTCCATGTGTTAGTGTAAAATTGTTCATCACCCTCAGGCTTCGATAAAGTAATTACCATTATAGTAAACTAAAATAATATAAACAAAGTTTGATATGAACTTTCAAATATAACAATAATTGTACAATTTCTGAGTTAGTATAAGAAAATGGAATTAACATACATGTAGTCATTTCTCAAAGATGAAAATTAATAGAGAAAATTAATGAATCAAGAAAAATAATGCATAAGAATATTATATTTAATGTTATGTTCCAAATATATCATTCATTACATGAAACAGAAATTAAATGTTTATGTGAAAAGACAAACAAATGGTTGATGTGAACTTTGAACAACAGCCACTCTGCTGGTTACAAGTCATGGATTTAAACATAAAATACCTGAAAAGTTGAAAGCAGCAGAAAAGGAAAAGCTTCATCAAGTAAGTTATGTTAGACAAATTATGTTGGATAGAAGGAACAGGGTTGATGGTGAGAGTGAAGCATAGGTTACTTCACTGCTGTTTGTAATGTTTCTTGAATCACAATGTTCTGTATACCCACAAAAATTATAGGTATATGCACTCCCTTATATGTATGTATGTATGGAATATATCATAACACTTAATAATAGAAATGTTAGTTGTATAAGGAGAGCAGCTTGCTTTATCCTCTATCCAACCTGGGATCTCAGCCTATGAGATCATGACACCCACGTCTCATGTAAACTAACCTATTCTAGAAATATCTTCAGAAGCAGGCTCAGAGATGTGCTTAGTGGTGATTGCAAAGCCAGTCAAGTTGACAGAGAAAACTGTAACCTTCACAATATTCAATGTCAATTTAGTGACCACAAAAATTAGAAATATTCTAAATTCTTACTGCTTATTTTACATGATATATGTAATCTGAATGCATAAATAATTGGCAGAAAGAAAGAAAATTATGTGAACTTTTAAATATTACTTCCTAATCAAAAGACAAATTCTAACCTTTGCCAGTCAACTTGGCCTTTCTTCCTAAATTTTTAAATCCTATCATTTAAACTGTCCTTGTTTTCCTATATGTCATAGAGAGTTGTTTCCCTTATACCTCATGTACCTAACCTGTAATGTAGTTTGAAACACACAAAGGTATAATAACCATATTTCAGAGTCAAGCCATGCACTGCAGCACAACCCTGAAAGATAATGCTGAATGAGTGAGGTCTATCTCCATTGAGGTCTATCTCACTCTTGGTTGAAAATAATCCTTTAATAAAGAAATAACAGGTAGATAATGCATAAAACATATGCTTTAATACCATTTCAATCTGTTATCCTATACCTACATTCTAAACATGTTGCCGAACATCAGACATGGTTGTTTTCTAAATGTTATATTTAATAACACAAAGTAAAATGTTTTATATAAGCTAGTGTTCTGCGTCTTTTGATTTTAATATACTTTATAATAAAGTTTAAGATTGCAGAAGATGGAAATTAGGAGATGACAAGGGAAATATTATTTTTCTAGCCAGGAACTAGCTTTGTTCCTGAATTTAGGTATTCCCAGTCCAGAAGCAAAATGAATAAAGAAAAAGTAAAAGCATTAATTGATGATATAATGCCCCCTAGCATCAACAGATGTGATCCCTTGTAATGAAGCATGTGGGTCTAATTTGGCTTCACTAACCACTTGGAGGATCTCCTTGCTGAGTTCTTGCAGGCTATCCTTCTGAACCTATGTTTGGCTGGCACCTGTGCCCTGTTGAAACTGGCATACCATCCTATGGGTGGGCACAGTGCCACTCTAACAGATGGCCATAAGTGTCACCATGCCAGATAGCTACTATTGTTTCTAGCAAGTTTAACTTAATAACAATTGGCATATACAAAAGAATGGCAAAATGGCAGCCTATATTTCTGTAGAAGACAAACTATGACCTGAAGCTGAAATTGGAATTTCTGAGTCATTTTAAAGAGTGAATGAAAATCCACACAGGAAGATGTAGAATCATTACAGTAGCATATTGCTACTGACATGATAGCAAAAGAAGGAATGGCACACTTCAAGATGTCACATGAATTCAGCATCCCAGTTAGCCTATAAAGAAAATAAATAATTCAAATCCCTCATCATTATAAGTAATGTTTGAAAGCATTATACAAGCTTTATGCTTGGTTACCTATGTAGGTCTGCTCCCACTGGAACACTACTTTTCTTCCATGAACCACCACTTAATTACTTGAGAAATGTTTCTTGTTTGTGTTTTTTGGAGGGATAGTTTTAACTTTATAATTCACATATTGAAAAATAATGGTAAATACTGAAAAAAGGCCAAAAGGCTATGTGGATCATGTCAGACAGTATGAGGATGGATAGCTGAAATTATCTGAGGGATTCTGTATACAATAAACCTCCCAAATAGGCATGAAAGCCACTGTGATGGGAGGGAACATAGGGCAGTTATTAGTAACCGAAGGACTCCATGAGTAAGTTCAATGAAGCCCAGACTTTGTGTGAGGATACAGAGCCAAATGAAGTGGAAAGAAAAGGAAACTTAAGTTCCATGATCACCTGTTCTGTGTCAAGTATAATGAGATCAACTTAACAAGCAGTGTTTGTGTTGTGCTGTTCCAAGATACACAAATTTTAATCACTAGAATGCAGTTAAATATCATGAGTTACCCAATAGCAGAGTTTAAAATTTAGTTATTATAGTACATTAACCATAAATAATTGCATGAAAGGCAAACTTCATCACTGGCTCCTTAGTGCACAGATTTACTGTGATAAAAATATGCAGCATGACTAGTTACCAGTTCAATTACTCCCTTTGAAGTCTGTCATCAGTGATTGGTCCCTGAGCATCTGTTATTCAGAAAGTATATAGTTATGTGACCTCCTTTTCCCCCAGTGAGAAATCCACATGGCATTGCGCACATAATATGTAAAATGAGGAATTAACCAAAAAAATGTAGCAAATAAACTGCTAATTCTAACTCTTTTTTATTGAATATCATCTTCATTTACATTACCAATGGTAAAACCTTTCCCAATTTCCTCCCTCCCCAAAGACCTCCCAACCCCTCCTCCCTCCCCCTGCCTCCACGTATATGCCCCTCCACCCAACACACTCCCACCTCCCCCCCCTTGGTTTCCCTTTGTTGGGACCTCTGTTGAGCCTTCACCTGACCAAGGACCACTCCTCTCACTGATGCCCAACAAGGCTTTCTTCTGCCACATTTTTGGCTGGAACCATGTGTATCTCTTGGTTGATGGTTCAGTCCCTGGGAGTCTTGGGGTGTCTGGGTGGCCGAAATCATTGTTCTTCCCATGGGGCTGTAAACCCCTTCAGCTCCTCTGGACCACCCTCCAGCTCCTCCACTGGGAACCCCACGCCCAGGACAATAGTTGGTTGCTAGTTTCTGCCTCTGTATTTGTAAGGCTCTGGCAGGGCCCCTCTGGAGACAGCCATGGCATGCTCCTTTTGATACATGCTTTGTGTCATAGTGTCAGGGTTTAGTGACTATAGGAAGAATCCTCAGGTAGGGCAGTCTCTGGGTGGCCTTTATTTTAGTTTCTGCTCCACACATTGCCTCGCTTATCACTCCTGTGAGTATTATGTTCCCTTTCTCAGAGGAACCATAGAACCCTCCCTTAAGTCCTCCTTCTTCTTGAGCTTCCTGTTCTATGCAACATCTAAATCAAATAAATTATAGCCATAGAGGAAATATCCACCAATGGCAACATTGCCATCACTGCCCCAGAGGCCTTAAATACGAAACCAAAGGAACGTAGAGTAAACTCATCAAGAATATGAGGAAGGAACTTGTGAAAAATGAGAAGAGCCAACCAAAGAATTCACTGGGAAATATTTCCACATTAAAATAGCCCTTAGAAACATATCATAATGGTAACAGTATTATATATATATGTATATACAGTACTATATATATATATATATATATATACATATATATATAATTTTTATACTATATTTTCCCTCTAATTACTACTCAGTCTACATATAATCACACACATACATTCGCACACACACAAACACTAATACAACTTTATTGATATGATAGTTTTATCGCACTTTGAAAATTAAATCTAAAATAAAATCAAATATTAAAGTAGTATCTGAATATTAAAGGATAAGAACTGAATAGATTGTTGGGGTCCAAGAGTCTCTTTATAAACCACATGAACATTGATCTCAGTCAGACAAGAAATGTTTATTGAGCAAATGCCCCAGGACTAATCAAACAGGGCCAAAATTTAGTCTCAAAAGCTGAACTATTAGCTAAGATGTAACAGGGCTTTTTTAAGCCTATTTATGAACATTTATATCAAGTTATTCTACCAATCAAGAGTTAAGTATAGTGGATATCCTTAGGAATATGTCTTTGTGGTAGACTTATCGTGCTCTCAATGGCTCGGGTATTCCACTGTGGCAGGGAACTCGCCTTGTCTAACATTTATGTATTAACTTGCCAACCAGGATGTTAGTTACTCACATACACGTCTCTTTCTGTTACATAGGATGTGAGCTTCCCAGGAGGTTTTAGAAACTTAAGCTTACTTGAAATCTACTCAAAGTTGAAGTTTTATTCTAAATGTATGTAGGCATCTCTCTTATGTTGAGGTCAATCCCAGTGGCAGCTTACAAAGAAAAATCCTATAAAAACTTACACACATTTGCAAGATGTACTGCTATGTGGTTGTTTTGAGTCCAGGCTTATTGTAGATAACTACACCACAAAGTTCTAATAGACTTTTGTTGTAATTAGTTTCTAACAGCACAGAATATAACAGAATATGGAATCAACTTGGGCATGAAAAGGTTTCCTAATAACAACAGAAACAACATATAAGAAAGTGTCCTTATAATATCAGTAATAGCACAAAATGGAAGGCTAGCCAAGTAATATAGGCCTTAGCATTCATCTAGGCCTTAATATTTTATCTCGGATTTAACATGATCATTTTATACCTATATAGGAACTTAACTACCTAAATGGTTTATTTGTTACATTGGTATTAGTATATATTATTGTTTTGAAAGTTTTTCACTTAAGGAAATTTTAAGAACAGCAAGTACACAAACATTAACTGGGATATAAATATATCAGGAGATGGAAAGAAGGCTTATCCAATAAAGATGCTTGATGACAAGCCTGATGGCCCAAGTTTAATTCCCAGGACCTACATGATAAAAAAAGAGAACTGACTCCTACAACTTGTCCACCAACCTTCATATATGTGCCATATCATTCATGTGTATGGGTGTGACACACACACACACACACATATACACAGAGAGAGAGAGACAGACAGACAAATAGACAGACAAGCAGAGAGAAACAAAGAGAGAAATGTAGTTTTGATTTTTTAAAAACATATTATGAACAAATTCAAATGTAGCAAGGTGTGAGACAGGCCATCAATATACCATATTGAAAATAGCCATATTGAAAATCACATGTCAAGACAAACACTTCAAACAACTCCTCCTCCTCTTCTTGAAATTTACATTCATATTGATTTTCCATCTTTTGAAGAAAATATATTAATTAGCATGATGTAGGAATATCAGTGGAATCTATTCCAAGATACCCTCATCAAACTCTTGATATGTTTTTCATTTTTCATTGCTTATCTTATTTATTTACATTTCAAATGCTGTCCCCCTTCCCAGCTTCCCCTCCATAGACCCCCTATCCCATCTGCCTTCCCGTGCCTCTATGAGGGTACTCCCCTACTTACCCACCCACTCCTGCCTCCCTGCCCTAGAGAAACAAAACACTTTTTCAGTATTTTCAATGTTTCAAATAATAAAATATTAGGTAAATAGTAGTTTTATGGATTGATTTATTCATTTATTGAGATAAACAGAAAGTTTGGTGATATGTTGCTAAAACTTTTAAAGGCCTCAAAATTATCACACTTTCCTATTTAAGCAATGGGGCCACTTTAACATCTTCAGGTAACATTGTCATTTTTTCTGAAACTGTACTAGTGTACATACCACAGAAGCATCATTTTATTTCACTGGAAACCTAAGCAACCCTTGGGAAGAAAGGCAACATACAAGTTTCACCAGTGAAGAGAGAGATTAAGTGAGTAATAAAGGTCACACAATTTAGAGGCCACATGTATTAGGCACTCAAAAACAGTTTGTTTTTGTTTTTGTTGTTGTTGTTGTTGTTGCTGTTGTTGTTGGAACACAGTCCAGGAATGCAATTGTGTGATGATAATTCTTAACCCTAAGAATATAAATTGCTCAATGCTCTAAATAAAGTTGGCTATTTTATGAGCCTTTACAGGTTTACACCACCAACTGAAGCAGTCAACACTTCTCTTCAAAGATGCTTTGGCTTTAATACTATGCTCTCACCACTAGTTGACATAGCCTCCTTATTTGTCTCTTTTAAAAAGTCTAGAAAAGAAGAAAAGTGTGGGAGAGCTGTGGCGGTGGTGGTGGCAGCAGTGCAGCAGTGGCTGGTCCAGCCAAAGGGAGATCAGCAGTGGAACCAAGGCAACACAGGGTCCAGTTAGGCCCTGCGCCCACGACCACTGACCTTCGCAGGCCAGCCAGGCTGCAAGCACCTGTGGATTTACGGTGCCTTTCACCGCACAGAAGCCACATCAGAACTCTGCCTCCCGCCAGTCACGAGAGACTCGACTCCATCTTGGTTTCGGACTCCAGAGAGATCGGACAGACTGAGGTACACAAACATACCCTGAGGCCAACATCGCGGGGTCTAAGCCCGACGGGCGTTGGCCTGCACCCAGGCCCTGGGCTGTTCGGGGGGCCATCGGGGAGCCAACCCAGCCAATAGGCTTTTTTGCCCGCACCGGTACGCGCCGCCATTTTGCCTACAGGACGCCAGAGAGCTCTAGCAGGCAAAGCCCGCTAACAGGCATAGCCTGAGGCTAACAAAGCGGGGGTCTAGGCCCCAACAGGCCCTGGACTGACCCCAAGAACTGGGCGGATTGGTGGGCCATCTGTGTGTCAACCCACCCAGGAGGTTGTTAGTCCAGCAGACTCTCCCGGCACTTTCAGGGAGTGCAAGCGCACAGACCCACCATCCTGACCACCTGACAGACCCAATTAACAGTCATAGCCCTAGGGGAACTTTGCTAGGACCTTGGCCTCCCAGCCACCAACTGGGTCCTTTTAGCTGGACCCAGGGCCTGAGCAGCCAGGCTAGCCTTGTGTGCACCAACCCGGTTGGGAGATCTGCTGCCCAGCAGAGTGATCAGCAGGCAGAAAAGGTCCCCGCAGCATACACCATCAGCACTCCCTGAAGGTGCAAACAAGCTCCATCTGGTTCACAGACACAATCTGGGGCAAAGCACACTAGAGCTGCAAGGGCACCCAAGAGGAAAACAGCACATCAGCAATCAGCTACAGGGGTAACCCAGCCATATAGTGTTGCAGTAATAGCCCCAGAGCCCCGCAGGAGGCCCAAACACGAGCCAGGGACAAGACCAACTAACTCCAGAGAACAAGATGGCAAAGGGGAAACTCAGGAACGCTACTAACAGAAATCTAGACAATATGGCAGCATCTGAACCAAACTCTCCAACAACAGCAAGTCCTGGTTATGCCACCACACCAGAGGAATAAGATTTGGATTTAAAATCACTGATCATAATACCAAAACCACACAAAGATCCAACAAAGAAAGAGAACTTCAGACCAATCTCCCTTATGAACATCGATGCAAAAATACTCAATAAAATTCTTGCCAACTGAATCCAAGAACACATCAAAACGATCATCCATCATGATCAAGTAGGCTTTATCCCAGGGATGCAGAGATGTTTCAATATACAGAAATCCATCAATGCAATCCACTACATAAACAAACTCAAAGAAAAAAACCACATGGTTATTTCATTGGATGCTGAAAAAGCATTTGACAAAATTCAGCATCCTTTCATGCTTAAAGTCTTGGAAAGAACAGGAATTCAAGGCCCATACCTAAACATAGTAAAAGCAATATACAGCAAACCGGTAGCCAGCATCAAACTAAATGGAGAGAAACTTGAAGAAATCCCACTAAAATCAGGGACTAGACAGGGCTGTACCCTTTCTCCTTATCTTTTCAATATTGTACTTGAGGTACTAGCTCGGGCAATTTGACAACATAAGGAGGTCAAAGGGATACAAGTTGGAAAGGAAGAAGTCAAACTATCATTATTTGCAGATGATATGATAGTCTACCTAAGTGACCCAAAAAACTCCACTAGAGAACTCCTACAGCTGATAAACAACTTCAGCAAAGTGGCAGGTTATAAAATCAACTCAAGCAAATCAGTGGCCTTCCTATACTCAAAGGATAAGCAGGCTGAGAAAGAAATTAGGGAAATGACCCCCTTCACAATAGCCACAAACAGTATAAAGTATCTTGGGGTGACTCTTAACAAACGTGTGAAAGATCTGTATGACAAGAACTTCAAGACTCTGAAGAAGGAAATGGAAGAAGACCTCAAAAAATGGGAAAACCTCCCATGCTCATGGATCGGTAGAATCAATATAGTTAAAATGGCCATTTTGCCAAAAGCAATATACAGATTCAATGCAATAGCCATTAAAATCCCAACTCAATTCTTCACAGAGTTAGAAAGAGCAATTATCAAATTCATCTGGAATAACAAAAAACCCAAGATAGCTAAAACTATTCTCAGCAACAAAAGAAAGTCTGGGGGAATCAGTATCCCTGACCTCAAGCAATACTACAGAGCAATAGTGTTAAAAACTGCATTGTATTGGTACAGTGACAGGCAGGAGGATCAATGGAACAGGATTGAAGATCCAGAAATGAACCCACACACCTATGGCCACTTGTTCCTCGACAAAGAGGCTGAAAACATCCAATGGAAAAAAGATAGCCTTTTCAACAAATGGTGCTGGTTCAACTGGAGGTCAGCATGCAGAAGAATGCGAATTGATCCATCCTTGTCTCCTTGTACTAAGCTCAAATCCAAATGGATCAAGGACCTCCACATAAAGCCAGACACTCTGAAGCTAATAGAAAAGAAACTGGAGAAGAGCCTTGAGGACATGGGCACAGGGGAAAGCTTTCTGAATAGAACACCAAAAGCTAATACTCTAAGATCAAGAATTGACAAATGGGACCTCATAAAATTACAAAGTTTCTGTAAGGCAAAGGACACTGTCAATAGGACAAACAGCAACCAACAAATTGGGAAAAGTTGTGACATCTTTTATAAGCCTTACATCTGACAGAGGGCTTATATCCAATATATACAAAGAACTCAAGAAGGTAGACTCCAGAGAGCCAAATAACCCTATTAAAATTGGGGTACAGAGCTAAACAAAGAATTTTCACCTGAGGAATACTGAATGGCTGAGAAGCATCTAAAGAAATGTTAAACATCCTTAGTCACCAGGGAAATGAAAATCAAAACAACCCTGAGATTTCACCTCACACCAGTCAGAATGACTAAGATCAAAAGCTCAGGAGAAAACAGATGCTGGTGAGGATGTGGAGAGAAGGAACACTCCTCCACTGCTGGTAGGTTTGCAAGCGGGTACAACCACTCTGGAAATTAGTCTGGTGGTTCCTCAGAAAACTGGGCATGATACTACCGGAGTACCCTGCTATACCACTCCTGGGCATATACCCAGAGGATTTCCCAGCATGTAATAAGAACACATGTTCCACTATGTTCATAGCAGCCCTATTTATAATAGCCAGAAGTTGGAAAGAACCCAGATATCCCTCAACAGAAGAATGGATACAGAACATGAGTTATAAATATACCACATTCCACACTATGGAATACTACTCAGCTATTGCAAATAATGAGTTCATGAAATTTTTAGGCAAATGGGTGGAACTGGAGAATGTCATCCTGAGTGAGATGATCCAATCACAAAAGAAAACACATGGTATGCACTCATTGAAAAGCAGATATTAGCCCAGAAGCTCGGAATACTCAAGAAACAATTCATATATCAAATGATGCCCATGAAGAAGGAAGGAGAGGTCCCTGGTCTTGGAAAGGCTCAGTGCAGCAGTGTAGGGGAACACCAGGACAGGGAAAAGGGAAGGAGGTGATTGGGGAACAGGGGGAGGGAGGAGGGCTTATGGGACTTTTGGGGAGAGGGGATCCAGGAAAGGGGAAAGCATTTGAAATGTAAATAAAGAATATATCAAATAAAAAAATAAAAGACACATTCATTAAGTTTTCTCATATTATGATATATTATGAGCTGAGAAATCCTTAATAAGACATTAAAATAGAAAACAAAGTCTGGAAAAATCTGAATATATAAAACTAATAATTAAAATGTACATAGTGTAAAAATATCTCAAAAATATGTAAATGAAAATGACAAATACAAAATATTTCCAACCACATGTGACAGGAAAAAGAAATATATTCCCAATTTAAAATAAGCCAGTACGAAGTTAAAATGAGACAAAGAGGAGCTGGATTTGTAGATCAGTAGTGGATAGATTGTATATTATGAACATGGTCTTGTGGTTAATCTGTAGGACACCATAAAAACAAACTCAAAGGAAAAAATACTGAATAAAGAAGAGTATCTAAAATTCCCTTGTAAAATAAGAAAAGCCAATGACAATAAGCATGGAAAAGTGGATTCCATGATATTTCTTTTTCATTTTGTCTGGTTTTTATCATTAAAATAATTATGAAATTAAATATATAGTATATTATCTTTTATATACTCAATTGAGTGGTGCAAATCATACAGATTTATGTGACTTGGTACTCTCATATATAAATGCAGATTTGTTCCAAGCCTAAAAGACTATTTCAATGCACACAAAATATCATTAAAAATAATATTTAGGTATTCAAAGTCTCTAGGCTAATATCCACTTATCAGTGAGTGCATACCATGATTGATCTTTTGAGACTGGGTTACCTCACTTAGTATGATGTTCTCCAGCTCCATCCATTTGCCTAAGAATTTCATGAATTCATTGTTTCTAAAGGCTGAATAGTACTCCATTGTGTATATATACCACATTATTTGCATCCACTCTTCTGTTGAGGGATACCTGGGTTCTTTCCAGCATCTGACAATTATAAATAGGGCTGCTATGAACATAGTAGAGCATGTATCCTTATTACATGGTGGGGAATTTTTTGGGTATATGCCCAGGAGTGGTATAGCAGGATCTTCTGGAAGTGAGGTGCCCAGTTTTCGGAGGAACCGCCAGACTTATTTCCAAATTGGTTGTACCATCTTGCAATCCCACCAGCAGTGGAGGAGTGTTCCTCTTTCTCCACATCCTCACCAACACCTGCTGTCTCCTGAATTTTTAATCTTAGCCATTCTGACTGGTTTGAGGTGAAATCTCAGGGTTGTTTTGATTTGCATTTCCCTAATGATTAATGATGTTGAACATTTCTTAAGGTGTTTCTCAGCCCTCCGAAGTTCTTCTACCCAAGTTCTATACCCAAGACATAATCCACATATTAAATGATGTCCAAAAAGAACAGAGGAGTGGCCCCTGGTTCAGGAAAGACTCAATGCAACATCATAGGGGAATACCAGAACAGGGAAGTGGGAAGGAGTAGATGGAGGAACAGGAGGAGAGAAGAGGGCTTATGGGACTTGTGGTGAGTGGGGACCCAGAAAAGGGGAAATCATTTGAAACGTAAATAAAAATATATCAATAAAGAAAAAATAATATTTAGCACAGAGTAAATGGAGAGGATCTGTATTTGGTATAAGAAAAACTTTCAACCTACCTGGTGGGCAGCATCTAAATCAGCCATGTGAATATTCATGTATGGTATTGATCTAAAATTTTGCTCAGAAGTCACTATTAAGAAACAATGATGATGGGGGCTGGAGAGATGGCTTAACAGTTAAGAGCACTGACTGCTCTTCCAAAGGACCTAAGTTCAAATCCCAGGAACCGCATGGTGGCTAACAACCATCTGTAATGAGATCAGATGCCCTCCTCTGGAGTGTCTGAAGATAGCTACAGTGTACTTACATATAATAAATAAATAAATCTTTAAAAAAAAAAGAAAGAAACAATGATGAGTTACTTTGAGAAAAGAACTGACATAAATCTTCTAAGTTGCGGTGATAGAACTGATAAAAATCTGCTAAGTTACTATTTTATAAATGTGTTTATTTCTCTTGAGTTATCATACGTGCATATAACAACGGAAACTGAGGAAATCCAAAAAATCATCAGATCCTACTACAAGAGCCTGTACTCAACACAACTGGAGAATCTGGAGGAAATGGACAATTTCCTTGACAGATACCAAATACCAAAATTAAATCAGGACCAACAAGACCATCTAAACAGTCCCATAATGCCTAAAGAAATAGAAGGAGTCATAGAAAGTCTTCCAACCAAAAAAAGCACAGGACCAGATGGCTTCAGTGCAGAATTCTACCAGACCTTCAAAGAAGAGTTAACACCAATACTCTTCAAACTATTCCACAAAATAGAAACAGAAGGAACACTACCCAATTCCTTCTACGAAGTCACAATTACGCTGATACCAAAGCCACAAAAAGATCCAACAAAGAAAGAGAACTTCAGACCAATTTCCCTTATGAACATCGATGCAAAAATACTCAATAAAATTCTTGCCAACCGAATCCAAGAACACATCAAAACGATCATCCACCATGATCAAGTAGGCTTTATCCCGGGAATGCAGGGTTGGTTCAATATACGGAAATCCATCAATACAATCCACTACATAAACAAACTCAAAGAACAAAATCACATGATCATTTCATTGGATGCTGAAAAAGCATTTGACAAAATTCAGCATCCCTTCATGCTTAAAGTCTTGGAGAGAACAGGAATTCAAGGCCCATACCAAACATAGTAAAAGCAATATACAGCAAACCGGTAGCCAGCATCAAACTAAATGGAGAGAAACTTGAAGCAATCCCACTGAAATCAGGGACCAGACAAGGCTGCCCCCTTTCTCCTTATCTTTTCAATATTGTACTTGAGGTACTAGCTCGGGCAATTCGACAACATAAGGAGGTCAAAGGGATACAAATTGGAAAGGAAGAAGTCAAACTATCATTATTTGCAGACGACATGATCGTCTACCTAAGTGACCCAAAGAACTCCACTAGAGAGCTCCTACAGCTGATAAACAACTTCAGCAAAGTGGCAGGTTCCAAAATCAACTCAAGCAAATCAGTGGCCTTCCTATACTCAAAGGATAAGCAGGCTGAGAAAGAAATTAGGGAAATGACCCCCTTCACAATAGCTTCAAACAGTATAAAGTATCTTGGGGTGACTCTTACCAAACATGTGAAAGATCTGTATGACAAGAACTTCAAGACTCTGAAGAAGGAAATGGAAGAAGACCTCAAAAAATGGGAAAACCTCCCATGCTCATGGATCGGTAGAATCAATATAGTTAAAATGGCCATTTTGCCTAAAGCACTATACAGATTCAATGCAATACCCATCAAAATCCCAACTCAATTCTTCACAGAGTTAGAAAGAGCAATTATCAAATTCATCTGGAACAACAAAAAACCCAGGATAGCTAAAACTATTCTCAGCAACAAAAGAAAATCTGGGGGAATCAGCATCCCTGACCTCAAGCAATACTACAGAGCAATAGTGTTAAAAACTGCATTGTATTGGTACAGTGACAGACAGGAGGATCAATGGAACAGGATTGAAGATCCAGAAATGAACCCACAAACCTATGGCCACTTGATCCTCGACAAAGAGGCTGAAAACATCCAATGGAAAAAAGATAGCCTTTTCAACAAATGGTGCTGGTTCAACTGGAGGTCAGCATGCAGAAGAATGCGAATTGATCCATCCTTGTCTCCTTGTACTAAGCTCAAATCCAAATGGATCAAGGACCTCCACATAAAGCCAGACACTCTGAAGCTAATAGAAAAGAAACTGGGGAAGACCCTTGAGGACATCGGTACAGGGAGAAAGTTTCTGAACAGAACACCAATAGCGTATGCTCTAAGAGCAAGAATTGACAAATGGGACCTCATAAAATTACAAAGTTTCTGTAAGGCAAAGGACACCATCAAGAGGACAAATCGGCAACCAACAAATTGGGAAAACATCTTCACCAATACTACATCAGATAGAGGGCTAATATCCAATATATATAAAGAACTCAAGAAGTTAGACTCCAGAAAACCGAGCAACCCTATTAAAAAATGGGGTACAGAGTTAAACAAAGAATTCTCACCTGAAGAACTTCAGATGGCGGAGAAGCATCTTAAAAAATGCTCAACTTCATTAGTCATTAGGGAAATGCAAATCAAAACAACCCTAAGATTTCATCTTACACCAGTCAGAATGGCTAAGATTAAAAATTCAGGAGACAGGAGGTGTTGGAGAGGGTGTGGAGAAAGAGGAACACTCCTCCACTGCTGGTGAGGTTGCAAATTGGTACAACCACTCTGGAAATCAGTCTGGCGGTTCCTCCGAAAACTGGGCACCTCACTTCCAGAAGATCCTGCTATACCACTCCTGGGCATATACCCAGAAGACTCCCCACCATGTAATAGGGATACATGTTCTACTATGTTCATAGCAGCCCTATTTATAATTGCCAGATGCTGGAAAGAACCCAGGTATCCCTCAACAGAAGAGTGGATGCAAAAAATGTGGTATATCTACACAATGGAGTACTATTCAGCCATTAGAAACAATGAATTCATGAAATTCTTAGGCAAATGGATGGAGCTAGAGAATATCATACTCAGTGAGGTAACCCAGACTCAAAAGGTGAATCATGGTATGCACTCACTAATAAGTGGATATTAACCTAGAAAACTGGAATACCCAAAACATAATCCACACATCAAATGAGGTACAAGAAGAAAGGAGGAGTGGCCCCTGGTTCTGGAAAGACTCAGTGAAACAGTATTCAGCAAAACCAGAACGGGGAAGTGGGAAGGGGTGGATGGGAGGACAGGGGAAGAGAAGGGGGCTTACGGGACTTTTGGGGAGTGGGGGGGCTAGAAAAGGGGAAATCATTTGAAATGTAAATAAATTATATCGAATAAAAAAATTAAAAAAAAGAACTGATAAAAATCTGCTAAGTTACTATTTTATAAATGTGTTTATTTCTCTTGAGTTATCATACGTGCATGTATATGTGTACATGCATCTGTACCTGTGTATATTATGACCAGAAATTAATTTAAATAATTTGTTCAATTTTGAATATTTTCCCTTTCTTATCTTTTTCTCAAGCCAGACCTGGTCTTTCATAATCATGGTCTGAGTTTACAATTACATATAATATTTAAAGTTATGGAAAAATGACAAGAGGCTAAAATTGTTCCCTGAATCATTTCTGTCTAAGTCATTGATCTAATAAAATACAATGTCTGAGCATTGACCCTGATAGAATATATTCAGTTTATCATTTTCCTTCCCATAGTCAATGTACTTTCTCTTATATATTGTCTTATAATTTCTATTTTAATTTAGCATATTTTACATAATAAACAATATAATGTTAGTTATTCCAAAAGTAATTTCCTGGGCATAGCAATTGTATACATAGACATAGAAAATGCATAATAGTTACTAAAATTATGCTTACTTGCTTTTTACAACAAAAGTTATATAAAAATTAGAGCTTTGGTTTAAAGTCTATACTCTACTTTCTGCCTCCATGTCCAGAGATGAATTTTGAGAATCTGGCCAAGCAGAATTCAAAGGTCTACTTTTTTACTTTAAACACATTTTTTACTTCTCTGATCCTTGACAAGTTTCAGTTATAGTAATTGGGGCTACTCTACTCTATTAATATCATATGATTATATTTCAAATTCATTATACAAGTATTAGCTCTTATTTAGTATTAGAATACAAACATTTTACTACACTACCTCACTCTTTTTAAAAACATAAAGCAGAGGGATGACTCATAGAAATCAAGTATCTGTTTTTCTTTCAGGTTATGAGGTGCAAGAAAATTCACTGAGAAACCTTTGATTGCTGCCAGTTTTCAATGCATCATATAATAACAGCAAGCAAGAACTTGGATTCCAATTCTGCCTTTACTTGAGTACAGAAGCCAGGATATTTATGCTCTATGAATTGTTGGGGAGACCTATAGCTCCTAGCAATTTGGTATAGGTGAGAAGAGAAGGGTTAAGAGGGAGATCTTGTATTACCTGTCAGCAAGCATGTGAGAACATAAGTAATTAGAGGGGAAAACCTCAGAGATATAGCCTTATTCACACTCTAAAGTAGTGTAAGATTTCACATACCTTGAATGTCATGTAAAGATAGTTCCTCTCTGGATCTTTGTAAGTTTTCAAGAAAATAAATGATCTTTTTAGTGAGAGAAAAAAAGAAAATTTCCACACCATTGTAAAAATTATATCAAAGGTTTCTACAATGAATCACACATATTTTAACATATAAGTGGATTTCTTTAAAAAGAAAGGCTAGTATATGAGATATAAGATAGGATAACATTAGCTTGATTTGATAATTCTTTATGGTAACTTCAATATTAGAAAATATGAAATTCAACCCCCTTTAAAATATAAACTTATTTTACAGAAAAGAGCATTGAGAAAGCAGGCAATGTAAGGACAAAATAAATAAGCCATCCTGCCTTGTAACAGATGAGAGTAAAACTGAGTTCTTCATTTAACTCAGGCATGTTTATTTAATTACATGCATATCTATTTTAACACACTAGTGTGTTACTATATCATACTATATCAACATTTTCAATTCAAAGCAAGACTTTCTGGGAGTGTGGTTTAGCACTCTACAAAACAACTGCATGACAACCCATGAAGGCAAACCCAAACCCATGCTACTGGTTTCAATGTAATACAGACTTCAACACCAGAAGCTGCCAGGGAATAAAGCAATCTAAGTTAAGAACTCCAAGGGAAGCAAGAAGATGACTGCCAAAACTGAAACCATATGCTTCCCAAGAGACCCCGAGTTTAAAGCAAGAGGAACATTTATCCTTGGGTATAATTCCTTTGCAAGAAACAACCCTGCAATAGGAAATATCCTTGTATGTAATTAGACTCTCTTCCTATGTATAAACTTGCTGCTATAACATTTTTGACTACCTCGTGTGGCCTTTTATTAATGTTCTTTAGCCGTTAAAAATAATTGTCTTCTCTTAATAAGGGCCTGTTATAAGGCAATCAGGTTATATGGCTCTTTCACATTTCACTGAAACCAAGAATAATTGTCCTTCTTATAATGCACACATTGTGGAAGCCAGGTTCTGAGCCAGCACCTTTCCTACACTTACGATGAGCATTGCTTTCTATAGCACCAAAACCTTTTCAGCTTTTGGTGCTATAAAGAAACACATTCTTCACAATATGGATATACTTGAAACCCTGTGCATCTAAAACAACTGTTCCTAAAGAAAAAACTACTGAACAAGGGAAATGATGGCTGAATTTTTCCTCCCTTCCTTTTTTTAACAATTAGCTAATTAATTTTTATGTTGAAAAACTAAAGTAATATATATTGAAAAACTAAAGTAATATATACTTGCTGGTGTTTTAAATTCTATATATCTCCTGCTTTTTCTCTAATTATTTATCTTAAAGAAAATTTTAATTATTCAAAGTAATACAAATCAGCAATAAAATGAATGAAAAGGACTTTATATCTTGGGCTACATCTTTCCAAGATTCAGACTAGAAACATATTAGGTGATAAACATTAATACCATGTTCATTTTCCACTTCAAATTAACACGATGATGTTTCATTAGGCTAGAAAGCATCAACATAAATCAAACAGGAATGGAGACCCCCCCTCTAAAAAATAAGTAAAGAAATATGATAGGGTAAAAAATTACCAGATTAGCTAAAATTTTCCATCTCATTGTTTTCTGTAAAATAAAATTTTATAATGAACATGTTCCATACAAGCTGTGCCACTAGGTCTTGCTTCCAAAAGCACTCACAGAGCAGTAATAAAAAGCAAGCATGAACTCTAGGACATCTGCTATAGCATAGTTATCAAATGCAATCATTTTGGTCACAAATCTCTACCCGCTTCAACTTTTTGTTGAAATATTAGTTTGTCTGCAGCATCTCCAATCTGGCACATGAGGGCTGACAGATGCTCTGGTTTCACCTCATCTTCAACTTACACGGCTTCTCATTATACTAGCTAGAGCTCAGCAAACTATTCCTCTGTTTTGGAAGGAGGACAAAATGCCATCTGTCTCTGCATGGTTATCAAAACGGATACTGCAGTGTGAAGAAACTCATTTCCAAAATGGGAGTGTGAGAAGTTGCACCCCATTCTCATCCTATTACAAATTATATAGATATACATACATAGTATGCAAAGTCTCACCACTCAGGTTTTCCAGTAATTCCTTGATGTGAACACTTCCAACCAAAAAGCATATCTCACCTTTCCTAGATCTATTTGTAACTCACACAGTTTATATCATCTGAGACTAATTGCTAGTTAGAAGGCAAAGAAGCTCTGTTTCCCTAGTGAGATTCCAAGGTCATTCTGCAACAGAAAGTAGGGGGAATCTTACTATCAAACAAATGAAGCTAGAAACAGAGACAATAGAGAGAAAGAAGAGGAAAAACCTATAACAAAAATAGAAGGACAGACAAATTTCAGCCACAACCTATACCTGTGAAAAATGCAAACTAGAAGGAACAAAGGGAGGAGGGATAGAAGCTGACACCACAGAAATCATAGGTCTTTAATTTTTGACTATTTGCTTTGTTACCACTTACAGTGAAGCTAGGAGAGTGACTAGAAAGGTATCTGCACAGAAGAAATGTCATCTGTTCCACTCAGATCTATGCCAAAGTGTGAGAACTAGATTTGGGGTGTGATGGCATGCTTAACTTTGATTCTCAAGCAGCCTTAGATTTGAAAGCACAGAAATGAGGAAGAACTTTCAGCCTGGAAAGGAATTGTATGAATTTTAAACCCACCATTTCCATCAGTGGAGACAATAAAAATGAAGATCAATTATATTGAAGAAATTGAGATTTGAAGACTGCCTTCTGGGAAATGCATCCTGGTTGACATTTAAAGTTGCCTGCTCAGGGCCAACAATACATTCTTGCTAGCAACTGATAGGAACTAAAGTCCTACTGGCATCCACATGAAGTCTTGTCATTTAAAAACTAAATCTTCATCTGAACTCCTCACCCCAGACATCTGCTTAAAATTTTGATTAGGATAAGAAATGCAAGTGGTATGAAAGAAGATTCTTTGATTGGGGGAGAGCTACCCTTATCCTTCTGTATAAGGATAAGTATTAAGAATGAAACAAGAGTCTGGCTGGGGACCATCCTGTGCCACAGAGCACCATATCCAGGTGGCACAGGGAGGTAGCTAACCACCCAGGAGTGCAGAGAGGCCTGGGAGCACAGGTAGGAATACCCCTGATGCTCAGAGGAACACGTCCAAAACCATGAAGACACAAGAGCCAAGGAGCAACCTGAGACAGGAGTCTTCCAATTTCTGTCCACACCCAGAGCTGATCCTAGGCCACAGAGCTACATACACAAATACCACCACAAAAGAGCAAGTCTCCCAGGAGTGTCTATATACCTTTAGGTCATAGCACAGAGAAAACAGGTCTCCCAGGAGTACAGATACACAGGTATGTAGGACAGATAAACCACAGTCATAGACAGCAAACCAGCTAATACAAGAGATAACTAGATGGCAAAAGGCAAAGAACATTACCATAAGAAACCAAGGAAACATGACTCCATCAGAACCAAGTTCTCCAAAAACAGTAAGTCCTAGATACCCCACCACACCAGTAAACAAGATCTTTATTTAAATTCACATCTCATGATGTTTATAGAGGACTTCAAGAAGGACATAAATAACTCCCTTAAAGAAATACAGGAGAACATGGGTCAACAGGTAGAAGCCCTTAAAGAGGAAACACAAAAATACCTTAAAGAATTTCAGGAAAACACAAAAACAAGCAAGTGAATGAACTGAATAAAACCATCAGGGATCTAAAAATTGAAGTAGAAACAATAAATAAATCACAAAGGAGACAATTCTGGAGATTAAAAAAAAAACCTTGGAAAGAAATCAGGAGACACGGATGCAAGCATCAACAACAGAAAACAAGAGATAGAAGAAAGACTCTCAGGTGCTGAAGATGCCATAGAAAACATAGACACAACAGTCAAAGAAAATGCAAAATGCAAAATGCAAAAAGCTTGTAACCCAAAACATACAGAAAATCCAGGGGAAAAAATAAGAAGACCAAACTTAGGGATTATAGGTATAAAAGAGAGCAAAAATTTACAACTTAAAGGGCTAGTAAACATCTTTAACAAAATTAGAGAACAAAACTTCCCTAACCTAAAGAAATAGATGCCCATGAACACAAAAGCCAGTGGAACTTCAAACAGATATGAGCAGAACAGAAATTGCTCCTGTCGCATAATAATTAAAGCACTAAATGCACTAACAAAGAAAGAATATAAAAAGCAGTAAGGGAAAAAGGTCAAGTAACATATAAATGCAAACCTATCAGAAGTACACCAGACTTCTCACCAGAGACCATGTAAGCTAGAAGATCCTGGGCAGATCTCACACAGTGCCTAGGAGAGCACAAATGCCAGCCCAGACTTCTATATCCAACAAAAGTTTCAATCACCATAGTTGGAGAAACCAAGATATTCCATGATAAAAACAAATTTACACAATATCTTTCCAGCCCTACAAAGGATAATAGATGGAAAATGCCAACACAATGAGGGAAACTACATCCATGAAAAAGCAAGAAAGTAATCCTCTTTCAAAATAACTCAAAAGAAGATAACTATACAAACATAAAAATAACAACAAAAATAACAGGAAGTAACAATCACTATTCCTTAATATCTGTTAACATCAATGGATTCAATTCCCCAATAAAAAGACATAAACTAACACACTGGAAACATAAATAGGACCCTGCATTTTGCTACATACAGGAAATATACCTCAGTGTCAAAGACAGACACTAACTCAGAGTAAAAGGCTAGAAAACAATTTTCCAAGTACATGGTCCCAGGAAACAAGCTTGAGTAGCCATTCTAATGTTGGATAAAATTGACTTTCTACCAAAAGTCATCAAAAAAGACAAGGAAGGATGTTGCTATATTTTTCCAATCCAATTACCCAGTCAAAGAAATCTCACCTTAATCAATAACAATATAAGCTATACTCTTAGATTGGGCAAATCTCGCACTACATTACTCTATTTCCATCTATGTTATTCCTTAGAACTTGTGTTTTTTCCAGGCCATGAGCTTCACCCAATTCTCTCCTTCAATCCTCTATAGCTCCTCCCCTTTCCATAGATTCTTTTCTCCTCCCTGCAAACATTCAGCTCCTCCTTCCTCCTGACCATTCACTGGCTCTAGCCTTTATTTGAAATGTTAAGGTGGGGAGAAGGTTCACAAGGCATCTCCACTGCAAGCACTCTCAGGAGTCGAATTAGCATCAAAATACAAGCCCAAGGCTATCCACAACAGAAGGACACTTCATACACATCAAAGGAAATATCTACAAAGAACTCTCAATTCTGAACATCTATGCTCCAAATGCAAGGGCAACCACATTCATAAAAGAAACTTTACTAAACCTCAAAGCACACATTGCACCTCACACAATAATTGTGGGTGACTTCAACACCCACTCTCACCAATGGACAGATCAGGGAAACACAAACTAAACAGAGACGCAGTGAAACTAACAGAAGTTATGGTCCAAATGGATTTAACAGATATAAATAGAACATTTCATCCTAAATCAAAAGAATATACCTTCTTCTTAGCACCTCATGGTACTTTCTCCAAAATTGACCATTTAATTAGTCTCAAAACAGACCTCAACAGTTATAAGAAGACTGAGCTAATCTCATGCCTCCTATCAGTTCACTATGGAGTAAGGGTGGTCTTCAATAGCAACAAAAACATCAGAAAGCCCACATACACCTAGAAGCTGAACAATGCTCTACTCAATGATACCTTGGTCAAGGAAGAAATAAGGAAAGAAATCAAAACCTTTTTAGAATTCAATGATAATGAAGTCACAACATCCCCAAACGTATGGGACACAATGAAAGCAGGGTTATGAGGAAAACTCATAGATCTGAGTGCCTCCAAAAAGAAACTGGAGAGAGCATACACTAGCAGCTTAACAGTACACCTGAAAGCTCTAGAACAGTAAGATGCTAATACACCCAAGAGGAGTAGAAGGCAGGAAATCATTAAACTCAGGGTTGAAATCAATCAAGCAGACACAGAAAGAACCATACAAAGAATCAACAAAACCAGGAGCTGGTTTTTAGAGAAAATCAACAAGATATATAAACCCTTAGCCAAACTAACCAGAGGGCACAGAGACAGAATCCAAATTAACAAAATCAGAAAGGAAAAGTGTGATTAAAAAAAAGAAGCTGAGGAAATTCAAAACATCATCAGATCCTACGTATAAAAAAAAAAAAAAAAAAAAAAAAAACTATTCCCAACAAAACTGGAAAATCTGGAGGAAATTTTCTAGACAGAAAAAAATTACCAAAGTTAAATAATGATCAGATAGACCAACTAAATAGTCCCATAACCCCTAAAGAAATAGAAGTGCTCACTGAAAATATCAAATTAAAAAAAAAAAAAAAGCACAAGACCAAATGGTTTTAGTGCAGAATTCTATCAAATCTTCAAAGAAGACCTAACATCAATAATCTTCAAACCAATCCACAAAATAGAAACAGAAGGATCACTACTCAACTCATTCTATGAAGCCACAATTTCTCTGATACCAAAAACAACACAAAGATTCATCAAAAAAGAGAACTTTACACCAATTTCCCCTATGAGTATCAATGCAAATATACTCAATAAATTGTTGCCAACCAAATCCAAGAATACATCAAAATGATCATCTGCCATGCTCAAGTAGGCTTCTTCACAGGGATGTAGTGATGGTTCAATATATGGAACTCCATCAATGTAATCCACTACATAAACCAACTCAAAGGAAAAAACCACATGGTCATTTCATTAGATGCTGAAAAAGCATTTGACAAAATTACAAATCCTTTCATGTTAAAAGTCTTGAAAAGATCAGGAATTCAAAACCCATACCTAACCATAGTAAAAGCAATATACAGCAAACCAGTAGCCAACATCAAACTAAATGGAGAGAAACTTGAAGCAATTCCACTAAAATCGGGGACTAGACAAGATTGCCCTCTCTCTCAATATCTATTATATATAGTACTTGAAGTTCTAGCTAGAGCAATTAGATAACAAAAGGAGGTCAAGGGGTTACAAATTGAAAAGGGAGAAGCCAAATTATCACCATATGCAGATGATATGATAGTATACTTAAGCGACCCCAAAAACTCAACCAGAGAATTCCTACAGCTGATAAACAACTTCAGCAATGTGGCTAGATATAAAATTAATTCAAACAAATCAGTAGCCTTCCTATACTCAAAGAATAAACAGGCTGAGAAAGAAATTAGGGAAAAGACACCCTTCAAAATAGTCACAAACAATATAAAATATCTTGGTGTGACTCTAATCAATCAAGTGAAATATCTGTATGAAAATAACTTCAAGTCTCTGAAGAAAGAAATCAAAGGAGACCTCAGAAGATGGAAAGATCTCCCATGCTAGTGGATTGGCAGGATTAACATAGAAAAAAATGAAGATCTTGCCAAAAGCAATCTACAGATTCAATGCAATTCCCATCAAAATTCCAACTCAATTCTTCATAGAGTTAGAGCAATTCTCAAATCCATCTGGAATAACAAAAAACCCAGGATAACTTCTGGGGGAATCAATATCCTGGATCTCAAGCAGCACTACAGAGCAATAGTGTTAAAAACAGCATGGTATTGTTACAATGACAGGCAGGTAGATCAATGGAATAGAATTGAAGACCCAGAAATGAACCCACACACCTATGGTCACTTGATCTTTAACAATGGAGCTAAAACCATCCAGTAAAAAAAAAAAAAAAAAAAAAAAAAAAAAAAAAAAAAAGATAGCCTTTTCAACAAATGTTGCTGGTTCAACTGGCAGTTTGCATAAAGAATGCAAATCAATCCATTCTTATCTCCTTGTACTAAGCTCAAGTCCAAGTAGATCAAGGACCTCCACATAAAACCAGACACACTGAAATTAATAGAAAAGAAACTGGGGAAGAGGCTTGAACACATGGGCAAAGGGGAAATTTTACTGACCAGAACACCAATAGCTTATGCTCTAAGATCAACAATTGACAAATGGGATCTCATAAAATTACAGTTTCTGTGAGGCGAAGGACACTGTCAATAGGACAAAATGGCAACCAATAAAATTGGGAAAAGTTGTTTACCAACCCTATATCTGAAAGAGGACTAATATCCAAAATATACAAAGAACTCAAGAAGTTAGACACCAGAGAACCAAATAACCCTATTAAAATTGGGGTACAGAGCTAAACAAAGAATTTTCACTTGAGGAATATCGAATGGCTGAGACGCACCTAAAGAAATGTCCAACATTCTTAGTCATCAGGCAAATGCAAATCAAAACAATCCTGAGATTTTACCTCACACTAGTCAGAATGGCTAAAATAAAACTCAGGAGACAGCAGATGCTGGAAAGGTTATCGGAAAAGAGGAACACTCCTCCACTGCTGGTGGGATTGCAAACTGGTACAACCACTCTGGAAATCAGTTTGACAGTTCCTCAGAAGACTGGGCATAATACTACCAAAGGACCCTGCTATACCACTCCTGCACATATACCCAGAGGATTCTCCAGCATGTAATAAGGACACATGTTCCACTATGTTCATAGCAGCCCTATTTATAATAGCCAGAAGCTGGAAAGAACCCAGATGTCCCTCAGTGGAGGAATGGATACAGAAAATGTGGTATATTTACACAATGGAATACTACTCAGCTTTTAAAAACAATGAATTCATGAAATTATTCAATGATGGACAAATGGATGGAACTGGAGAATATCAGCCTGAGTGAGTTAACCCAACCACAAAAGAACACTCATGGTATGCACTCACTGGTTATGTGGATATTATCTCAGAAGATTGGAATACCAAAGATACAATTCACAGATCAAATGAAGCTCAAGAAGGAAGAATAAAGTATTGATACCCTGGTCCTTCTTAGAAGGGGAAACAAAATACCCACAGGAGGAAATAAAGACACAAAGTATGAAGCAGGGACTGAGAGAAAGACCATCCAGAGACTACCCCACTTAAGGATCCATCCCATATATAGTTTCAAAACCCAGACACTATTGTGGATGCCAACAAGTGCTTGCTGACAGGAGCCTGATATAGCCTTCAACTGGTAGGCTCTGCCAGTATATGACAAATACAGAGGAAGCCCTCTCAGCCAACTATTGAACGGAGCACATGGTCCCCAATGGAAGAGCTAGAGAAAGGACTCAAGGAGCTGAAAGGGTTTGCAGTACCATAGGAGGAACAACAATATAAACCACTCAGTACCCCCCAGAGCTCCCAGGACAAAACCACCAACCAAAGAGTACACATGAAGGGAGCCATGGCTCCAGATGCATATGCAGCAGAGGATGGCCTTGTTGGACATCAAAGGGATGTTCTTTGTCCTGAGAAGTATTCATGCCCCAGTATAGGGGAATGCTAGGACAGGGAAGCAAGAGTGGGTGGATTGGTGAGAGGGGTTGGGGGGTTGGGGAATGGGTTAGGGAATTTTCGATGGGGAAACCATGAAAGGGGATAACATTTGAAATGTAAATAAAGAATATATCTAGTAAAAATTAATTAAAATAAAAATAAAATAAGGAAAAATTAAACAAGAAATTATACTGGTTTTGGCTTTAGTAGTTTCTCCTCCTGTTGAACAGGACTTAAGGTTCAATTAGAGAGCAGTTGGTTACTCAAAGACATGAGCATCACTCCTGTACCTGTAAGGATGCATTGCCTTGGTTATTGTTGTGGTTCATAGACATCACAGCAACGGTGGGGGATGAGGGATGGAATGTTGACTGCCTTTCTTTCTTTGCAAATTACATAGAATCTTCTGGTACCATGAAAGCTACTCATAAGGAAGGAGACCATTCTAGCTCAATTTCTCAGAGTCCTGTGTCCAAAATGCATGTTTTTCTAAGCACTAGGAATTCACCTTCAAATTCTTGGAGGCAATCAATAGCAACAATACCCTGTATTGTTTGGAGAGTTGCTTGAAATCCTGTGACAGGCAATCCAAAATGAGGTTTATTACTCCTGGTACTAGAATTTTTATAACTCGGTCTATGGCTCTTAGGGGGAGCATTATGATGAAAGTGTCAGAACTTCCTGTGTGTGTGTTTGTGTGTTTGTGTGTGTGTGTGTGTTTGTGTGTGTGTATGTGTGTACATGCATGCACATGTCTGTGGGTATGAACATGTGGCATGTGCACATGCGCACATTTAAATATATTTAATTTCAGGTAGAGTATAAGATAATGTGATTCCCTATCTTTTTTAAACAGTGTGATTTACCAGTCCTCCCTCCCTCTCCCTCTCCCTCTGTATTATCTTCTCTCTCCATTCCCTAGTTAAAGACCCCTGCACCCATTTCCCATTGTTTCCTTCATAGAAAGCAGACAGACTATTACAGAGAGCTACAACTAGTTATAATGCAGAGAACAGCTGACAGTGTTGTTCTCCAATACAACCCCTGCACCTAAGACTCAGGAAACATCAAAGAAGATGGGGCAGAAAGACCAGAGGACTAGAAAGTCTGTCTGATTATATTGTTTGTATGTGACAGGGAAGCTGTATCAAGTAATCTCAGCAGTCTGGTTGTCTAAATAAGAGCTCAAAAATGTCAAGGCCAGTTGGCATACCAATGTGGATGGAAGAAATCTCAAAAGGCTCCATAACTAGAGGAAGAACTGTAGGCATTTAAAGGTGGCCCAAAATTAGGCTCATCTAATAACAAAAAACATGACAAGAAAGACTTCCTTCCAGTTTCTTGGCGGGAATCAAGGAAAATAGCCAAAGCTATTTGGGAGTTGCTTAGAGTCCCCTGACCTATTCTTATTCAAATCTCTTTTCCCTTCTTCAAATGAAAATAATTAGAAGCTGGAGGTATACCTTTGGGTTAGAGCACTTAACTAGAATACAGTAGGCCCATGCTTCTATGTGCAGCAAAAAATAAAAAAATAAATGAAATTATTAGAATGATATTACTTACCTCTTTTCTTGGTAGAAAACATATCTAGCACAGAACTGGTGCTCAATAAATACTTATTAACACATTAAAAGAATTAGAAATATAAATGTCATCAAAGTGTAACATGACATTAAAGCATTGCCACTACCACAAATTATTTCAAATATGAGACTTTTAATATTTCCACCAAATATCAAGATGGCAGTAATTGTCAACTGGCAAGGTACATGAATGCAATAATAAGTACATTCAAATTTATTTTAAAAAGAAATGATGGGATTCTAATATGATGGTAATAAGGATGGTGAAAATGATGATAGTTATCCATTGGCACAGTTTCCTGCATACTTACTCTAAGTTTGCTATTTATGTACTCTGTTTTGTTTACTGTATAATAACATTGCAGTGCATATATGATTTTAATGATTTTACAGTTATGAAGCTACAGCTCAAAGAAGTTAAATTGCTCTCCAATGTTCAACAGCTAGGAATTTGATAACAAGGCTTTGAAGCTCCAACAGCTTCTGATCACACAACCTTGTTTATTGTACATCCAATATCTAACCCAATACATAGACTAAATGGATGCCTAATTCAATCAATGCTTATTGAATGAAGGATTAACTCCAGCATCAGTATTCACGGCAATCTGCATGCTGTCATTTACAATATCTAATCCTTTTTGGCTCCTGATGCTATGTTAGAAATTGTGTGTGTTCTCTTTATATTTATTTATAGAAACATCAGAACAAGTGTAGTCATTCCAGTTTTAGAAATGATTAACCTGAAATTTGTAGCATGTGTGCAATCCACTCAAATCTACAAATAAAAATAAGCAGGAGTGGTAAAATTTTTTGAATTATGATAAGGATAGTTTCAAATCCTGACATCCTTATAAAAATTTGAAGTTATGTTTTCATTATAAATCATTAAGGAAAACAAAACTATAGAGCACAGGTGAGACCTGCCCTACAGCTCAGAGGATCCTGTCCAGAGGCCTCTAGCAGGATACTTCCACTTTCTGCCTCTGGCTTGAGACCATCTTCTGCCAGAGTGTGCCATCTCCAAGTGGCACAAGAAGCCAGGTACCCACCCAGTGGCATGAAGGAGAGAGCCAGCACAGGTGAGACCTGCCCTGCAGCTCAGAGGATCCCATCCTGAACCCTCTGGCAGAAACTCTCAGGGTTCCTTCTCCTAGTTGGGACTACTCTCTTCCACCATGTACCATGTCCACATGATACATGGAGGTAGCTAACCTCTCAGGAGTGCAGAGAGGTCCAGCACTACAGTAGGATACCCCTGCTACTCAGAGGAAACATCCAGAAACCCTGAGGACACAAGAGCCTAGGAAGAGCTTGGGACAGGAGTCTTCTGATTAACATCTGCACCCAGAGTTGATCGGGGCCACAGAGCTACATTCCCAAATACGACTACAAGAGAGTTGGTCTTGCAGAAGTACTTACATACCAGTGTATACAGAGAGAACAGTTCTCCCAGGAGCAAAGAGAAGCCACAGCCAGAGACAGCAACACCAGCTAACAACAGAGATAAACAGATGGCAAAAGGCAAATGCAAAAACATCACCAACAGAAACAATGGCAACATGGATCCATCTGAAACAAGTTCACCAACAAGAACAAGTCCTGGATACTACAAACACACCAGAAAAGCAAGACCTGGATTTTAAATCATACCTCATGATGGTGATATAGGATTTCAAGAAGGACATAAAGAATCCTCTTAAAGAAATACAGGAGAACATGAGTCAACAGGTAGACGCCCTTCAAAAGGAAACACAAAAATCACTTAAAGAAATACAGGAGACAGTTGAGTAGGGAACGAATGGAAGGAAGAGGTCTTATGGGACGTATGGGAGGGGTGAACCAGGAAAGGGGAAATCATTTGGAATGTAATCAAAGAATATAGAAAATTTAAAAAAGAAATACAGGAGAACATGGATCAAAAGATAGAAGCCCATAAAGAGGAAACACAAAAATCCCTTAAAGAAATACAGGAGAACATGGGTCAACAGGCAAAAGTCCTGAAAGAGGCAACACAAAAATTCTTTAAAGATTTACAGGAAAATACAAACAAACAAGTGAAAGAACTGAACAAAACCATCCAGGATCTAAAATCAGAAGTAGAAACAACTGAGAAATCTCAAGGGGAGACAAATTTGGAGATAGAAAATCTTGGAAAGGAAACAGGACTCATAGATGCAAACATAAACAACAGAATACAAGAGATCGCAGAAAGAATCTCAGGTGCTAAAGATACCATAGAAAGCATTGGCTCAACAGTCAAAGAAAATGCAAAATGCAAAATGCAAAATGCAAAAAGCTTGTAAACCAAAACATCCAGGAAATCCAGGACACAATTAGAAGACCAAACCTAAGGATTATAGGTATAGAAGAGAGTGAAGATTTACAACTTAAAGGGCCAGTAAATATCTTCAACAAAATAGTAGAAGAAAACTTCTATAACCTAAAGAGAGAGATCCCCTTGAACATACAAGAAACCTACAGAACTGTAAATAAATTGGACCAGAACAGAAATACCTCCCATCACATAATAATCAAAACATCAAACATACTAAACAAAGAAAGAATATTAAAAGCAGTAAGAGAAAAAGCCAAGTAACATATATAGGCAGACCTATCAGAAGTACACCAGACTTCTCACCAGAGACCATGATAGCTAGAAGATCCTTGGTAGATCTCATACAGACTCAAAGAGAACACAAATACCAGCCCAGATTACTATACCCAGAAAAACTCTCAATCACCAAAGATGGAGAAACCAAGATATTCCACGATAAAACCAAATTTATACAATATCTTTCCACAAACCCAGCCCTACAAAGGATAATAGATGGAAGACACCAATAAAAGGAAGGAAACTACACCCTAGAAAAAGCAAGAATGTAATCTTCTTTCAACAAACCCAAAAGAAGATAATCACTCAAACATAAAAATAGCATCAGAAATGACAGGAAGCAGCAATCACTATTCCTTCTTATTTCTTTTTTTTTTCTTTTCTATATTCTTTGTTTACATTCCGAATGCTTTCCCCTTTCCAGGTTCCCCTCTCCCCATTGGTCTCATAAGCCCTCTTCCCTCCGCCCATTTCCCAATAACCCCCCTCCCATTTCCCTGCCCTGGTACTCCCCTAGAATGCTGGATCAACTCTTTTCAGAACCAGGGCCCTCTCTTTCCCTCTTCTTCCGTATCATTTGATATGCTAATGGTGTCTTGAGAATTCAGAGCTTCTGGGCTAATTAATATCCACTTGTCAATGATTGCATTCCATGTGCATTCTTTTGTGGTTGGGTTACCTCACTTAGGATGATATTTTCCAGTTCCAACCATTTGCCTAAGAATTTCATGAATTCATTGTTTTTAATTACTGAGTAGTATTCCATTGTGTAAATATACCACATTTTCTGTATCCATTCCTCCATTGAGGGACATCTGGGTTCTTTCCAGCTTCTGGCTATTATAAATAAGGCTGCTATGAACATAGTGGAGCATGTGTCCACTATTCCTTAATATCTCTTAACATCAATGGACTCAATTCCCCAATAAAAAGACATAGACTAAGAGACTGGATACATAAACAGGACCCAGCATTTTGCTGCATACAGGAAACACTACTCAATGTTAAAGACAAAAACTACCTCAGAATAAAAGGCTGGAAAACAATTTTCCAAGTACATGGTCCCAGGAAACAAGCTGTAGTCAGCATTCTAATATCAGATAAAATTGACTTTCAACCTAAACTCATCAAAAAAAACAAGGAAGGACACTTCATACTCATCAAACTAAAAATCCAACAAGAAGAACTCTCAATTCTGAACATCTATGCCCCAAATGCAAGGGCACCCTCACTCATAAAAGAAATGTTAGTAAAGCTCGAAGGACACATTGCACCTCTTTAACACTCCACTCTCCTCAATGGACTGATCAGGGAAGCACAAACTAAACCGAGACACAGTCAAACTAATTGAAGTTTTGGACCAAATGGATTTAACATATATATATATATATATATATATATATATATATATATATATATATATAACATTTCATCCTAAATCAAAGGAATATACCTTCTTCTCAGCACCTCATGGTACTTTCTCCAAAACTGGCTGTAAAATTGGTCAGAAAACAGACCAAAACAGATATAAAAAGATTGAACTAATCCTATGCCTCCTATCAGATCACTATGGAGTAAGGGTGGTCTTTAATAGCAACAAAAACAACAGAAAGTCCACATACACATGTTAGCTGAACAATGCTCTAATCAATGATAACTTGATCAAGGAAGAAATAAGGAAGAAATCAAAACCTTTTTAGAATTTAAGGAAAATGAAGTCACAACATATCCAAACGTATGGGACAGGATGAAAGCAGTGCTGAGAGGAAAACTCATAGACTTGAGTGCCTACAAGAAGAAACTAGAAAGAGCATATGCTAGCAGCTTAACAGTACACCTGAAAGCTTTAGAACAGAAAGGAGCAAATACACCCAAGAGGAGTAAAAGGCAGGAAATCATCAAACTCAGGGCTGTAATCAACCAAGTTGAAACAAAAAGAACTATACAAAGACCCAACAAAACCAGGAGCTGGTTGTTTGAGAAAAACAAGATAGATAAACCCATAGCCAGACTAACCAGAGGATACAGAGACAGTATCCAAATTAACAAAATCAGAATTGAAAAAGGGGTTAGATATAACAACAGAAACTGAAGAAATTCACAAAATCACCAGATCCTACTACAAAAGCCTACATTCAACACAACTGGAAAATCTGGAGGAAATGGACAATTTCCTAGACAGATATCAGATACCAAAATTAAATCAGGATGAAATAGACCATCAAAATTGTCCCATAACCCCTAATAGAATAGAAGTGACTATTAAAAGTCTTCTAACCAAAAAACAGCACAGGACCAGATGGGTTTTAGTGCAGAATTCTATCAAACCTTCAAAGAAGACCTAACATCAATACTCTTCAAACTATTCCACAAAATAAAAACAGAAGGATCAACTCATTCTATGAAGCCACAATTTCGCTGATACCAAAACTACACAAAGATCCATCAAAAAAAGAGAACCTTAGACCAATTTCCCTTATGAATATCAATGCAAATATACTCAATAAAATCTTGTCAACCGAATCCAAGAACACATCAAAATGATCATCCACCAGGATCAAGTAGGCTTCATCCCAGGGATGCAGGGATGGTTCAATATAAGGAAATCCATCAATGCAATCCACTACATAAACCAACTCAAAGAAAAAAAAACACATGATCATTTCATTAGATGCTGAAAAGGCATTTGACAAAATTCAGCATCCTTTCATGCTAAAAGTCTTGGAAAGGACAGGAATTCAAGTCCCATATCTAAACATAGTAAAAGCAATATACAGCAAACCGGTAGCCAACATCAAACTAAATGGAGAGAAACTTGAAGCAATCCCACTAAAATCAGGGACTAGACAAGGCTGTCCTCTCTCTCCATATCTTTTCAGTATAGTACTTGAAGTTCTAGCTAGAGCAATTAGACAACATAAGGAGGTCAAGGGGATACAAATTGGAAAGGAAGAAGCCAAAGTATCACTATATGCAGATAATATGATAGTACACTTGAGTGACCCCAAAACCTCAACTAGAGAACTCCTACAGCTGATAAACAACTTCAGCAATGTGGCTGGATATAAAATTAATTCAAACAAATCAGTAGCCTTCCTACACTCAAAGGATAAACGGGCTGAGAACGAAATTAGGGAAATGACACCCTTCAAAATAGTCACAAAAAATATAAAATATCTTGGGGTGACTATAATCAAACCAGTAAAAGATCTGTATGAAAAGAATTTCAAGTCTCTGAAGAAAGAAATCAAAGAAGGCCGAGGTTGCCAGCCACCATCCTGGCTTCTGGCAGCTCAGCCAGGGAAGTGCCCGACCTGCAGGGAGTACCTTGTTTAGACAGAGCCCTACTGGTCTGAGGTATCCACCATCTTGGCACTGGCAGCTCAGTCAGCTCAGCCAGGGGAATGCCTGAACTGCAGGGAGTCCCAAGGTTAGACAGAGCCCTGTGGTACAAGGTTGCCACCATCTTGGCTCCTGGGACCAAGCAGCCAGCTCAGCCAGAGACCTGTGCCACATCTGACATGGGGAAGATCCCACTACCTAATAACTCTCTAGAGAACCTGCAGGAGAGGGTTAATCACCACTGCCCCCTTTCATCAGATGTGGTAGACCTGTGACACATCTGACACAGGGAAGATGAAATTCACTCAAGAACAAACCAGAGCAGGGTATTCGGTAGAAAGGGGGGGGGCATTCAAAAACCAGCATCAGCAAGCATTTGAAACCCAGCAACAAGCCCTATCCTGGGCTGTTGGCCCTACAGAGTGATCAGCTCTTGGAGGGGGTCCACACGGCTTCCACCATCTTTACTACAGGGCGGATCAGACAGGCAACACCAGGTACAGAGAGACAACAGGAGTACAAGTATGTTACTTGGGACAAGGCACACCAGGCCTCCAATGGCACCCAAGAGTAGGGCAGCCCATCAGCAATCTGCGTCAGGGGAAACCCAATCATGCAGCAGTGTGTAATTAGCCCTACAGGCCCACAGGAGGTTCAAGCAGTACTACAGAGCAATAGTGTTAAAAAATGCATGGTACTGGTACAGTGACAAGCAGGTCGATCAATGGAATAGGATTGCAGACCCAGAAATGAATCCACACACCTACGGCCACTTGGTCTTTGAAAAAGGAGTTGAAAACATCCAGTGGAAAAAAAGATAGCCTTTTCAACAAATGGTGCTGTTTCAACTGGAGGTCAGCATGCAGAAGAATACAAATTGACCATTTTTTATCTCCTTGTACTAAGCTCAACTCCAAATGGATCAAGGACCTCCACATAAAACCTGACACAATGAAATTAATAGAAAAGTAACTGGGGAAGACCCTTGAGGACATGGGCACAAGGAAAAAGTTCCTGAATAGAACACCAATACCTAATATCTAAGATCAAGAATCGACAAATGGGACCTCAAAAAATTACAAAGTTTTTGTAAGGCAAAGGACATGGTCAAGTGGACAAAATGACAACCAACAAATTGGGAAAGGATCTTCACCAACCGTACCTCCCACAGAGGGCAAATATCCAATATATAAAATGAACTCAAAAAGTTAGACTCCAGAGAGCCAAATAACCCTATTAAAAATGGGGTACAGAGCTAAGCAAAGAATTTTCACCTGAAGAACTTCGAATGGCTGAGAAGAACCTTAAAAAATGTTCAACATCATTAGTCATTAGGGAAATGCAAATCAAAACATGATTTTACTATACACCCATCAGAATGGCTAAGATTAAAAACTCAGGAGACAGTAGGTGTTGGCAAGGATGTGGAGAAAGAGGAACACTCGTCCACTGCTGGTGGGAATACAAGTTGGTACAACCACTCTGGAAATCACTCTGGCTGTTCCTCAGAAAACTGGGCATAACACTTCCAGAGGACCCTGCAATACCACTTCTGGGCATATACCCAGAGGATTCTCCGGCATGCAATAAGGACACATGCTCTAGTATGTTCATAGCAGCCCTACTTATAATAGCCATAAGCTGGAAAGAACCCAGATATCCCTCAATGGAGGAATCGATACAGAAAATGTGGTATATTTACACAATGGAATACTACTTAGCAATTAAAAACAATGAATTCATGAAATTCTTAGGCAAATGGTTGGATCTGGAAAATATCATCCTAAGTGAGGTAACCCAATTACAAAAGAACACACTTGGAATACAGTCACTGATAAGTGGATATTAGCTCAGAAACTCTGAATATCCTAGACACAATTCACATATCAAGTGACTCCCAAGAAGGAGGAAAGAGAGGTCCCTGGTCCTGAAAATGCTTGTTCCAGCATTGTTGGGGAATACCATGACAGAGAAGTAGGAGGGAGTTGATAGGAAAATGGGCAGAAAGAAGAGGGCTTAGGGAACTTTTGGGACGGGGGAACCAGGAAAGGGAAAATCATTTTGAATGTAAACAAAGAAAATTGAAAATAAAAAATTATAAAAAAAAAAAAAAAAAGAAATCAAAGAAGACCTCAGAAAATGGAAAGTACTACCATGCTCATGGGTTGTCAAGATTAATATAGTAAAAATGGCCAGCTTGCCAAAAGCAATCTACAAAATCAATGTGATCCCCATCAAAATACCAACTCAATTCTTCATAGAGTTAGAAAGAGCAATTCTCAAATTCACCTGGAATAACAAAAAACCCAAAATAGCTAAAACTATTTTCAACAGTAAAAGAACTTCTGGGGGTATCAATATCCCAGACCTCAAGCAGTACTACAGAGCAATAGTGTTAAAAACTGCATGGTATTGGTACACTGACAGGCAGGTAGATCAATGTAATAAATTTGAAGACCCAGAAATGAACTTACATACTTACGGTCACTTGATCTTTGACAAAGGAGCTAAAACCATCCAGTAGAAAAAAGATAGCCTTTTAAACAAATGGTGCTGGTTCAATTGGAGGTCAGCATGCAGAAGAATGCAAATAGATCCATTCTTATCTCCTTGTAGTAAGCTCAAGTCCAAGTGGATCAAGAACCTTAACATAAAACCAGACACACTGAAACTAATAGAAAAGAAACTGGAGAAGAGCCTTGAACACATAGTCACAGGGGAAATTTTCCTGAATAGAATATCAATAGCCTATGCCCTAAGGTGAAGAATTTACAAATGGGACCACATAAAATTTCAAAGTTTCTGTAAAGCAAAGGATACTATCAATAGGACAAAAAGGCAACCAACAAATTGGGGAAAGATCTTTACCAACCCTACATCTGACAGAGGGCTTATATCCAAGATATACAGGGAAGTCAAGAAGTTAGACTCCAGAGAACCAAATAACCCTATTAAAAACTGGAGTACAGAACTAAACAAAGAATTTACATCTGAGGAATATCGAATGGTTGAGAAGCACCTAAAGAAATGTTCAACATCCTTAGTCATCAGGCAAATACAAATCAAAACAACCTTGAGATTTCACCTCACACCAGTCAGAATGACTAAAATATATCTCAGGAGACAGCAGGTGCTGGAGAGGTTGTGGAAAAAGAGGAACACTCCTCCACTGCTGGTGCGATTGCAAGCTGGTACAACCACTCTGGAAATCAGTTTGGCGATTCCTCAGAAAACTGGGCATGATACTACCAGAGGACCCTGTTATACCACTCCTGGCCATATACCCAGAGGATTCTCCAGCATGTAATAAGGACACATGTTCCACTATGTTCATAGCAGCCCTATTTATAATAGCCAGAAGCTGGACAGAATCCAGATATCCCTCAATGGAGGAATCGATACAGAAAGTGTGATATATTTACACTATGGAATACTACTCAGGTATTAAAAACAATGAATTCATGAAATTCTTAGACAAATGGATGGAACTGGAGAATATCAGCCTGAGTGAGTTAACCCAAACATAAAAGATGCATTCACTGATAAGTGGTTATTAGCCTAGAAGCTTGGAATATCCAAGACACAATTCACATATCATGTGATGGGAAGAAGGAGGAAGAAAAAGTATGGATCCTTGGTTCCTTTGCAGAAAGAAGAAAAAAATACCCACAGAAGAAGATACAAAAACAAAAATAAGCAGAGTCTGAGGTAAAGACCAACCAGAGACTACCCCACCCAGGGATGCATCCTATATACATTTACAAAACCCAGGCACTATTGTGGGTGCCCACAAGTGCTGGCTGACCAGAGCCTGATATAGCTGTCACCTGGGAGGGTCTCCTAGTGCATGACAAATACAGAGGGGTATACTCTCATCCAGCCATTGAACTGAGCATAGGATCCACAATGGGGGAATTAGAGAAAGGGCCCAAAGAGCTGAAGTGGTTTACAGCATCACAGGAGGAACAACAACATGAGTCACCCAGTATTTCCAGAGCTCCCAGAGACAAAACCATCAACCAAAGTGTCCACAAGGAGTTACCCATGGCTCCAGACAGGTCGGCCGCAGGGGATGGTCTTGTTAGACACCAAAGGGATGAGAGGCCCTTGGTCCTAGAAAGACTTGATGCTGTAGTGTAGAGGAATACCAGGACAGGGAAGTGGTGGTGGGTTGATTGGGGAAGAAGAGATGGCTTATGGGATTTTTGGGAGAGGGGGGAACCTGGAAAGGGGGCAACATTTGAAATGTAAATAAAGAATATACCTAATTTAAAAAAATAAAAAAACAAAACTGCAAGTAATCCATATATATATATATATCTATATATGTGTGTGTGTGTGTGTGTGTGTGTGTATACAACAGTGATATATATATATATAGTATATCTAGATAAATATCTAAATAAAGATAGATAGATAAATAGATAGATAGATAGATAGATAGATAGATAGATAGATAGATAGATGCTCGACAGAGCTGTGTATCTAGAGTCCATGATCACTTCACAACCACCTCCCACCACTGTAAATGCAGACATATACACCAAAGCAACTGGCTTCTTAGATTATAGATTTAGTATAATTTGAATTCTACACCTGAATCACAGACAAGACTTCATTCATAGCACTGTCATCAGAACTACCTTGTCAGAACACAAAATCTCACAAGAGACTTGCTTGACAATAAGTATCTTATATCAATTACATAGATTTATTATCATAAAGGCAAACAAAAAAGCATTTGGCATTACAGACAGAATATAATTACTTGTCTTACTCTTCATTGGGTAAGAAATGAAGAAAAACAAAGTGCTTTTTTATTTCACACAGTTATACTTATAAATCTGTCAATATTGGTTATTTAGGACTGAGTGAATTCATAATTTCCACTGAAATAGTACAAAACAGAAAGGCAGCATTAGGAGTGCTGAAGGTTTTCAATGATTAACTTTATAGGAGAAAGGTCTGGCATGAAACACCCTCCACAGGGGGCCTTTGATGTGACAGGCAGCATGCTACTAACATTAGCAAATAGAGTTTACAGCAGCATATGAGAGGTGACAATGTCTTATCATCTTCCACTTTGATTGAAGCTCCTGTGAGTGAAGCCACCTGCCACACAACCCCAGTGCCATACACCCCATATAAAAAATCCCCTCTGAGATGTTATGTGTACCTGGTACCAAAAATATCCTCTTACTCATTCACCTAAGGTTTTCTACCCAAAATAATCATCCTATGCTTTCCCTCTGTGTCTTTCCCACTAGCCAAATGTCAGTTATTTCAGAAATCTATTTTATTTTGCATGCTGTCTCCCTCTATTAGCATGACCTTTCTTCTCTCACATTTTTCTCAGCATAATCCCAGTGAATAACTACTCTCCATCCATGCCTACCATGAATTCTTCAAATCACTAATAGCTTTCTATTACTGTTTGATTGACTAAATGATAAAGTCTTAGATGGTAGAAACTGTCTTTGGTCCATCTTTTGGCCTCGGGGCCTAGACTCTGTAGGGATTGGCACCTATAAGATACATGATAGTTCAGAGAACAGAGGGAGAGAGATGGCTTAATCAGTCAAGTGCTTTCCTTGTGAATGTAAACCTGATTTGGAGCCCAGATCCCATGCAAAAAAAAAAAAAAAAAAAAAAAAAAAAAAAAAAAAAAAACAAAAAACAAAAAAACAACAACAACAAAAAAAAAAAACAAGTGTAGTATCACACACTTGTAATCTAAGAACTTGGAAAATGGAAATATGTAGACCATTAGGAATTCCTAATCCAGCTCCTTCAGTTAGCTCCAAGCAAGCAAGAAAGTCTGTCTCAACAAAATAGATTGATCCTGAAAATATACTTCCAAGGTTGATCTCTGGACTCCACAAGCATCAGCACATATATGTACCCGTACACATACATGTACCCATGCAAATATACACAAGTGATAAAGAAATTATGTAACTAAATACATCTCAATTCTTGAAACATGGGATGCCCATTTTCCCTAGTTTTTAAGCAGAAAATTTCAATAGGGTATTTTGGTGGCATGTGTTTGATGCAGCTGAAGAGTTAAATTGATTCACTTCCTATAGAAGGTTATCATTTTCTTCAGAAATGCACAGGAATGCAATATGAATTTACCTTAAAATAAAGTGTCTCCATTCCAAATAACAAAATGAGATGATCAGAAAGAACACAGAATTAAAAAGTAAACTATGATCTAACAGGGGATATGAGGGTAAGTTTTTAGAGCTGTTTTTCTATTCCATATCTTTTAGAGCTGTTTTTCTATTCCATATCTTTCCATATCCCAAGGACTGAAATTCCAAGTATGTGCCACCATGCTTGGCTTTTTTGACATGGGATCTGGGGATCTAACTGCGATCTTCACACACAAGGCAAGCACTTAACTGACTGAGCCATTTTCTTGTCCCTTTCACTGAACTACAGAGCAAATAGGTGCCAAAGATACCATACACAAGAGCCACTGATTTCTGTGATTTGTATTTTGTCTTCAAACCCCAGTTTGTTTGGCATTCAAATTGTTCATTCATTTATTCTGGAGCTAATCCTTCTTTCCAATTATCTAAGTAAAATATCTCACACTTCTAGGGAACTTTGTTCTTTGCTTATCACAAAAAGCAGTTAAACGTAAACCTAGATCTCATACTAGCCATTTAACAGCACACTGGAAACATGTAGAAAAAAAAGAGACTCTAACACACCCAATAGTAGATGTCAGGAAATAACAAAACTAGGGGCTAAAATCAATCAAGAAGAAGGAAGGAGAGTGCCCTGGTCCTGGAAAGGCTTAATCCAGCATTGTAGGGGAGTACCAGGACAGAGAAATTGGAGGGGGATGATTGGGGAATGAGTGGAGGGAAGAGGGGTTATGGGACATATGGGGAGGGGGCAACCTGGAAAGGAGAAAACATTTGGAATGTAAACAAAGAATATAGGAAATTTAAAAAAAAGAAACAAAGAGGACAATTTAAAAAAAAAAAAGGCAACTAAGGTCTGGTCCTTTGAGAAAATAAAAAATATAGGCAAAACCTTACCAAAACTAACTGAAAGGAAGAGAGACAGTAACTATAAAAATTAATGAAATCAGAGATGAAAAGGAAGACATAACAACAGTCACTAAAGAAATTCAAAAAATATTCAGTCTTATTTCAAAAGCCTATATTCCACTAACTTGGAAAATTCTAGATCTTATGGTTGCTTTTCTAAATAGATACCACTTACCAAAGTTAAATAAAGATCAGGCAAACTATTTAAATAGTCCTAGTCCTATAACCACTGATAAGAAGTCATTAAAGTCTCCCAACAGAAAATAAAAGTCCAGGACCAAGTTTTAGCATAGAATTCTATCAGACTTTCACAGATAAGATAATATCAATACTCCTCAAACTACTCCACAAAATAGAAAGAGAAGGAACACTGCCAAGTTCATTCTATTGGGGCACAGTCACCCTGATACTTTAACCATAGAAAGAGTCAACAAAGAAAGAGAATTTCAGACCCATTTCCTTTATGAACACTAATCTAAAAATACTTCATAAGATACTTGTAAACTAAATTCAAGAACACATCAAAAACATCACTCACTGTGATCAAGTAGGCTTCATCCCAGGATAGTTCAATATATAAAAATCCATCAACATAATCCACTGCATAAAAAAAAAAGAAACACATGATCATCTCATTTGATGCTGAACAGGCCTTTGACAAATTCCAACACTCCTTCATGATAAATGTCTTGGAGAGTTCAGGGATAGAAGGCAGAAACCAAAAGACAATAAAGGCAATGTATATCAAGATGATAGCCAACATAAAATTAGACAGAATAGAAATTTCACGAAAATAGAGGGCAAGGCATGGCGGTCTACTCTCTCCCTATCTGTTCAATATAATACTTGAAGTTCTAGCTAGAGCAATAAGACAACTAAAGAATATCAAGGGATTGGCAGGGAAGAAGTCAAAGTATCACTATTCATGGATGATATGATAACATACGTAAGTGAGCATCAAAATTCATCCAGAGAACTCCTAAGATGTTTTGGAGCAAGGGGAATATATGTCCATTGATGGTGGGAATGCAAACTTGTACAACCATTTTGGAAATCAATTTGGCAGTTTCTCAGAAAAATGGCAACAGTTCTGCCTCAAGACTTAACTATACCACTATTGGGCATATACCCCAAAGATGTCCCAACATAGCACAGGTTCACTTTCTTGACTATGTTATTAGCAGTTTTATTCATAATATCCAGAAGCTAGAAACAACCTAGATGTCCCTCAATTAAAGAATGGATAAAGAATTGTGGTACCAAGGACACATTGTCTACTATGTTCATAGCAGCCTTATTTGTAATAGCTAGAAACTGGAAACAAGACAGATGTCTCTCAATTTAAGAATGGAAACAGAAAATATGGTTTATTTGTACAATGGAATATTATTCAGCTATTAACAATGAAGACAATGTGAATTTTCTGTTAAATGATTGGAAATCTAAAATATCATCCTGGGTATTGTAACCCAGACACAAAAGAATATGCATGGTATGTACTCATTAAATGTGGATATTAGCCAAAAAGTACAGAATAACCATGATACAATTCACAGATCATACAAAGTTTAACAATAAGGAAAACCTAAGTGAGGATGCTGCAATCCCACTTAGACTGGGAAACAAAATAATCACTGGATACAGAAGAAGGGAGGATCTGGGTGGGACATGGGAAGAAGAAGGGAAAAGGGTACAGGATCAGGTATGAGGGGAGACAGGAGAGAAGCCCAGGGGACCAGGAGAATGAATGGAAATATGCAGCTGCTGGGGGTGAGGGCAGGAGGAACCTCTAGTAAATTCCAGAGCCCTGGAATGTGAGAGACTCCCAGTACTCAATGGGGATGACCTTAACCAAAATGCCCACAAGTGGACAAATGTAATCTGAAGAGACACCTCTTCCAGTAGATAGATGGGGTCCCCAGATGGATGGGGTCAACAAATCACCTTCAAATTTTTTGACCTAGAATTGTTACAGAAATGTAGAGACAAAAACGGAGCACAGGCTAAAGGAAAGGCTATCCAGTGACCAGCCCAATGGGCTGGTACCAAATCCTGACATCATTACTGATGCCATGTTGTGCTTGCAGACAGGGGACTAGCATGGCTGTCATGGATAGTCCTGGTGCTGTTTGTATTTTGATACTAATCCAGCTTTCCCAGTATGGGCTATGGATGAGGAGTGAATCTTGTGAACTTTCTCCTCACCTTAACTTACAAAATGAAGACTAGAGCCAGTGATTAGGCAGTAGAAGGGAAGGTGGGGGTGAAAGTTTGGGGGAGAAGGACTAGACAGGAGAGAGAAGGTGAGGAGGAGAAAGAAGAAAGGAAGATGGAGGAAGAAGACGATCCAGATTCTGTGTGGCTTTAAATAGCCACAGGTAGCTATGAACATCATAAAAGAATCTAATCTAGGGGAGCAGCTTGAATCATTATCAATTTTCTCTGAAATTATTGTGTGGCATCTTGTGAATTGAGAATTTGTTGATATATAAATCTGAATAATTATAAGCTTCTAGAGTTTTGATTTACTGGATTAAGGGGATTTGTGACAACTAGCCACAGGGGTAAATGACTGAGAAGGAAGGAGTGGCTCTGAGGCAGGCAAACCAAAAAAGGGAAAACCAACTGGGGTAGCCTAGAGGCAGCAAGACTGTGAGCAGAGAGCAGCTGGATATAGCACGGGATGGTGCTACATTTTTAAAATATTTCCTACAACAGCTGTCCTCTGAGAGGCTCTACCAGCAGCTGACTGAGACAGATGCAGATCCAGCTAACCATAGGACTGAGGTCAGGGACCCCTATGAAGAGTGAGTTAGCAGAAAAGAAGGATTGAAGGAGCTAAGGGGGATGGCAATCCCATAGGAAAAACAATGTCAACTAACCTGGAAACAACCAGAGACTAGGCCACCAACCAAAAGCATGAAGGGGTTGGTCTGTGGCCTGCAGCATATAAGTAGCATTGGACTGCTTTGGCAGGCCTCAGTGAGAAAGGAAGTTCCTAATCCTGTAGAGACTTGATGCCCCAGGGAGGGGGTTTGCCCTGAGGAGTATGGATGGGACAGGAGAATGCTCTCAGAGGCAAAGGGGAGGGGAGATTGGGTGAAGAGCTCTGGGAAGCAGACCTAGAGGGACTTAACATTTGCAATGCAAATATATAAAATAATCAATTTTAAAAAGAAAGTTTAGGCTCTTTTAAACTTTTCTAGTTTTGCATCCTGAAGGTGAACTACATTTGAAGAATACTCAAAAAATGCACATATATGTTTATACATGAGAATATAAATAATGCACATACTTATGCACATATTAGCAAGCATAAACCTTAATTCACATATTAGCAAGTATAAACATGCTAATTAATCATTTATCTAGCCCTTCATAAATTAAAACAAAGAAATTAATAAGGGCCAAATCCAAATTGACAAAAATAAATCCTGGAAGAGATTCAGTTTTCCTGGAAGGAGTATCATTAAATTCATCTTTGTTTCTGTCTGTTTGCCAAGGTGCTCCATTAATTAAAGATACTTTGGTAGGAGTGCAAACTTGTATAACCACTCAGGAAATCAATTTGGTGGGTTCTCAGAAAACTGGGAATTGTTCTACCTCAAGACCCAGATATACCACTCCTGGGCATAAACCTAAAAGACATCCCACTATAATACAAGGACACATGTTCAACTATGTTCATAGCAGCTTTATTCATAATATCCAGAACCTGGAAACAATATATATGTCCCTCAATTGAAGAATGGATAAAGAAAACGTGGTTCCTTTACACAATGGAATACTATTCAACTAGCAAAAACAAGGACATCATATATTTTGCAGGCAAATGGCTAGAACTAAAAAATATCATCCTGAGTGAGATAACCTGGATGTAAAAGGACATGCAAGGCATGTACTCACTGATAAGTGGATATTAGTACAGGTTAACAATGCTATAATCCACAGACTGAAAGAAGTCAAATAACAAGGATGGCCTAAAGGATGCTGGTTGAATATTTCTCAGAAGGAGAAATAGCAACCTACTCACAAAATCTACAATCTAAAATGTGTCCTGCCTGCAAGATGGGCAGTGACAAAGAGAGCAGAGATTGAGGGAATGGTCAACCAGTGCCTGCCCCAAATTGAGACCACCCCATAGGTAAGAACCAATCCCTGACTCTATTAATTATACTCTCTTATGCTTGCAGACAGAATGTTAGCATGACTGTCCTCTGAGAAGTTCTACCCAACAGTCAATGGAAAGAAATGCAGACTCATACCCAAACATTAGGTAGAGCTTTCAGAATCTTGTGGAAGAGTCAGGGAAAGATTGAGGGACCCAAAGAGGATAGGGACTCGAACAGGAAGACCAACAGAGACAAGTAATGGGGACACTTGTGAACTCTGAGAGATTGAACCACTAACCAAAGTGTGAGTATGGGCTGGACTTAAGACCCTCCATACATATTGTAGATTACAGCTTTGTCTTCATGCTGGTCTCCCAACAACTGGAGCATGAGCTATCTCTGACTCACTTGCCTGATTGTAGAGCCCATTCGCCTAACCTGGGAGGCTTTTTCTGGCCTTCATGACAGATGATATGCCTAGTCCTGCAGTGACTGATATGCCTGGGGACAAGAAGACTGTTAGAATAAGCAGAGGGCTGCTCCCCTTCTCAGAAGAGAATTGCAGGGCTAATGGGGAAGGAGCTGTGAGAGGGGCCTAGGAGGAGAGGGAGGCTGATATTGGGATGTAAATTTAATGAATTAATTAGTTTTTAAATTTTTTTTATATCCAACCTAATCGCATTTTGGAGAAAATAAAATAATCGGTGATTTAAAACATCTCAGTATTGAAAGAAGTTAGGGAAATGACACCCTTCACAATAGCCACAAACAATATAAAGTATCTTGGTGTGACTCTAACCAAACAAGTTAAAGATCTATATGACAAGAACTTCAGGTCTCTGAAGAAGGAAATCGAAGAAGACCTCAGAAAATGGAAAAATCTGCCATGCTTGTGGATTGGCAGGATTAATATAGTTAAAATGGCCATCTTGCCAAAAGCAATCTATAGATTCAATGCAATCCCCATCAAAATCCCACCTCAGTTCTTCACAGAGTTAGAAAAAGCAATTCTCAAATTCATCTGGAATAAAAAGAAACCCAGGATAGCTAAAACTATTCTCAATAACAAAAGAAATTCTGGAGGAATCAGTATCCCTGACTGCAAGCAATACTACAGAGCAATAGTGTTAAAAACTGCATGGTATTGGCACAGTGACAGCAAGTGGACCAATGGAATAGAATTGAAGATCCAGAAATGAATCCACACACCTATGGTCACTTGATCTTCGACAAAAGAGCCAAAAACATCTAGTGGGAAAAAAGATAGCCTTTTCAACAAATGGTGCTGGATCAATTGGAGGTCAGCATGCAGAAGAATGTGAATTGATCCATTCTTATCTCCATATACTAAACTTCACTGCAAGTGGATCAAGGACCTCCATGTAAAACCAGACACACTGAAACTAATAGAAAAGTAACTGGGGAAGACCCTTGAGGACATGGGCACAGGGGAAAAGTTCCTGAACAGATCACCAATAGTTTATGCTCTAAGATCAAGAATTGGCAAATGGGACCTCATAAAATTACAAAGTTTCTATAAGGCAAAGGACACTGTTAAAAGGACAAAACAGCAACCATCAAATTGGGAAAGGATATTCACCAACCCCACATCTGATAGAGGGCTAATATCCAATATATACAAAAAACTCAAGAAGTTAGACCCCAGGGAACCAAATAACCCTATTAAAAAATGGGGTACAGATCTAAACAAAGAATTTTCACCTGAAGAAATTCGGATGGCCGAGAGGCACCTTAAGAAGTGCTCAACATCATTAGTCATTAGGGAAATGCAGATCAAAACAACCCTAAGATTTCACCAGTCAGAATGGCTAAAGTCAAAAACTCAGGAGACAGCAGGTGTTGGCGAGGATGTGGAGAAAGAGGAACACTCCTCCACTGCTGGTGTGGCTGTAAGATGGTATAACCACTGTGGAAATCAGTCTGGAGGTTCCTCAGAAAACTGGACATGAGACTTCCAGAGGACCCTGCTATACCTCTCCTGGGCATATACCCAAAGGATTCCCCGGCATGCAATAAAGACACATGCTCCATTATGTTCATAGCAGCCTTATTTATAATAGCCAGAAGCTGGAAAGAACCCAGATGCCCCTCAAAGGAGGAAAGGATACAGAAAATGTGGTATATTTACACAATGGAATACTACTCAGCTATTAAAAGCAATGAATTCACAAAATTTTTAGGCAAATGGTTTGATCTGGAAAATATCATCCTAAATGAAGTAACCCAATCACAAAAGAATACACATGGAATGCAATCTCTGATAAGTGGATATTAATTAGCCCAGAAGCCCTGAATATCCAAGGCACAAATTGCATAACAAATGACTTCCATGAAGAAGTATGGAGAGGGTCCTGATCCTGGAAAGGATTGATCTAGCATTGGAAGGGAATATAAGGACAGAGAAAAAGGAGGGATGTGATTGGAGAAGATATGGAAAGAAGAGGGTTTATGGGACATATGGGGAGGGGAGATCTGGGAAAGGGGAAATCATTTGGAATGTAAACAAAAATATAGAAAATAAAAATATTTAAAAAAATAAAATAAAACATTTCAGTATCACATCTGACTTCCATCGGGGAAGAAAGGACCTTGAAAACAGAAAGATAGGGAGAACTTGACAGAAAAAAAAAGTGTCAAATAAATACATAGGAGCAGACCTAACCATATCCTGCAGAGGAACTGGAGCCCAAAGGACAGCATTGTTCTTTCTAAAGAAAAAACCAGGGCAGTTCCCAAAACTACTACTTGGGTTTCTCAATAGCAAGGGCTCAAACACACTATACTCATCTTGCTATTTCAAGTTAATGATCAACATCCTATAAGTTAAAGTGATAAACCTCAACTTGCTAACCATGTATCCTACGTGTATGTTCTAAGGGATTTTGTCCATGGGTTTAAGAGCAGTTTTTTGTTTTTTTTGTTTGTTTTGTTTTTGAAAATGTATGGTAGTAACAAATTTCTTCTTCAGTTTTATGTATTTAAAGGGAATTGATTCCATTCAATATTTTCTTCTTTTAATTAGATATATTCTTTATTTACATTTCAAATGTTGTCCACTTTCATGGTCTCCTTCCCCAGAAAGTCTCAGAACCCATCTCCCCTCGCCCTGTTCCCCAGTCAACCTTCTCCCGCTTTCCTATCCTGGTATTCCCCTACACTGCAGCATCAAGCCTTCCCCAGACTAGGGGCCTCTCATCACGTTGATGTCCAACAAGGCCATCCTCTGCTGCTTATACATCTGGAGCCATGGGTCCCTCCATGTGTACTCTTTGGTTGGTGGTGTAGTCCCTGGAAGCTCTGGGAGTACTGGGTGGCTCATATTTTGTTCTTCCTATGGGACTGAAAACAGCTTTAGCTCCATGGGTCCTTTCTCTAGCTCCTCCATTAGGGACCTGGTGCTCAGTTCAATGGCTGGTTAAGTGGCCACCTCTGTATTTGTCATAAACTGGCAAAGCCTCCCAGGGGACAGCTATATTAGGCTCTTGTCAGCAAGCACTTGTGGGCACCCACAATAGTGTCTGGGTTTTGTAGCTGTATATGGGATGGATCCCTAGGTAGGGCAGTCTCTGGATTGATCTTTCCCTCAGACCCTGCACCACACTTTGTCTCTGTATCTCCTTCTGTGGATATTTTGTTCACCCTTCTACGAAGGACCAGAGTATCCACACTTTGTTCTTCCTTCTCCTTGGGTATCATTTGATACGTGAATTTTGTCTTGGGTATTCCAAGCTTCTGGACTAATATCCACTTATCAATGAGTGCATACCATGTATGTTCTTTTGTGATTGGGTTACCTCACTTAGAAAGAATTTTCCAGTTCCACCCATTTGCCTAAGAAATTCATGAGCTTATTGTTTTTAATACCTGACTAGTATTCCATTGTGTATATATACCACATTTCTGTATCCATTTCTCTATTGAAGGACATCTGGGTTTTTTCCAGCTTCTGGCTATTTTAAATAGGGCAGCTATGAACATAATGGAGCATGTATCCTTACATGCTGGGGAATCCTCTGGGTATGTGCCCAGGAGTGGTATAGCAGGGTCCTCTGGTAGTATTATGCCCAATTTTCTGAAGAACAACCAAACTGATTTCCAGAGTGGTTGTACTAGCTTGCAATCTGACCAGCAGTGGAAGAGTGTTCCTCTTTTTCCACATCAACTTCAGCATCTGCTGTCCCCTGAGTTTTTGATATTAGCCATTCTGACTGGTGTGAGGTGGAATCTCAGGTTTGTTTTGATTTTCATTTCCCTGATGATTAAGGACATGTGGAACATTTCTTTAGGTGTTTCTCAACCAAAGCACACATTGTACCTCACACAATAATTGTGGGTGAATTCAACACACCACTCTCATCAATGGACAGATCAGGGAAGCACAAACTAAACAGAGATACAGTGAAACTAACAGAAGTTTTGGACCAAATGGATTTAACAGATATCTATAGAACATTTCATCCTAAATCAAAAGAATATACCTTCTTCTCAGCACTTCATGGTGCCGTCTCCAAAATCGACCATATAATTGGTCACAAAACAGACCTTATTATATCAAAAGATATAAGAAGATTGAACTAATCCCATGCCTCCTATCAGATCACTATGGAGTAAGGGTGGTCTTCAATAGCAACAAAAACGACAGAAAGCCCATATACACATGGAAGCTGAACAATGCTCTACTCAATGATACCTTAGTCAAGGAAGAAATAAGGAAAGAAATCAAAGACTTTTTAGAATTTAATGAAAATGAAGGTACAGCATACCCAAATTTTTGCTACACAATGAAAGCAGTGCTAAGAGGAAAACTCATAGCTCTTAGTGCCTCCAAAAAGAAGCTGTAAAGAGCATACACTAGCAGCTTAAAGCACACCTGAGGTCTCTAGAACAGAAAGAAGTTAATACACCCAAGAGGAGTAGAAAGCAAGAAATCATCAAACTCAAGGATGAAACCAACAATGTTGAAACAAAAAGAACTATACAAAGATTTATAAAACCAAAAAAACAGGAGATGGTTCTTTGAGAAAATCAACTACATAAATCTCTAGCCAGAGTAGCCAAAGGGCACAGAGACAGTATCGAAATTAACAAACTCAGAAATGAAAAGAGTCTAACTCTTCATAGCGTTAGACAAAGCAATTCTCAAATTCATCTGGAATAACAAAAAACCCAGGATAGCTAAAACTATTCTCAACAGTAAAAGAACTTCAGGGGGAATCACTATTCCTGACCTCAAGCAGTACTACAGAGCAATAGTGTTAAAAACTGCATGGTATTGGTACAGAGACAGACAGGTAGGTTAATGGAACAGGACTGAAGATCCAGAAATGAACTCACACACCTATGGTCACTTGATCTTTCTCAAAGGAGCTACAACCATCCAGTGGAAAAGAGATAGCCTTTTCAACAAATGGTGCTGGTTCAACTGGAGGTCAGCATGCAGAAGAATGCAAATTGATCCATTCTTATCTCCTTGTACTAAGCTCAAGTCCAAGTAGATCAAGGACCTCCACATAAAGCCAGACACTCTGAAACTAATAGAAAAGAAACTGGGGAAGACCCTTGAGGACATGGGCACAGGGAAAAAGTTCCTGAACAGATCACCAATAGCTTATGCTCTGAGATCAAGAATTGACAAATGGGATCTCATAAAATTACAAAGTTTCTGTAAGGCAAAGGACATTGTCAATAGGACAAAACAGCAACCAACAAATTTGGAAAAGATCTTACCAATCCTACATCCGACAGAGGGCTACTATCTAATATATACAAAGAACTTAAGAAGTTAGACTCCAGAAAACCAAATAATCCAATTAAAAAAGGGGTACAGAGCTGGACAAAAAATTTTCAACTAAAGAATACCAAATGGCTAAGAAACACCTAAAGAAATGTTCAACATCCTTAGTTATGAAAGAAATGCAAATCAAAACAACAATGAGATTTCACCTTAACTAGTCAGAATAGTCAAGATCAAAAACTCAAGGGACAGCAAATGCTGGAGAGGATGTGAAGAAAGAGGAAGAACAGCTTTTTTGAAGCTTTGTTGTATTATGGTAATGATTTTAATGTCACTCTAAGCCTTGTAACACCCTGTATTTTCTCTTTGCAACACTGTCATGAATTAAATGCATTTGTGTATGTCTGTGTATTTTAATTTCACAAGTCCACCTCATCCCAGACAATCCCAATGAAGTGCTAGATTGATTTTTTTCAAAGATAGAAATGAACATAATTATATGTGGAAAAGAAAACTCTATTAAATAAGTCAACACAAATCCACAGCCATCTATTGGTATGTAAGAAAATCTATTCAATAATTCTCATGTAATTATTCTTCAATTCAAAAGGTTCATTGACTATAGAAAAGGAATTAATGGGTCTCATACAAGTTCAGAAACAGTAATTAAATTATCCAAAGCTAGATATGTGAAGTTTGTTGCTAGTTTTAGCTTAGAATTTATGACACTTCTAGCTAATAGTTTTTGATTTGATTGAAACAGAAAATCAACAATAGTACACATTAGTTTGTGATCATTTTGTTAAAGCTAAAGAGCATGTTTGAAGTAGAATTTATAAAACTAAACTCAAATGAATCTACTTCTTAAGGGTATAAAATACTACATTTCTTCTTCAATATCCATGAAGGCAAGAATAGCCTTTTATTCTTACAAATGACAGAACATTTTGAGGAATAAATGACATCTGATATGTTCTAAAATGTTGCCAAATTTAGGAATATAAGCCTAGGCCTTGAAATCCTATTAATCTAATGGTATTTATATAGTAGTAGCCTTTACTACTATGGTCTAGCATATTCGGTATAAGAAGGTAATCAGCAGGCTATCAAGGAAGAAATGTAAACACAAATACAGCCACAAACACTTTGAACTACAAGGCTGTCCTGCCTGCAAATTATTCTAAGACAATGTCAGCACAAAGCTTGTGGAAGTAACCAACCAATATCTGATTAGACTTTAAGCCCCCTTCAGGATATGTGACCCATTCCCAGCACTGCTTAGGTAACTAAGAACTTGAGAATACATAGCTCAGAGACTTAGAAGAAAACCAAATACTACTAGTCTAAAAAATAGTAGCAATAAAATTACTCCTAATGCTATTCTGTTATACTCATAGATTCATGGGGACTAATATAGAGACCCATAAGCAGACATTATACAGAGAATGAGATACCTTGGAACACAGCCCTCAACTGATGTCTCCATTAAATCCTTTCCCTCAGGGCTCAGTGAACTTTGTGGAAGAAGAAGAATAAAGATTCTGAGCCAAGGGGGATGGAGGATACACACACACACACACACAATCCTCCAAAGTGGAGAAAAGTCTCAAACATATGAGCACAGGAGAAAAGTTCCTGAGCAGAACACCAAGGGCTTATGCTCTAAGATCAAGAATTGACAAATGGGACCTTATAAAATTACAAAGTTTCTGTAAGGCAAAGGACACCATCAAGAAGACAAATCGGCAACCAACAAATTGGGAAAATATCTTTACCAACCTCACATCCCACAGAGGGCTAATATCCAATATATACAAAGAACTCAAAAAGTTAGACTACAGAGAATCAAATAACCCTATTAAAAATAGGGAAGAGAGCTAAACAGTGAATTCTCAACTGAAGAATATCAAATGGCTGAGACACACCTAAAGAAATGTTCAACATCCTTAGTCATAAAGGAAATGCAAATCAAAACAACCCTGATATTCCACTTCACACAATGGCTAAGACCAGAAACTCAGGTGGCAGAAGATGCTGGTGAGGATGTGGAGAAAAGAACACTCTTCCACTGCTGGTAGAATTGCAAGTTGGTACAACCACTCTGGAAATCAGTCTGGTGGTTCCTAGGAAAATGGACATAGTACTACCTGAGGAGCCAGCTATACCACTCCTGGCCATATACCCAGAAGATGCTCCAACATGTAATAAGGACACATGCTCCACTATGTTCATAGCAGCCATTATTTATAATAGCCAGAAGCTGGAAACAACTGAGATGTCCCTCAACAGAGAAATGAATACAGGAAATGTGGTACATTTACACAATGGAGTACTACTCGGCTATTAAAACCAATGAATTCATGAAATTCTTAAGCAAATGGATGGAACTTGAAAATAGCATCCTGAGTGAGGTAACTCAGTCACAAAAGAACACACATGGTATGTACTCACTAATAAGTGGATATTAGCCCAAAAGTTCAGAATACCCAAGATACAATTCACAGACCACATGAAGCCTAAGAAGAAGGAAGACCAAAATGTAGATGCTACAGTGTTTCTTAGAAGGGTGAACACATTACTCACAGGAAGAAATATGGATACAAAGTATAGAGCAGAGACTGAAGGAAAGGCCATCCAGAGACTGCCCCATCTGGGTATTCATCCCATATACAGCCCCACAAAACCCAGACGCTATTGTGTATACCAGGAAGTGCTTGCAGTTGGAAGCCTGATAAGGCTGTCTTCTGAGAGGCTCTGCCAGAGCCTGACAAATACAGAGGTGGATGCTGACAGCCAACCAATTGGACTGAGCTCAATGGTCCCAGATGCAGAAGTTGGAGAAGGGACTGAAGGAGCTGAGGGGATTTGCAGCCCCATGGAAAGAGCAACAGTGTCAACAGGCCAAACCCTGAGAATTCCCAGGGACTGGACCACTAACCAAAGAATACACATGGAGGGACCCATGGAGCAGGCCACATATGTGGCAGAGGATGACTTTGTTGGACATCAATGGGAGGAGCAGCCCTTGGGCCTGAGGGTATTCCATGACCTCAGGGGAATGCTTTGGTGGGAAGCCAGGAGTAGGTGGGTGGGTGAGCATCCTCATAAAGGCAGGGAGAAGGGGAATGGGATAGGGGGTTTCTGAAGGGGAGACCTGGAAAGGGGAAAACATTTGAAATGTAAATAAATTATCCAATAAAATATAAAATAAAAAACTCTAAATCAAATGAGCAAAGCTCATATGACCTCACAGAGACTAAGGCAGCAGGTATAGGGCCCACATGGGTCTGTACCAGGTTCTTTGTGTATATATTGTAGCTTCCAAGTTAGTCTCTTTATGGGACTCCTGGTTGTGTGAATGAGAGGGTCTGTGTTTCTTGTGCCTTCTCTTAGGCTGTTTTTCTTCTGTTTGTTTGGCTTATCCATTTTGATGTGTTAGTATTTGTTTTATCTTATATTTTCTTTTATTATATTATATGTTATATTTTATTACTATCCCTTAGAAAACTATTTTCTAATGAGAGACAGAAAGGGAGTGGATTCAGATGGGTGGAGAGGAGGGGAGTAACTCAGAAGAGTAGATGGAATAGAAAACCATAATCAGGACATATTATGTGAGAAAGAATTTATTTTAAATAAAAGGAAACATAAGTACACACATAAATTACAAGAATAAAAACCAATTGATAATATATGTCCATACAAAGTATAAGTTTAATGCAACAAACCACAAAAGAGGTAACATGGCATATTACACTGAGGATCAAAACACAGAAAGTCATGTAGAAAGTAGAATTAGGTCAAAGTTCAAAAGATGGTAAAACAGTTAAAAAAGACATTTTATATAGTGGGAATATCAGAAGCAAGAAAGGACAGAATCATGGTGGTGCATATTCATGGAATGACAAACAATAGATATCCAAATATGGTATTATGTATTTACATGGGAGGAGATTACAAAGTAGCCCAAGAGAAGCCGGCAACTCCTCTATAAGAAGTTAAAGAATTTTGGCATTTTTCAGTATGTGATTTGATAAAAATTTTTACCATGATGTCCCTAAAGATTTATAAGAATATAATAAAAGTAATTATTTCAAAACAAGTAGTTGTGATAGATACCAGCATAACTCAATATCATAAAGTTAGAGAAATACATTAAAAGCCTAAGACAACTCTATCTAGAAAAAATCCAATGTATCTAAAGTATATATGTATATATGGGGTAACTAAAGTACACAAAGCATAGATCTAACTAGAACAGAAACTTGGTTTGGTAAAATTGAATACTGTTTGGAGATCTAAGTGGATGGCAAATCAGATAACACTAAACAACGAATAGCTTCTATTTTCCTGCATGTATATAGCTGTGTATCTTACTCTGTGTGTGCCTGTTGCCCACAGAGGCAATGAGAGGGCAAAAGATCTGCTAGAACTAGAAATACAGTTACAGATAGTTGTAAGCTGCCATATGGGTGTTGGGAACTGAACCCCAGTTTTCTGCAAAAACAGGAAGTTCTCTTAAGCACTGATTCACTTCTCCAGCTCTCAAAAACATTGTCTGGTTTAAGTTTTTGAACAGTACTCTCTCTCTGTGTTTAACTAATTTCTTTTATTTTTGAGATTATAGTCATATTATTTCTCACTTCTCTTTCCTCATTTCAAACTCTTCAATATACCCCTTCTTGCTCTCTTTCCCCATTAATTGTTGTTACATGCACATGTGTATATACATATACTCTTAGGTTCCTAAATTTAACCTGCTCGGTCTGTATAATGTAATGTATAGATGTGTTTTCAGGGATGACCATTTGGTACCACATAAACATTTATACACACCTCCCTGGAAAAGACTGTTTCTTGCACTCTCGGCATTACTCAGTTACCTATAGTTCTTTGTGCAGTTTTGGGCTTCCACAATCCACTCTTGGACTGTCATTATTCAGCTTATGTTTGGCAGTCATGTTGGAGAGAATGTATGAGTGTATCATCTGAAACTACTAAGAGATTTTGTCCCTTACAAGCTCCCTACTCCTCCTTGTGTGATATTTCCTGAGCCTTAGGTATGGGCATGTTTTAAGGATATAGAACTGGACCTCACAATTCTGCATATTGATTGGTTATATTTTTCTATAGTATCCTCCAACAAAAAGAAGTTTCCTTTACAAGGGGAGAAAACATACAATTATCTGTGGGTATAAAGAAAAATATTTATAAATTGCCATTAGGGGTCACGTTGGTTCAGTAAATTAGTGGTTGTAGGTCCTGGAATAACCATGATCCACTAGTATTGATTAGTTAGATAGGTTTCTAGTACTAGGCATGGTATCCCTCTCATTATACAAGTCTTAAGTCTAATTTGAGAATTGTTGGTTACCACCAAGCTATGTGCAACTAGTGCATTTGTGTGGTTATCTTAATATGCTGGACATTGATATGGTTCATAGGCATCATAGCTTGATAGCACTGTCAGTTACCTCTCTTCTTTCTGGTGCCATAAAAGCTAGTCCCAAGGGAGGGAAAATTAAGTTAAGCTCTAGCTCAGGAGTCTCTGAGTCTTGTTTTTGAAGTACATGATGTCTTCAGCTAACAGAACTTACATTCCATCTCTGGGTAGAGAGTAACAAAGGGCAAAAGGCTATAGATTTTAGGAGTAGCTAGGCCAGCCCTGCCCAACAATTCAAAAGTAAGTCTTTCGCATGTCTAGTGCTGATATTTCATTAAATGCTTTTTGGTTCTTGGAGGGAGCATTGTCAGCCCAGATGTGAAAAGTTCATTAAACTAACTAACTAACTAACTAACTAACTAACTAACTAACTAACTATAAATACATACATACATACATACATACATACATACATTCACTGAATCACATGAATTATAGAATATTTAGGTAAATGGTTCATAGCATGATTCTTATTTGGGGTCTTTTCCAACGTCTTCACTGTCATTTTACCCAAATCCCTGCTTCTTTTGTATTTACTTCTCTTGTCTCTAAAGATGCCCTGTTTCCCCATTTCTCAGATGAATGTTGCCCTTAAACATTCAACATATTTACTCCTATAACTACTATTTAGTCACAATAGATGGACCAGTTGATATTAAACCCAAAGATTCTAAAATAATATGAAAAAGAGTGTATCATGAATTAGAATGGTATTCTAACTCCAATGATAAAAGCAGAAGAAAACTGAATATTATGTAGAATTAAAATTGGGCATGGATCAAGGTACAGAAGAATTAGTGATTAGAAAAACAGAGATATGAAGAGTGAAATGATTGCTCAGCAATTATTCATAGTGTAAACATCATCTTATTCTTAGAAACCTTGCTCATCAAATGTCTTTACATTTATAGGTGTTTTTATAGCATTGATGAATGGGCATTATTCGTAAGGGATTCAAGGATGAATTTACATCATTCTAGGGGTTCCCGAACAAGAAAAGAAAGTATGAAATGTGTTACTGGGTAATATGTAGAAAAGAAAAATTCTTAATATCATGATAACTAAGTCAGAAGGATGTTCTTAAATAGATTTTCTTTTAGTATATTTCCTGAAAGCATAATATCCATATTACTCCCTCACCCTTCTTCCTGAAACCAGTGGCTATTTTTAAGCTAAAGCAAGTATTTTCAAAATATTTAAGAATAAACTGGAACTGTTTTTAAAATGTAGATAACCTCAAAGAAATGTAACCCAGAACTATAATGAGATACTTTTTGCAATAATAATTTGTGTATGATGATTACTACTCTACATAAAAGAGGAAACTACATGGAACAGATTCACAAAACTTGACTCAAAATTCTTTATAAAGATGCAGGCCTCCTAATTCTGAATTAGTAGCAACATCCCTATGTTTACATGGTGGTACTCAATGAGTAATTGTTCTTCACTCAGTTATACTTAAGGCAACTTATTATGTTAAAAATATGATAGGGAATCCTCAAGATGACTCAATAGGCAGTTGATGACTGGGATTCAAATGGTAGAAGAAAAAAATCACTTCTGCCTTCAGACTTGTACACAGTTCTATTTCATGCTTCTACTCACATATATTCATGCATACATACATACATACTTACAAATACACACACAATAAATAAGTACAATAAAGTGTTCCCACTTACATGCCTTATAAACAGACCATGTTATACTGTAGCACAACATTATAGCTAAGTGAACATATCATATATTCTTGGCTTCAGGAATAGAAATATGGAAAAAATCAATATATAAAAACTATATTATATAATCAACTAAAAAAAGTTGAGGGTAGTTAATAGACAGAGTGGTTTCTACAAAGATACAATCCCCCCCCCACCACATACCCAAGACAGTTCAAAATTTCTAGTCATTAAAAAAACTATATATTATGAATTATTTGGCTCTTATTCAAAAGGATATTTTCCCAGGCAGATCTTAAATTACCCTAGTTAGTTTTAAAATACTCTGGCATGTAAAATGAAATATATGTTTCATTTTACAAAAGTATAGGATGGTCCCTCTGGGTCAAAGGTCCTGGGAGTATGGTAACAAAACCATTCAGACTGCTGGATACCATGCTGTGAAAAGAATTTAGGTCTCTTCATTGTAAAAATATATTCCATAAATCAGTAATTTATCCAATAGTTAAAAAACAAAAAGTTATTCTGAAATGTGAATCATTCCTTTTTTCATATGCAAAGATAATATTTTACTATTAACCTTCATCAATTACATCCCTAGCATCCTAGCTCTCCAATGTACCCACCATGGTCAATTAGAATGAGTGTCTAACATTTATTTTTGTTGAAGACATATTTGGTAATAAATACAGTATGTCAGCTACTGAGATTTCTCTTTAGTTAATATGTTGCACCCTGCAGTTTCAATGAGAAACGAAGAAACAACATTTCACAGCAGAAATGTAAAAATCTAAAAGCTCAGAAATGTGTTCAAATTTCACATTAATTCGATGCTAATGCTAGGAAAGAACTTGACTAATGACTATGTTTTCAGATAAAGGAATCTGATATAATCCCATTTAGAAAAGATGAAATTCATATGCATAAAAAGGTCATCTATATACATCTAGGCTTAGAAACAGCTGTGATTATTGAATAGAAAGACAGATACCATGGCCTATATCTACAAAAAGAAAGAGTTCAAACGTACATGTAGAATATAGTTTGTGGTGGTTTGAACAGACAGCTGATAATGGTTTTAAAATGTTTGCTAACTATACACAAAGAACTAAAATATTGAACTTTATGAAAGGAAATATTACAAATGAAAACTGGGGCAAGTAACTAAACAGAGAGTTTTCAGGAAAGAAATACAAAAAAAAGACAAATATAATTTAAATGTTTGATACCCTTAGTTATCCAAGAGATAAACCTGCCTTTAAATTTCATCATCACTCATTCATAACAGCTAATACCAGAAGAAAAGAAATAATAGAAAAGGAAATGAAAAGAGAAAAGGAAAGAAAAGGAAAGGAAAGGAAAGGAAAAGAAAAGAAAAGAAAAGAAAAGAAAAGAAAAGAAAAGAAGAAAAGGAAAGAAAAGGAAAGAAAAGAAAAGAAAAGGAAAAAAGGAGATAAATTCTGGCATTACTGGATGTTGGTGTTGGGGATATTTACTTATTCACTATTTGTGGGGCTGCAGACTGGTACAACCACTATAGCAGTAAGCAAAAGAGGTGCTTCAAAAGCCTGGAAATACATATACCACATGAATGCTCCGGTTATGCCACTTCTTAGCATATTCCCAAAAGATCCTACATCCTACTACAGATATATCTTCTCATCATTTCTTTTGCCACAAGAAAATGGCCAGGAAATTGAAATAGATGTTCTTTAACTAGTGAATAGATAATAAAAACACTGTACACACATGTAATAGAATGTCAGTTATTAATAAAAATGAAATTCACAAAAGGATGGGTGGAGCTGGATATAATCATTTTGAGTGAGATAACAAAGATCAAGAAAGAAAGATGCCACATGTTCTCTCTTTTATGGAAATGCTAGCTTTGAATCTTCAGATTTGTGAATTTTGAAATTTAAAGTAGCCATGAAAGTCATGAATATACTAAGAGGCCAATGGTCATAGTATATGGGAGGATTTCAAAGAATCATTAAAGAAAGCATTTGGTGTTAAGAGAGAAAGGGGGATAGTGGAACAGAAAATATTAAATTCAATGAAAAATGGGATATTAGGATATAGGGAGTTATAGAAAGGATAGAGGATGATACAGTGAAGGACAGGTGTAAAGACTTTGAAAGAGTCATATGGAAACCTTCTAACATAGGTTTCTAAAATATGTACAAATGCAAAATTAGTGTGAATGGAGTTACCTTCTATAGGTAGATAATGCCTCTTCCTGGATATTATAAGCTATAAAATAGGTACTTAGCACATAATTATTCATTGCTATTTATTAATCATTAGTTTAACATTGTATCAAATGGATCAAACTTCTCAGTATGTCATCAAGATTAAAGTCTTTCAGTAGACCCCAAAACACTAGTGTCATTCATTAAATTACTATTAGGTTTGAGTATCCCAATAATTATCCCTAAATATGTGTAAACAGCAAAAACTACAAGAGAGCACATCTTATTTTTTGTTTTTTTTTTGTTTTTGTTTATTGAGTATCTTCTTCATTTACATTGGCAATGGTAAAACCTTTCCCAATTCCCCCCTCCCAAAAGCCCCCCTCCCCAAAGATTCCCTACCCCTCCTCCCACTCCCTGCCTTCATGTATATGCCCCTCTACCCGACACACTCCCACCTCCTCCCCACCCCCACCCTGTCCGTTTCCCTGTGTTGGGGCCTCTATTGAGCTTTTACCTGACCAAAGACCACTCCTCCCACTGATGCCCAACAAGGCATTCCTCTGCCACATTTTTTGCTGGAACCGTGTGTACTCTTGGTTGATGGTTCAGTCCCCGGGAATCTTGGAGTGAAGAGGGCACATCTTTTTACACAACACAGTCTCTGTCTCTCAGGAAGAGACTGCTCTGGTCTGCTCTGGTCTGCTCTGCTCTGCTCTGCTCTGCTCTGCTCCTCACCATGTGAAGTGACAATGTAGGATAGTAAACTGGCCAATTTTACCAAGAGTGTATGTGATGTAGTGAGGGCTGCCATGATCCCTAGAGTTTAAAAAGTCTGCCCCTAGAAGGCAACACTAAAATTCAGATTGTGGTTCTAGCTGTGAAAATGAAGAGATAGTTCGGTATTAAAGGAGTAAAGAGCTTCCAAAATAGGAAGACAATAAATATGAAAGACAGCAGTAGGAAGGTCTCCAGAAGCCATGGTACTGGAAGCATGGAGCAACGAGGCTTGAGAAGTTATTTGTGATCCTATGATTCCAAGTCATATTGGACCATACTTGGGTATAGAAGAAATAAAATGACATACAAGGCTCATTGAAGTTTTCTCATTCTTGTGACACGAAGAAAATTAGAAAAGATGATAAAATTTAAGAGGAATGAAGGAAATGTAGTGTATGTCAACAATGACATTCGTTTTAGCTGTTAAGAAGAATGAAATTGTGTCATTTGCAGGAAAATACATGCATCATCATCATGATATTAAGCAATTTGGGCCAGTCTCAGAGAGACAAATACATGTTTTCTGTTATATATTGTTCTTCTATTTTAAATGAATATAGAAAATGATATATCTGCATATGACATGAAAGAAAAAGATAAACTGTCTAGGGGAAAAAGAGGAGAAGGATAAAGAAACATAGTTTAAGGGAGGATGGGGTAACATTATCAATGTACATTATATACTCTTATGTAAATGCCCTTATGTAACTACGTACTGTGTATTATGAATGTGTGCAATGGCTTTTTTAAAAAGTGTCTCCCGGATGATACTGGGACTCATTATGTAGACCAACCTGGTCTTGAACTCACAGAGATTCTCCTGCCTCTGCCTCTAGAGTATTGAAATTAAAGTATTTGCCACTACTAACCCCAGGTACAATGACATTTTAAAAAGGGAAATTAATAAAGGATCAGTTTTAAAACTATGGTATTAAACTACCCATCAAGTAAACTGGCTTATGAAAACCAATTCCCATCCTTCCTAAGGGAAACCCTGAGATATTTACTAAGTGAATAAATATATTAGAAGTTGTCTGTGGGCTAATGAAATAGAAAGTCCATAAGCATTGTTACAAAATTACACAGAGTGTATTCCACAAGTTAACACAGGCAGGACAACATCATTATGTGGCCTTTGTAACATTTACAAAACTTTCAAAATTTTACATATTCTTGGTAATATAATAAGACACTTAATGAGCTCAGGCTTGTAGGCAGATGATTTTTAATACTGCTACTGTGTTAGTTATTTTTACTCTGCTGTTACCAGAACACAAAAAAATAACATTTAAAAGCATTACTTATTTTATATCATTGCATCAAATGAGCCAGTCCATGGTCACTTAGTCTAATCCAATTGGCTAGGGAATTATGGCAGTGGAAGTGTATGATTGAGAAGACCCCTTCATCTCATAGCAAAGAATGAGACAAGAAATGGCTAGAAAAAAATAGGTCTATAAATTTTGAAAAGAGGAAACTCAAATGGCTAAAAATACTTAAAGAAATGTTCAACATACCCTACTAATCAGAGGAATGCAAATTTAAACTACTTTGAAGTCTCATCTTATACCCATCAGAATGCCTAAGATCAATAAAATACATAACAGCTCATGCTGGGGAGGATGGAGAAAAAAAAAGGATAACCTGTCCATTTTTTGTGGACTACAACCGTGTACATAACTATGAAAATTGGTGTAGCAGATCCAGATTAAGACAGGAATTGATCTACATAAAAACCCAACTATAGTATTCTTAGCCATATATCCAAGGGACCTTTCAATCTACCATAGAGACATCTGATTAACTATGCTCATTGCAGATCTATTGATCATAAGCAGAAATTGGAAACAACCTAGATGTCTCTCAACAGAAGAATGAATAAAGAAAATGGGGTACATTTACACAATGAAGTATTACCCAGCTGTTTAAAAGAAAAGGAAATCATGAAATTTGCAGGCAAATGGATGCAATGAGAATAAAATATCCTGAATGAGGTATTCCAGACACAGAAAAATGAATATGCTCTATAATTGATTATATGTGGATATTTGCTCTTACATTTATTATAAATGAGCCATAATCCATAGAAGCACAGGAGTTACCTATAGAAAAACAACTGTAGGTAGGGGACAGATAACTCTCCCTAGGAAAGAAAAATAGGATAAATTTTCATGGATAGATTGAACACCAGAATGGAGAGAACCAAGTTGGGAGAGAGGCAAGGAAAAGGGTAATACAGGAAGAGACAATTAAGTAAGAGTCATTTAAGTAGTAGTTTGGAAATTTCATACAGTAGAAGCTTCCTAAAGTATACACAAACACATACATACATATACATACAATATACATACATATATATACATATATGTATTATATATACACACACACACACACACACATATATATATATATATACATATGAATAGATATATATATATATATGTGTGTGTATATATATATATATGAATGAATGAAGGTGATCTAAATGAAATTGCCAAATAACTGGGGAGACACTCTCAATAGGTCAGCTCTTATAACCAAATAAAGCTTCTAATCTCAGGAGGGAGTTGCTGGTCAAACGGATCCAATCAGGACCCCCAAACAACCCAGGCTGTTGCCAAGATGACAGATTTCTTTCTACAATGTGACAGCAAAGCCCCATTGCTGAAGAAAATACCCACACAATTCGTTGAGTATTGAAAATGAAATTTGGGGGTCTACACAGACCCTTTACCCCTAACATTCTAGCATCTCTATTATAAAAAGGTTCTCTGCATACTCCCAAAAGAGAAATGTAAAGACAAAATCAGCTACAAAGCCTTTGTGCTAGTGCAATGGTGACACAAAGCTTGTGGGAATAACTTGACTTTAGGACCCCTCCAAGAGATAGGGCCCATTCCAACACTGCTTAGGTAACTAAGAACTTGAGATTAGATATCCCTACTGATCTTTTAAAAAAGTGCCAATAAAGAGGGAGCAGTGTGCTCTGGGCCTACAGAGCTTAGGATCCAGTCCTGAGGCCTCTGGCAGGAGCCTTCAGGTCTCTGCTTCAGGATCGAGAACAGCCTGGGCCACAGGATCCAGTCCTGAGACCTCAGGCAGGAGCCATTCCATCTCCACTTCAGGATCGGGAACAGCCTGGGCCATGGCACCCCGTCTCCAAGAAGTACAAGAGGCCAGCTCTGCACCCGGAGGCAGGCTGGGAGGAAGCAGCATGCTCTGGTGAGTCCAGCCCTACAGAGCATAGGATCCAGTCCTGAGGCCTTTGGCAGGAGCCTTCAGGTCTCTGCTTCAGGATCAGGAACAGCCTGGGCCATTGCGCCCCATCTCCAGGCTATGCAAGAGGACAGCTGTGAAACCTGGAGGCTGGCTGGGAGGAGGCAGCATGCTCTGGTGAATCCAGCCCTGCAGAGCAGAGGATCCAGTCCTGAAGCATCTGGCGGGAGCCTTCCAGTCTCTGCCTCTGGGTCTGGAACAGCCTGGGACACAACAGCCTGGACCACAACACCCAGTCTCCAGGTAGTACAGGAGGTGAGCTATGTACCCGGAGACCAGCTGGGAAGAGGCAGCTTGCACTGGTGAGTCCAGCATTGACAACAAGACCAACGAACACCAGTGAGAACTAGATGGCAAAAGGCAAATGTAGGAATATTACTAACAGAAATCAAGACAATGTGGCAGCATCTGAACCCAATTCTCCATTAGCAGCATGTCTTGGATGCCCCAACACACCAGAAAAACAAGATTTGGATTTAAAATCACGGGTCATGATGCTGTTACAGGAACACATGAAGGATATAAATAAATCTCTTAAAGAAATTCAGGAGAAAATGGATCAAAAGTTAGAAGCCCTTAAAAGGGAAACACAAAAATCATTGAAAGAAATTCAGGAGAATTCAGAAGCCAATAAGGAGGAAACGCAAAAATCACTTAAAGAAATACAGGAGAACTTTGGTGAACAGGCAGAGATCATGAAAGAGGAAACACAAAAATCTCTTAAAGAATTATAGGAAAACACAAACAAGCAAGGGAAGGAGCGAAGCAAAACCATCCAGGATCTAAAATCAGAAGTAGAAACAACTGAGAAATCTCAAAGGGAGACAACTTTGGAGATAGAAAACCTTGGGAAGAAATCAGGGGCCATAGATGCAAATATCAACAACAGAATACAAGAGATGGAAGAAAGAATCTCAGATGCTGAAGATACCATAGAAACCATGGGCTCAACAGTTAAAGAAAATGTAAAATGCAAAAAGCTTGTAACCCAAAATATCCAGGAAACCCAGGACACAATGCAAAGACCAAACCTAAGGATTATAGGTATAGATGAGAGTGAAGATTTACAACTTAAAGGGCCAGCAAATAAGTTCAATAAAATTATGGAAGAAACCTTCCCTAACCTAAAGAGAGAGATGCCCATGAATATACAAGAAGCCTACAGAACTCCAAACAGACTGGACCACAACAGAAATACCTCCCGTCACATAATAATCAAAACCTCAAATGTACTAAACAAAGAAAGAATATTAAAGGCAGTAAGACAAAAATGTCCAAGTAACATATAAAGGAAGATCTATCAGAATCAAACCAGACTTCTCACCAGAGACTATGAAAGCTAGAAGATTGTGGGCAGATGTCATGCAGACACTAAGAGAACACAAATGCAAACCAAAACTACTATACCCAGCAAAACTCTCAATCACCATAGATGGAGGAACTAAGATATTCCATGACAAAACCAAGTTTACCCAATATCTTTCCACAAACTCAGCCCTACAAAGGATAGTAGGAGGAAAACACCAATACAAGGAGGGGAACTTCACTCTGGAAAAAGCAAGATAGTAACCTTCTTTCATCAAACCCAAAAGAAGATAACCAATCAAATTTAAAAAATAACATCAAAAATGACAGGAAGTAATAATCACTGTTCTTTAATATCGCTTAATATCAATGGTCTCAATGCCCCAATAAAAAGACAAAGACTAATGGACTGGATACCTAAACAGGACCCTACATTTTGCTGCATGCAGGAAACACACCTCAGTGTCAAAGACAAACACCACCTTAGAGTAAAAGGCTGGAAGACAATTTTACAATGGTCTCAGGAATCAAGCTGGAGTAGCCATTCTAATATCAGATAAAATTGACTTTCAACCCAAAGTCATCAAAAGAGACTCTGAAGGACACTTCTTGCAGGTAAAAGGAAAAATACACCAAGAAGAATTCTCAATCTTGAACATCTATGCTCCAAATACAAGGACACCATCATTCATAAAAGAAACTTTACTAAAGCTCAAAGCACACATTGCACCTAACACAATAATTTTGAGTGACTTCAACACTGCACTTTCCACAAAGGACTGATCAGGGAAACAGAAACTGAACACAGACAGAGTGAAACTAATTGAAGCTTTAGACCAATTAGATTTAACATATATATATATATATATATATATATATATATATATATATATATATATATATATATATATATATATACCTTTTTCTCAGCACTTCATGCTACCTTCTCCAAAATCGATCATATAATTGGTCACAAGACAGACCTCGACAAATATAAAAAGATTGAAATTATCCCATGCCTCCTATCAGATCACTATGGAATAAGAGTGATCTTCAATAGCAACAAAAACAACAGAAAGCCCACATACACGTGGAAACTGAACAATATTCTACTCAAAAATACTTAATAAAATTCTTACCAACCGAATCCAAGAACCTATCAAAACAACCATCCACCATGATCAAGTGGACTTCATCCCAGTGATGCAGGGATGGTTCAATATAAGGAAATCCATCAATGCAATCCACTATATAAACAAACTTAAAGAAAAAAAAACATATGAACATTTCATTAGATGTTGAAAAAGCATTTCACAAAATTCAGCATCCTTTCATGCTAAAAGTCTTGGAAAGAACAGGAATTCAAGGTCCATACCTAAACATGGTTAAAGCAATATACAGCAAACCGGTAGCCAACATCAAACTAAATGGAGAGAAACTTGAAGCAATCCTACTAAAATCAGGGACTAGACAAGGCTGTCCTCTCTGTCCATATCTTTTCAATATAGTACTTGAAATTCTAGCTGGAGCAATTAGACAACATAAGGAGATCAAGGGGATACAAATTGGAAAGGAAGAAATCAAATTATCACTATTTGCAGATGACATGATAGTCTACTTAAGTGACCCAAAAACCTCCACCAGAGAACTCCTACAGCTGATAAACAACTTCAGCAAAGTGGCTGGTTATAAAATCAACTCAAGCAAATCAGTTGCCTTCCTATACTCAAAGGATAAGCAGGCTGAGAAAGAAGTTAGGGAAATGACCCCCTTCACAATAGCCACAAACAATATAAAGTATTTTGGTGTGACTCTAACCAAACAAGTGAAAGATCTTTACGACAAGAACTTCAGGTCTCTGAAGAAGGAAATCAAAGAAGACCTCAGAAAATAGAAAAAACTTCCACGCTCATGGATTGGTAGTATTAATATAGTTTAAATGGCCATCATGCCAAAAGCAATCTACAGATTCAATGCAATCCCCATCAAAAAAACCCAAATCAGTTCTTCACAGAGTTAGGAAAAGCAATTCTCAAATTCATCTGGAATTACAAAAAAAACCCAGGATAGCTAAAACTATTCTCAACAGTAAAAGAACTTCTGGGGGAATCAGTATCCCAGACCTAAAGCAATAATACAGAGCAATAGTGTTAAAAACTGCATGGTATTGGCACAGTGACAGGGAAGTAGATCAATGGAATAGAATTGAAGACCCAGCAATGAATCCACACACCTATGGTCACTTGATCTTCGACAAAGGAGCGGAAAACATCCAGTGGAAAAAAGATAGCCTTTTCAACAAATGGGCTGGTTCAACTGGAGCTTAGCATGCAGAAGAATGTGAATTGATCCATTCTTATTTTCTTGTACTAAACTCAACTCCAAGTGGATTAAGAACCTCCCAGAAGAATGCGAATTGATCCATCCTTGTCTCCTTGTACTAAGCTCAAATCCAAATGGATCAAGGACCTCCACATAAAGCCAGACACTCTGAAGCTAATAGAAAAAAAACTGGGGAAGACCCTTGAAGACATCGGTACAGGGAGAAAGTTCCTGAACAGAACACCAATAGCGTATGCTCTAAGAGCAAGAATTGACAAATGGGACCTCATAAAATTACAAAGTTTCTGTAAGGCAAAGGACACCATCAAGAGGACAAATCGGCAACCAACAAATTGGGAAAAGATCTTCACCAATCCTACATCAGACAGAGGGCTAATATCCAATATATATAAAGAACTCAAGAAGTTAGACTCCAGAAAACCAAACAACCCTATTAAAAAATGGGGTACAGAGTTAAACAAAGAATTCTCCCCTGAAGAACTTCGGATGGCGGAGAAGCATCTTAAAAAATGCTCAACTTCATTAGTCATTAGGGAAATGCAAATCAAAACAACCCTAAGATTTCATCTTACACCAGTCAGAATGGCTAAGATTAAAAATTCAGGAGACAGCAGGTGTTGGAGAGGGTGTGGAGAAAGAGGAACACTCCTCCACTGCTGGTGGGGTTGCAAATTGGTACAACCACTCTGGAAATCAGTCTGGCGGTTCCTCCGAAAACTGGGCACCTCACTTCCAGAAGATCCTGCTATACCACTCCTGGGCATATACCCAGAAGACTCCCCACCATGTAATAAGGATACATGTTCTACTATGTTCATAGCAGCCCTATTTGTAATTGCCAGATGCTGGAAAGAACCCAGGTATCCCTCAACAGAAGAGTGGATGCAAAAAATGTGGTATATCTACACAATGGAGTACTATTCAGCCATTAGAAACAATGAATTCATGAAATTCTTAGGCAAATGGATGGAGCTAGAGAATATCATACTAAGTGAGGTAACCCAGACTCAAAAGGTGAATCATGGTATGCACTCACTAATAAGTGGATATTAACCTAGAAAACTGGAATACCCAAAACATAATCCACACATCAAATGAGGTACAAGAAGAAAGGAGGAGTGGCCCCTGGTTCTGGAAAGACTCAGTGAAACAGTATTCAGCAAAACCAGAACGGGGAAGTGGGAAGGGGTGGGTGGGAGGACAGGGGAAGAGAAGGGGGCGTACGGGACTTTCGGGGAGTGGGGGGGCTAGAAGAGGGGAAATCATTTGAAATGTAAATAAATTATATCGAATAAAAAAAATACTGAAAAAAAAAAAAAAAAGAACCTCCACATAAAACCAGATACACTGAAACTAATAGAAAAGAAACTGGGGAAAACCCTTGAGGACATGGGCACAGGGGAAAAGTCCCTGAACAGAACTCCAATAGCTTTTGCTCTTAGATCAAGAATTGACAAATGGGACCTCATAAAATTACAAAGCTTCTGTAAAGGAAAGGACACTGTCAAAAGGACAAAATGGCAACCAACAAATTGGGAAAAAATCTTCACCAACCCTACATCTGATAGAGGGCTAATATCCAATATATACAAAGAACTCAAGAAGTTAGACCCCAGGGAACAAAATAACCCTATTAAAAATGGGATACAGATCTAAACAAAGAATTTTCACCTGAAGAAATTCAGATGGCCAAGAGACAGCCTAAGAAATGCTCAACATCATTAGTCATTAGGGAAATGCAAATCAAAACAACCCTGAGATTTCACCTCACACCAGTCAGAATGGCTAAGGTTAAAAACTCAGGAGACAGCAGGGATTGGCGAGGATGTGGAGAAAGAGGAACACTCCTCCACTGCTGGTGGGGCTGTAAGATGGTACAACCACTTTGGAAATCAGTCTGGAGGTTCCTCAGAAACTGGACATGACACTTTCTGAGGACCCTGCCATACCTCTCCTGGGCATATACACAAAGGATTCCCTGGCATGCAATAAAGACACATGCTCCATTATGTTCATAGCAGCCTTATTTATAACAGCCAGAAGTTGGAAAGAACCCAGATGTCCCTCAATGGAGGAATGGATACAGAAAGTGTGGTATATTTACACAATGGAATACTGCTCAGCAATTAAAAACAATGAATTCATAAAATTTTTAGGCAAAGGGTTTGATCTGGAAAATATCAACCTAAGTGAGGTAACTCAATCACAAAAGAATATAGATGGAATGCAATCTCTGATAATGGATATTAATTAGTCCAGAAGCTCTGAATACCCAAGGCACAATTAGCATAGCAAATGCCTCCCGTGAAGAATTATGGAGAGGGTCCTGATCCTGGAAAGGCTTGATCTAGCATTGGAGCAGAATATAAGGACAGAGAAGAAAAGGAGGGAGGTGATTGGAGAATGGGTGGAGAGAAGAAGGTTTATGGGGCATATGGAGAGGGGGGAACTGGGAAAGGGGAAATCATTGGGAATGTAAACAATATAGAAATAGAATAGAATATAGAAAATAAACATATATCATAAAAAAAGAAAATCTAAATACTAAAGACAAACAGGAGATATATTTAAAACTTCAACCAACGCATAAAGAACCTGTGCTCTAGCATTAAATTAGGAAGCAAAAATTACGTAGACTAAGATGAAAATTTAGAATTTCCTCCAAAATACCATCCTCCTCTGTTCTCTTTAGAAAATTTACTCCTGAAGAGTAACCATCCATTATCTTGTTGGCATTAAGGCCACTCTACAAGATAGAACCCATTCCCAACACTGCCGAGCAGTCCAAGAACTTGAGACTAGGTATGCCAAAGACATAGAGAAAAAGAAAATACAACTGTTCCACTAAAGGGATCTAGCAGTGAAGGTATTCTGATCAGTGCCTTTGCTCAGACACCATTGGAGAAGCTTCCATCTACAGCAGATGGGAACAAGCACAGAGAGCCACAGCTGGACAGTGTGCAGAAAGTGAGACACCTTAGAACATTCCGTCCTTAATGGGGTGTCTCCATCAAACCTCTTCCCTTTGTGCTCAAGGAGGTCTGCAGAAGAGATGGTGGAAAGAAAGTAAGATCAGTAAGGATAGAAGAAACATACACACACACACACACACACACACAACCACAAAAGAACACCACCACCAAAACTAAAACAAACTAAAACAAAAAACCCAAAATGAGGCCCCAAGACTAGCAGCAATAACACCTGTATGAATTCACAGAAACTGACAGCATCCTCAGGGCCTGCACAGGTTAAGCAAGATAGCTCCCATCGGTAAGCTGGGAAGTAGACAAAAGCCTTTGTCCTTAACCTAGAAGCTGTCTCCAACTCAACCACTTACAAAGAAAGAATTAGTTTTCACCAACAGAATCTCACTGGGCATTTGAACCACACTTAAGGGCAAACTGTAAATGGCCAACACAAAATGAACTCAATGGTATTTCCAGAGAATTTGTTTGTTTTCTCTTGTTTTTTGTTTTTTTGGAGAGGGGCTCAATGCATATTTACAGATCTTTTGTTTATATAATATGTTTTCTCATTTTGTGCTAATGGATTTTCTTGGAATATCATGTATGTGTCTTATTCTAGATGTGCTTCTTGTGCTTGATTTTGGCTCATTTTTTGTTTGTTATTTAGTCCTATTCTAGTTTGCTTGTTTTATTTTATTTTGTATTACAGTTAGGTTGTTTTGTTATTATTATTACTATTATTTGATACCTGTTTTTTTCTATTATTAATATTAGATATCTGTTAGTTTTTGTTGCTGTTTTTGTTATTATTATTATTATTAAAAACAAAACAAAAACAAAAAAAATGACTCCTAATGTTGTTATTCTGTTATACTCATAGATCCATGGGAACAAACACAGAGGCCCAGAGCCAAACATTATTATGCATAGAGTGAAAGACCTTGGAACTCTCAGCCCTTAATGGATGTATCTATTAAAAACCTTCCCCTTGGGGCTCAGGGAACCTTGTAGAACAGAAGGCATAAAGATTCTGAGAGGGGATGGAGGACACCAAGAAAAGCCCATATGAACTCACAGAGACTGAGGCAGCATACATAGGCCCAAGATGAGTCTGTACCAGATCCGTTGTGTATATATTATGGCTTCCAGTTTAGTCTATTTATGGGATTCCTGATTGTGTGAATAAGAGGGTCTGCTTTTTGTGCCTTTTCTTGGGCTTTTTTTCTTCTGTTTGTTTGGTTTGTCCAATTCTGATATGTTAGTAATTGTTTTATCTTATATTTTCTTTTAGTATATTATATTTGTAATGCTTTATTACTACCCCTTAGAAGCCTGTTTATTTTCTAATGAGAGACATAAAGGGAGTAGATTCGGATGGGCAGAGATGAAGGGAGTAACTGGGAGAAGTAGAGGGGGAAATATATCTTCAGTAAAAGGGGGGAGAGAGACAATCAAGGGCCCACTTCATTGGCCTATTTCTTCACCCCTCTTTCTAAGTTCCCAAACAACCTTTTGATTGGGTTATCAAAATATGAACTTTGGGGGACATTGTATATTCAAATAAAATTACGTATCAATTGTTATGATATTACAACTATATGGAAACGTTATCCTTAGGTGAGCATAGTAGAGTAAAGAAAGAGACACCATTGTTTCCTGCTAAAGCATATGAACTAACTCTGGTGACATTTGAGATTTCTAGAGTAGAATATTGGCCAGTGTTTTGTTAACTCAATTAGGAAAGCAAGAGTATTATGATGTAATTTCCAGTATGACACTGAAAGACCTTAGGAGTTACTGTTGAAAACTCTTCAGATGTTGTAATAGGTTATAAAATATTATAGAATTTCCCATTTCTAATGAAAAATCATCTATTATAGAGAACTTAAGAAAAGATCCTAAGAGTAAAAATTTGTTCAATGACCTCAAATAATTTTCTGAAGTTCTGGGATCACAATAGCTATGTAAGATGAGAAGTGTAAAGCCAATTAATCCCTTCAATTACTTTAAACAGATATTTCTAACTTGGAATAATCCCAGAAGCAGCTTTGGACCCAAAGGTGAGAGACATCATATCCAAAGATAGAGAAGGTCAGATAATTGGCTAGAGGCCAAATTACAAATCCAAGGACAATAGTATTCACTTAATTAGAGGTCACTAAATCCAATCTCCTAAACAGAGTTAGTGTGAGTACAGAAGAGTCTAGGGAGATCATAAAACATATTAACACTGGAATAAATAATTGGAAAATTCCTAGAACTCTATCAGGTCCAACTTCAAGGTTACATCCAAGGAAAATCAGCATTCTCACATTCTGCACCTCCTCAGACAGAGATAAGCAGATTGTAAAAGGACACTCAATATCACAATAGGACAGAAGATAACATAAACAAAATGTGTTACTAGTTACAAAGAAAAATATTGTAATAACTTAAGACAAAGGGGCAAAGAAAAGGTTCCTGATAAATTGAAGAGGAAAATAAGAATCTTTCTGTTTATAACTTCAGCCTCCTTATTCTGATTATATCTTTTCAACCCAATACAGGAGAGTATATTTCAATTAAATATAAATGTGATTATTGTTGTTAGTAGTAGTAACAACAATTTCTAAAACTCTGAACATTACTGTGTATGGTCAGAAGCAAATGACTATCATTTCCATCAATTTCTCATATTAAAATGCAAATTAAGTAGTTTGTCTATAGTATTGAAAGAAAAGTTGATTGGTTTCCTTTGGGGAATTTCCTGGAATGGAATAAGTTCCCATGAATCTAGCTGCTCAGTCCACTCAGAACTGCTCACTTTCAGGCATGGGGGATGGATCAATCCCTCCTGAGAGCATTAGCTCACCAGAGAGTTATTTTCTTTCCTATCTTTGGTTTTCCTAGTTTGTCAACACACCTTGCTCTAGCAGTTGTTTTTCTATAGCAGTGACAGAGTCCTACATATCTACACAAGACAAAGAGGTAGAATGACCTGCTGAGAAATTACACAGATTAAAATGTTTAAGGCTAGAAGTAAAAAATACCCATGACTCTCTAGTCAATGTTTCTGTCACGAAGCACAATCTCTGCAAATGAGCAGAAATCATGAACACAGATGTGTGGGAGCAGAGAGGTATACATAGCTCATAGTGGATTCACTAAGGAATAAGCTAATGCCTCCTCATTAGATAGGAAGAACAGAAGTGAATATTGGGTTATAAAAGTTACACAATAAAAACATGAAAATACTGCCACTCAAAAATACAAGTGAGACTGGAAAGAGTAAGCCACTTATAAATGATGAACAGTAAAGGCAGATCAGAAACTTGTTGCAATCCCTCTTCTTCGTTCTTTCTTTCTTTCTCCTTCTTTCTTTTCTTTCTTCCTTCCTTGCTTTGTTTCCTTCTTTCTATATTTTTCTTTTTATGAAGTTCAAAATATGTTTGCATAGTATCTTCCTATATGCTACCTAACAGGGTCAGTCCTCCAAACAGTTAGAGGTAGTTTAAAATGTGCATAACACAAAAGTGTAAAACAACTTCCCACAGCTCGTCCTTTACATTAAAAACCCTGAGTGGCCAGGAAGGTGGCTCAGTGGGTTGAATGCTATTATACAAGAATGGAAACATGTATTCAGATCCTAAGATAGCACGTAAAATCCAAGCATGCAAAATGTGCCTATAACAGCAGCTCCAGTAGGATGAGAGAACTGAGGAAAGCCAATCCTGGGAGCTAGCACAGCCCAGACATCATGCTCCCATTTCAGTGAGAGACCTTATCTCAATAACTGAGGTAGAGGGGTAACTGAGGAAGAAATCTTCATGTCAACTTCTGACCTAAATATGTGCACACATACACACACACACACACACACACACACACACACACACATACACACACACACATACAACATGTCGGTGCATATATGTTTACACATGCATATAACACATATAACAACAATAACAATGAAAATTAAACTAATAGAAGAGACAGTGGAGAAGAGCCTTGAACACATTGGCACAAGGAAAAATTTTCTGAACAGAACACCAAGGGCTTATGCTCTAAGATCAATAATAGACAAAGGTGACATCACAAAATTGCAAAGCAATAATAAAAAGGCAAAGAACACTGTCAATAGGACAAATCAGAAACCAACAGATGTGGAAAAGATCTTTACAAATCCTACATCCGATAGAGGTCTAATATTCAATGTATACAAAGAACTCAAGAAGTTAGACTCCAGAGAGTCAAATACCCCTATTAAAAATGGGATACAGAGGCAAACAACGAATTTTCAACTGAGGAATTTTGAATGGCTCTGAATCACTTAAAGAAATGTTCAAATCCTTAGTCATCAGGGATATACAAATCAAAATTACCCTGAGATTTCACCTCACACCAGTCAGAATGGCTACGATGAAAAACTCAGTTGATAGCAAATATTGTCAAGGATGTAGAGAAAGAGGAACATTCCTCCACTGCTGGTGAGATTGCAATCTGGTACAACCACTCTGGAAATCAGTGTGGTGTTTCCTCAGAAAACTGGACATAGTACTAATGGAGGACCCTGTTATACCTCTCCTGGGCATATATCCAGAGGATTCCCCAGCAAGTAATAAGGACACATGCTCCACGATGTTCATAGCAGCCCTATTTATAATAACTAGATTACCCAAGGACTAAACCACCAACCAAAGAGTACACATGGGGAACAGGAGGATGGGAGATGGGTTATGGGATTTTTTTTGGGGGGGGGACCAGAAAATGGGACAACATTTGAAGTGTAAATAAAGAATATATCTAATAAAAAAAAAGAGACTCACAGAACTAAAAAGGAGGGACCTTAGATGAAATTCCTGACAGTAGGTAGAGGGAACTTACAGAGCCCACCTCCAACAGGAAGACAAGACTCCAAATGAGAGAGAGGGGGCTCATCCCACAGTTATAACTCTTACCCATAACTGTTTCTGTCTGAAAGAATTACAGGAATGGAAATGGAGAAGAACCTGTGACAGGCTCAAAGTGGGATTCAGAGCAAGGGGAGGTCCCAAGGCCTGACACAATTACTGAGGCTATGAAGCACTCACTAAAAGGGACCTAGAGTGACAGTATTCCAGATGACCCAAAACGCAGCTGACTCAGATGCAGACATTTGCAGCCAACCAATGGACAGAAGCAGCTGACCACTGCTGTTGAATTAGGCAAGGCTGAATAAAGCTGAGGGTAACCCTGTAGGAGGACCAGCAGTCTCAATTAATCTGGACCCCCAGCATCTCTCAAACACTAGACCACCAAACAGGCAGCACACACCAGCTGATATGAGGCCCTTTGCACACATACAGTAGAGGACTGCCGGGTCTGTGTTTAGTGAGAGATGATACACCTAACATTGAAGAGACTGGAGGACCCAGGGAGTTTAGAGGAAGGTAGGGGTGGGTGGGGTGGGGACATCCGTGTGGACACAGTGGGAGGGGAGGAGGTATGGGATGTGGAACAGTCGGGGGGTGGACAGGAGTTGGCAGGGTGGGGAATAAAATATGGAATGTATAAAAATAATTAATAAAAATGTTTAAAATATGTATCATATATTTTTTAAAAGAAAAGAGAATAAAATAGTCATAAAAGGCAGATGGAGGGTGGGAATCGGGAGGGAGGGGAAATGGAGAGGGGAATGGGATTCAGGATCTGGTTAGGTGAAGAATAAGAAATATGGCTAGATGGCCATGAAAATGAATGGAAATCTGCAACTAACGGGAGTGAGGAGGTAGGGGGCATGTTCAGGATGAGTCAGAGACCTGGGATAAGGGAGGGACCCAAGAATCAAAGGGGTGATATTAACTGTTACAGCATTGGGGATATAGAACCTGAAGAAGTCACCTCCTGTAGCCAGGCAGGAACCCCAGTGTAGCTAAAGGGACACCAACTCATCCATAAAACGTTCAACCCCAAATTCATCCTGTCTACAAGAAATGCAGGGACAGGGGTGATGGATAAGAGAGTGAGAGAATAACAAACCAATAACCAGTCCAACTTGAGACCCTTCCCATGGACAAGCACAAATCCCTAACACTATTAGTGGTACTCTGTTATGCTTGTAGACAGGAGCATGTTGCCCTCTGAGAGGCTCTACCCAGAAGCTGACTCAGACAGATGCAAACACCCACAGCCAAACAGTGGATGGAGCTTTGGGACTCTTATGGAAGAATACCAGGAAGGGTTCCAGGCTCTGAAGGGGATGGGAATTCCATAGGAAGACCACAACTAGCCTGGATCCTTGGGGCTCTCAGAAACTGAACCACCAACCAAAGAACATATATGGACAGAAACTAGGCCTCCTCACACATATAGCAGTTGTGCAGCTTTGTCTTCACGTGGGTTCTAAACAGCTAGAAAATGGGCTATTCCCAAAACTCTTGCCTATAAGTAGAATATGTTGTAGCTGGGCTGCCTTGTCTGGCCTCAGTGAGAGAGGATGTGCCTAGCCTCTCAGAGACTTAAAGTTCCGGGGGGGGGGGGGGATGCCACACCCAATCAGAAGAGAAGGGGGAATGGGAAAATATTGTGGGAGAGAGTGACCAGGAAAGGGCAATGAGTGGGATGTAAAATGAACAAAAAAAATTAAATTAAATTAAAAGGTAGAACCATTTTAAAAGCCAGTGTTCTTCCCACTGATTAAGGACATTATCCTCTAGAAAAATCCAAGAGTCTGGATAGCACAAGCACCTGCAGCAGAAATATCTTTATTGAAAATATTGTTTCCTCCAAAAAGGAACATTAGCAGCATATTCTTGAAAATGGGCTAGATGCATGCATAAGGAGGACGAGCAGAAGGGGCTGTGGACCCCTGGGGAAAGAGAGCTGTGAGCGCCATATCTGACATGATCTGATTCTCTGGAGTCCATGGCTATGACGGTGAAGGGAAAAGACCATCTGCTCCACCTTCAAAACATCTGTTATAAAATAAGACTGATGGCATGTGTCATGTCAGGAGGATCTCGTGAAAGAAACTGCTGAGCCGTACATGATCTGAGTTAATGGAGAAGTCCCCAAGGTTTGAAGACCTAGATTCTAATCCCAATTCAACTACCAATTTACTATGAAACAATGGGAAACTGCCTAACCCTGTCTGTCTTAAGTTCTCCATTAGCAAAGGGATGGTAAAATAAACACTCTTGGGAATATTCTAAAATCACATTTTTTTTATTCCAGATAGGTACAATATATCTACAAAATCCTATTAAGATAGTTCATTCTTTTCCATTTCAAAGGTCTCTCTTTGTTTCAATCCAAAGACACAAACATAAATTATTTTATTCTGTGTTGGTTTTTAGAGAAAAATGTAACACATTGGTCTTCTGACAAAAGAGAGTTTGAAGAAACTAAGAGAAATTCACACCCATAATTGCATTGCATATTTATCTTCAAAACTAGAGAGACAATCTCTGTTCATTATATTTGTGTTCATATAATAAATGAGCCATTATAAAATACAAAGCAAGAATTTATTAGGTTATGTAGTTATAACAAAGTTATAACAAAGTTTCCACCTATAAATTCCCTAGAAAATAGTAAAGAATAGATCAGTATTTGCCCCTGAATTTATCACACTAACAATTTATACTCTGGTGATAATAGATGTAATTTCTTAATATGAGTTCATAGTAAAAGATGTCAAACAAATTGACTAACACTCATTTGGTGCTTTCAGTCCAAGCTAGAAAACCTTCTATAGAGGAACTAAAAGAGAAACTACTCGTCATCTTCATTTTTAGAAGAAAGAAATTTCAAAATACATTAATTTGGTACATGTCCTGTCTTCTGATTAGCTGCAAATATTATACTTGTCTATATGAAGTAAATTTACCTAAAACCTAATTTTTCTGTCAATTTCTACCTTTTATTTGAATAAGTAAAAATGAAAAAGAACTTCTGAGAAAGAACTAGAATTTTTTTCAGTTTTATTTATAACTAGAAACCCAAACCAGATCAAGTTTAGAAAGGGCTAGTGTACACAATGCTACCCTTAAGTTCAACTATTCCAATTAATTGTTATAGACAACAAAGCCTAAAATGAGCACCACAAACTTCAAGTAATAGTAACAGTTTAGTCTTTGTTGTGGCAAAAGGAATTTAGTAGTGGCCAAATACTCAAGATTAATAATTCCCCCTAATCTCATAGCTATGAATTTCCAAAAGCTCTTTAGCAAGGAGTAAGGCCTGGAAAGCACCTCCTCCACCTACATTGGAATTTTAGCTGGACTAATTTTGTGGATAATCAAAATAAATACATGAAGTCAAGAAAGGACCATATTGAGAGATATTTCAGGAGCTGAAATGGAATATAGGAGGTATTCATAATATATATGAATGAAATTCTCAAGAATAAAGAAAATCATATAAAACAATGGAATTTTTCCTGAGACAACAATTTATTAAGCTGCTGTCATTTTAATATGAATCTGACTATCATATAGCTTTATCACTTAAGATTGGCAGTGGGCATGATTTGAGAACATTGGTCCCTTAAATGGACAAATATAAACATTTTACTTGAAATCCACTTCCATATTTTGTAAAATTATTCACAAGATATATAATCTATGCAAACTGAATCCAAACTGCTCATTAGATGAATGAATAAAAAAACTCATACAGACGAGCCCTGTGGGGAGCAAGATTATTCAAGTTTTCCAAAGTATGAAATCCTAACATTTGTGACAATACAAATAAACCTGGAGAATGTTATACTAAGTGAAACAAGCCAGACGCTGAAAGACAAGAAACACATGTTCTCATGTGGGACCTAGAAATGTTGAACAGAGAAGTAGAGGTGCTTAGCAGGGTTGAGGGAGGTGCTGGAAAATTGTGAAATGTTAATCAAAAGGTATAAATTTTATGTGGGCTGTAAGACTAAGTTATGGAAGTCTATTGCATAATATAGTAATTATTGTTAATGACAATTAATTGCAGACTTGGAATAATCTTAGATAGTATATAGCAAATATGTATACCATACAAGTGAAAAGAAAATCAGTGAAGTGATGTACATATTAATTTGCTTGATTATGATAATTATTTCTCAATATGTAAGTATCTTGAAATACATTGTACATGACAAAAAATTAATTTGTCAATTATATTTCAATAAAGCTTTGGGGAAAATTCATGTTGTGGAACAAAGAATAGGTTGATAAAACTCAAATGGTCTTTTGTATACTCCTATTAAAGACTTCAACCTGGAAGATGATAATCACCTGACAAAAGAAGGGATACAACACCAACAAAGTAAATAATTGAAGGATTCTAAAGCAAAATCTGGACATATCATACTCAAATAATGCTTCCATCATCATCATATCTTCACCCAACACTGATAATACATGGCATATCATATGTGCACTTATGGTGCAGCACTAAAAGGTAACATTTATACCAAAACAAGAAGTATATCCAGTGAGATTACAACAATATTTTAAAAAGGAAAATAATTTATGTTAATAATGTTGGAGCTTACCTATATTGTAGGACAGTTATGGAAAAGACAATAATGGCTCTGCTATAAAATTAATTAGAAATGATATGTCTTAGTATATTATTTGGCCACTTGTCTGGGCATCCTAAAACCCATCCAAATTGACATATAAAGTCATCATCACAAATATTCATATCATCACCATTCACAGTATCCAAGGAACAAGCAATAATGACAAACAAAAATAATAACCTAAAAACAACATATAGTAACCCATGCAACAAAATATTCATCTTCAAAATGGAATGAAGTTCTTACTGTTCATACATATTCTAACATGAGTAAATCTCAAATACAATATCCTAAATTAAAGAAGTCAGTAACAAAGAACATACATTGTATAATTATATTCATATTAATTATTCACAACAAATCAGTGGTTTCTATGGACTCCTTGGACACTTCAAAGAGAATAGGGAAGGTCCACCTAATTTCTATGGGGTGATACAAATATTCTGGAAACACAAAGCATTAATTGCTGTACCACATTTTGAATTTGCTAGAATGCGTTCTTTAAAGTTATTTAAGAGGTTATTTATGAACACTGGCTCTGCTCTTCGAGAAGACAGAGTTCAATTTCCAGCACCTCAGTGGCAGCTCACAATGGTCTGTAACTTCAGGGAATCCAGTACTCTCTTCTGGCCTTCATGTGCACTACAGACACAGAGGCATGTAAAACACTCATACACATAAAATAAAAATCAATCTATCTTTTTCTCATTTAAAAATGATTTAAGTGGTAAAAGTTGTATGCATTTTATCCCAATTTTAAAAATTCAAATAGTTGAAGATTTAGCTCACTGCTTTCGAAACCATATATTTGTTCCATAGTACTTCCAAAAATGTCAACTGATAATAACTACAAAGAATTATATTTGCTTTGTTCTAAAAGCAATGCATAGGTACTAAGGGTGAAAGCACAACAAAATTAATATAATAGAGAAATTAGTATTTTCATCTTGACAAATACATTCCATTCATTACAAAATGAGTATTTTCTGATATGTGGGGCTTTCTGATTTTAGAATGATGAAGTTAATTTTCCAAAAATTAATTTTAAATGGGTATCAAAATGATATAGTAATGAATCAAACATAAATGTTGGTCTATGAATGTCAAAGATAGAGCAAAGAGTATATTTGTAAAACTGCAAGGGGTGACAGACAAGACTATTCCGTATATTTCTAGATTTTTTTTTCTTCTGTCTTTCTTGCTATAAATTACACTGCTATGCCACCCTTGGGATAGAGCCATGAGCCTGCTTGGTAATACTGAATCTATGATTCACCAAAGTGTTTCTAGTACTGCTGGTGATTGAACACATTGGCTCTGCTCCATAGTGTTTAATGCCAAGTTTCATGCTATGTACTGTTTAGAGAAGGTTGTGTGACGTTTGGAGGCCCATATGGCATGTTCTTGTTCCAACCCTTCTATTATTGTGTAATACAAGATCTTTTCAACAAAAAGAAATACACTGAATTGATTTAAGAATCATCTACTCCTCTTGACACCCAGGAGCAAAAGATGTATGTTAAGAGGATAAGACCCAATGATTTACTTGAAACTCTATGATATGTAACACAGGAGCTCCAAATCAGGAAATACTTTAAAAAATATAAATTGAAAAGATATTAGGGAAAGAAAACTGCGTTGTAGAAAGAGTGAAAATTATATTTAAAGATGAGGGCACTCCTCAGATCTAAAAGTCTTGCTTAGATATAGACGTTGCTGATTATTTTTCTATTCATACTTTGCATTCGCAGTCATAAAATCTAGTATAAAAAGGTGGTAATCAGTAGAATATAAAACAAAAAGGAAAAGGCAAGTTTTCAACCACTAAACAAAAAAAAAAATGTTACATCCCTTGACGTCAGCAATATTCACATATATGCAAATAGTAGATTAAAATATGTAAAATTAAAAATACTATCTCAATGATGGTGAACTACTAGGGCACATAATTGTTTCCATCCACCATGTCATTGGTTATAAAACACAAATAACTTGAAATTTTCTTAATAGACAATCTTCTGGCATGAATATGTTCATACTAATATTTTCTTTTCTTTTTCATTAATGTATCTATTTATTCATTTACATTCCTATTGTGGCCCCCAATCCTTCCTCTCCTCCAAGTCCCTTTCTTGCAAATGCCTTCCCGTATTATCCCTTCACATTCTCCTCAGAAAAGTACACTATTTTCTAAAAAAGAGTTCAGTGGATATTGCCACTGTCTGTAAATTATTTTAAAAGCCAAGTTTTACATTTCAAAAAATAAGTTACAGCAACCCACAATTACAGACCTGTTGAAGGCCACAAAATGCCTGTCTTGTATTATAAACATATAAACTATATATACAAATATGACTTGCTATCCAATACAACGGACGTAACGATGGCTCAATGTACAAGCATAGAGTCCACTGTAGAACTAAAATGACAGCCTCTATGCTTAGGGGACCCAAAATTCACACCTGTGGCTACTAGCATCTTTGCACTCTTTAAAATTCAAAATCCACATTCCCTCACCTCTCCATGCTACATAGCACTGGAGCCTAGCTGTGTTCTGCCTGTGACAGTTAGTCTTTTGAGACTGGGTGACCTCACTTAGTACGATGTTCTCCAGCTCCATCCATTTGTCTAATAATTTCATAAATTCATTGTTTCTAATGGCTGAATAGTACTCCATTGTATATATATACCACATTTTTTGCATCCATTCCTCCGTTGAGGGATACCTGGGTTCTTTCCAGCTTCTGACTATTATAAATAGGGCTGCTATGAACATAGTGGAGCAAGCCAGACACACTGAAACTAATCGAAAAGAAACTGGGGAAGAGCCTTGAGGACATGGGCTCAGGGGAAAAGTTCCTGAACAGAACACCAATAGAGTATGCTCTAAGATCAAGAACTGACAAATGAGACCTCATAAAATTACAAAGTTTCTGTAAGGCAAAGGACGTCATCAAAAGGACAAATCGGCAACCAACAAATTGGGAAAAGATCCTCACCAACCCTACATCAGATAGAGGGCTAATATCCAGTATATACAAAGAACTCAAGAAGTTAGACTCCAGAAAACCAAACAACCCTATTAAAAATGGGGTACAGAGTTAAACAAAGAATTCTCACCTGAAGAACTTCGGATGGCGGAGAAGCATCTTAAAAAAATGTTCAACATCATTAGTGACAGTAAGTCTTAATGGTGCTGCAGGAACAGAAGCCTTGATGTGCCTGCATTCAGAATGGGGCTCATCTAACCTGTGACACTGCTTCTAGTCTCTCACTTGGGCAACTGAGTAATGAGGATTTGGAGAAAAGTATTTTTCCAAGAAGAGTAACAAAAGTGTTCTTTACATTCTCTAACTGAGGAGATGGCAAGGAAAAGAGACTTTTAAAATAACATTTTTTTTAAATTTATTGATATATTTATTTACATTTCAAATGATTTCCCCTTTTCTGGACCCCCACTCCCCAAAAGTCCCATCAGTCCCCTTCCCTCCCCCTGTTTTCCCATCCAACCCTTCCCACTTCCCTGTTCTGATTTTGCCCTATACTGCTTCACTGAGTCTTTCCAGAACAAGGGGCCACTCCTCCGTTCTGGGGTACAGAGTTAAACAAAGAATTCTCACCTGAAGAACTTTGGATGGCGGAGAAACATCTTAAAAAATGCACAACTTCATTAGTCATTAGGGAAATGCAAATCAAAACAACCTTGAGATTTCACCTCACACCAGTAAGAATGGCTAATATTAAAAACTCAGGAGACAGCAGATGTTGGCGAGGATGTGGAGAAAGAGGAACACTCCTCCACTGCTGGTGGGATTGCAAGATGGTACAACCACTTTAGAAATCAGTCTGGCAGTTCCTCAGAAAACTGGGCATGACACTTCTGAGGACCCTGCTATACCACTACTGGGCATATACCCAGAGCATGCAATAAGGATACATGCTCTACTATGTTCATAGCAGCCTTAGTTATAATTGCCAGAAGTTAGAAAGAACCCAGGTATCCCTCAACAGAAGAGTGGATGCAAAAAATGTGGTATATCTACACAATGGAGTACTATTCAGCCATTAGAAACAATCAATTCATGAAATTCTTAGGCAAATGGATGGAACTAGAGAATATCATACTAAGTGAGGTAACCCAGACTCAAAAGGTGAATCATGGTATGCATTCACTAATAAGTGGATATTAACCTAGAAAACTGGAATACCCAAAACATAATCCACACATCAAATGAGGTAAAATAACATTTTTAAGAAAACTTGAACTGGGAAACAAATTGAAGAGGGAAAATGCATTTCTTAGTAGATAGGGGAGACTCTCCCAAACATTAAAGCTATCCTCCAACCTTGACGTCTATTACTATTTAAGATATTTGCAGCTTCTTGTCTCCATGGATATAAAGCAATGTTTCTCCCCTATGCTCATGATTACGCTGTCAGCAAAATGATCAATCATGCTATCACCAATTTTGCATCGTGACTCCACATCAGGGTGAAATCTGAGCATAAAATGGCTGTGGGGGATGAGTTTGTTTAAATAAAGCTAGTTTGGAAAACCAGCAAAATGGTAAGAAAAATGATGGAAAACAAATGAAGTGTAAATGCATCTATCTTTAAGGCAGATCCATTTCAAAGCTTTCCACAGCATGAAAGCCATTGTGTGATGCATCTGAGTGTTTAGACTAGTAAAATACTGTAATCAGGTTGCAACTAAATGCCAATATTTCACTCTCTCAGCTGTGGGCACTGATTTGTATTTACTGCATGTTTCTAAAGTATCTGAATACACTGAAGGCTACTTAGAAAATGAAGTTTGATTTTATATTTACAACCAGCAAAATGTTTTAAGGAAATCCAACTGCCACAAATTCCAAGACCAAAAATGGGAATCAGAAAGAAGCTTGGTAATATATAGCCAAATGATAAAGGCACTTAGGAATGTTTGGAGACTGACATATATATAAGAGATAGATATGAGAACAAGCTCTGTGATAAGAATATTCCAGCAGTGGTCCGGAAACAAGGTATTAAAGGAAAAGGAAAACAAACATAGGTTCTAATTCAGAAGTGAGCTGCTTCAATGTCTACTTCTTTTCAATATAGATATTTCATTTAAATGCGGATTTTGAATAACTGCTCTAAAAAGATTCAACTGTTAGGAAGTGATCTACTATTCTAAGAGTTTCTCATGCTCGTTTAAAATCAATCATTGTAACTCTGCCTCTGTAGTAAAATTGTGATACAATCCTTTCTTCCTGCAAAGCCTTCTATTAATTCTAATGTTATATTGCCCTCTACTGGTGATAAATGAGGTAAACACTCCTTAGCTAGGAAAAGGCCTAATTTTCTCTTCCTGCTCTCATTATCAAGTTTATTACAACATCTCTCCAATGCACAGCACAGCAATGGGAAGCTGATATACACCAAGAAACACACTCTTATAAGGTCTTAACACCACCTTTGCAATGAACCATTGTATTGGGCACACTCAGAGAAAAAGCCTTTAGTTACACAACGGGAACATTTTGGACTGTCTTTAAAGCTAACATATATATGTGTGTGTGTGTGTGTGTGTGTGTGTGTGTATACACATATATATATGTATATATGTTATATATTACATAAACAATGGAGGGTTGGATTAGAATCTTGCCTTTAAATTAAAATAGTCATGTGAATATGAATGAAATATAGCACCTCACCAAGCTTTCTTTTTTTTCTTTTTCCATTTTTCTTTTTTCTTTTCTTTTTCCACCAGTAAAAAAGGAACCAGGGTGCCTATCTTGCCTATATCATTTGGCCTCTGGTAAGAAATTAACTTGTAGGGCTGGAGAGACAGTTCAGCAGTTAAAAGGACTATCTGCTCTTCCAGAGGTACTGAGTTCAGTTCTCAGCAACCACATGGTGGATGACAACCATCTATAATGTGATCTGGTACCTTCTTCTGGCATGCAGGTATACATAGAGTACTCACATACATTAAAAAACTAAATTGTAGTCTACGACCATACCACCTTGAATGCGCTTGATCTTGTCTGATCTTAGAAGCTAAGCAGGGTTGGGCCTGGTTAGTACTTGGATGAGAGACTGCCTAAGAATTCTGGGTGTTGTAGGCTTTAAAATAAATAAATGAATGTATGAATAAATAAATAAATAAATAAATAAATTATAAAAAGTAAAAATATATAGTGATAAAAAGAAATGAAATTGTGGATAAGATAAACATTTATAAAATTTATTAAAACATTTATAAAAATTATCTTAAATGCTTGTGTTTTTGTTCTAGCAGGGTAGAAAGAGTTGGGACAGATAAGGGGTGGGAATGAGATTATGTCTCCCAGAGGGTCTACATCTCTGAAATTCATCTCAAGAACATGCTGCCTAAACAATATCTCAAAAGGATGATACCAAAAGATATGCTAACATAAAAGGAGAAAATATCATGAGTGCCTCAACTCTAGATAGTTTATGTATTTTATTACTATAAGTTTATTATATAAGTTCAATTGCTATTAATAAGCCAGTTCATGAACATATTCACAAAGTTCAATGCCCCATTAAGCAAAACCTCAATCTCACATGGACTCCTAATTTATTGTATATATAAAACTGTTTAAAATTAAAATGTAATTGTATTATTTTCCTCTTTCCTCCATCCCTTCCCCCAACCTTACCTATGTTGCTGCCCAACTTTCATGCAAATTCATGACTTTTGGCCTTCCTTCAATATTTAATTGTATAATATATACATGTTATACATATGTATGAATACTTTTAAATATATATAAAACTGATATATTTCTACATCTAAGAAATATGGGGTCATAGCTGTGAATTGCACTGGAATTTACCTCAATACCTAATTTTTAAACTTCTTTTTTAATATCAGAAAAATCATGTTTCATAGGACACTTACCTATAAATATAGTTTTCCAGTTGCCACAAGTCATAGCATTTTTGCCAACCAAAATGATGTGGAGCCCTTTTTTGTAAATGATAATAACAATAATCATGGCTCATAAATATTATTTATATATTAATTGTTTCCCTAGAGACTTCAGAAGATCCCAATAAGGAAATTATATTTCAGGTAAAAACTTAGATGAGAGGAAATTAAGCAGTTTACTCAATGTGGCACAGTAAGATCTGGTGCCAGACTCTATGGTTGGCATCATTTTGAGCTCTTGCCTTGTAGAAGAAAAATGTTTCCTTAGAGAGTGATTCAGGAACATTAATAACTGAGAGAAGCCAAGAATAGTAGAATATGTCAGACTCAGAGTTCAACAAAGAAGAATGTTGTCAACCAACATCAATTCTTACTAGTGAGCAAATGAATTTCCTAATACACCTTTCTTGGAAAATATTAGTTTTTAAATATAAGGGATACCTGAATGCCTATTTGTCAAGTGATCTCTAGAAATTTTAAAACAACCATATTTATTTTATGTTCCACAATTATTTCAATTCTATTTCATTATAACTATACAACTAAACCTGACTAAATTAAAACATAACTCAGTTTTCAGTATTTGTAAGAATATTAAAATACATTTAAAAGAGGAAAAACCAAATTAGAATATTTAGTCCTATTAGCATAGTGATTCATTGTTTTTAAATACACACACACATCATACTAGTGTATATTTATATTACTAGTATAGTGCATATATAACATACACTTTCTTTAGATATATTTATAAGTATGAATGTATATAAATACTTTTATTTTGACACCCCAAAAACATTCAAAAAAGAAAACCTTTTGCCAATTAGGAATTTTTACATAGTAATTGTCATCAAACAGAAAATCTCAGGTAAATACCCTGTGGAAGCTTCTTAAACATGGTCAAATGAAGAGAGTAAACAAGAGGACAACAGGTCAAGACAGGAAGGGATTAGTCCCTTTGTTAGAGCACCAGGGTGCTTAAGGTCCTACTTTTAAAGGGCCTTTGTGATGCAAGAACTAAGAACTTTGCAGCTAAGAACAAAAGCACTTGGGCAAATATTCAGGACAAAACTAATTCTAGTAAGAAACTGGAAACCCAGACATACACAATGACTTAAAGTAGACAAGCCCATTTTGGAAACTTGTGAAAGAGTAAAAAACACTTCTGATATATTAAAATACTCTGAGTCAGTGGAAATAAGAGTAATCCCAAAACACAGCAGCTACAAGAATAATTTGGCTCTGTTCAGATTGGAGCATCTCAAAAAGCCAACTAACTGTACTACATCCTGTAGACAGCTGCAAAGATATTTCTCTCCAAAACAGTGAAGCCAACAAGATGTCACAATGCAGTCATATCCACAAACAGCCAACATACATTTGCACATGTGTACATGTTCTAGTGCATGTGATTTGGAAACTTCACAAATCATTTGCTGCTCTCAATTCTCACTATTCAAATGTGAAGCACACCTTCTGTCAGATAGGTACACCTATAGTCTTGTGCAATTGTGTCTCAACAACTCTGTTGGCATTATTGTAGTTGTTCTCTTATCCTGTGCTGCCTTCAAAACTCTTAAAGTCACACCTGTTCTCTTAGTAACTAGAGAAGGAGAGATTCAAACCCTCTGGACCAATATGGGGAGAAACCCCATATTTCCTTTACTGTCCTCTGCTTTGGGGATGGCAGAATGCCCTTGTTTAGAAGAGCTGAAACGTCTGGTAACAACTTTGACACAACCATTAATGACCAACTTTAAGGAAAATTATTAGCAGAATGTTTCCTTTCACATACTACTCAGACAACCATACACTGAAGTTGGTCAACATTCAAACTCAAAAAGCCATATCTCAAAAATATTCTCCTTAAAACCCAAACTTAGGTTCAGACGTTCCATGGTGCATTGAACTGACTAAATTGATTTAGGGAGACATGGTAATTTCCAGTTTTATCCATTCCAGTCGTTTGGCACTAAACTATGCAGCAGATGTGTATGTCTGGATCTTGCTAAATCAAGGGATACTGGAAAGCTGGCAAGATACTGCTGTGAAAATGTTTCCCATCCTTTAGTGTCAGCTCAAATTCTTTATTTTCATATTTTGTTCCTCCTGAAGGAAACAAATACATGAAGAATTAAATGTGAAGAATCCCATTCATCCATACATAGGTTAAACGAGTGGATTTGCAAAGTATTTGAAATAATCTTACTCCCTGCAACTTTGAGGATGGTCATCCTTTATCATCTGCCAGACTTTTTTCTGTCAAATCGCTCCATCTGAAATAACAACGGCTCATTATGATCTAGGCACCAGAAAAAGGAAAGAGAGCAGTGAATGTATTTATAAACAGTAGTTTCTCAAGGGAACCAGCTCCTCCTGAAGGATGTGAACCATTCCTCCCTGGATTGCAATAGGAAACTGGCCTGCTGAGAGTTCATAGGGCAGATGGTTCTAAGTGAAACTTGCAAGCTAAGTTCCAAGTGTGTGGCTGATTTGCTTTGCTCATTATTACTTATGAGGAAATAAAATACTTCTTTTAATTTTGCTTTTATTAGATTCCTGTGAGAGGAAAGATTATTTAAGTTTATAATAAATATTTTCTCATTATTTATTCATATGCATGTTAAGTTTCATGGACTTCAGTTGCCAAAATTTAACCTGGTGATGAGGGTGAGTCCTCATGTAGTCCATCTGTTAATGCTCAGGCATTAGTCTGCATTTCCTCACTTAAAAGCTCTGAGTTTGAACACATCCTTATTCCTTATAGTCCTAGTTACACTATGGTATTCACTTTCCTTACGTACAATAGTGATAAAACAAAAACAAAAACAAAACAAAACAGCCTGGAGGTGGTGGCGCACACCTTTAGTCCCAAGACTTGGGAGGCAGAGGCAGGCAGATTTCTGAGTTCCAGGCCAGCCTGGTCTACAAAGTGAGTTCCAGGACAGCCAGGGCTACACAGAAAAACCCTGTCTCAAAACAAAAACAAAACAAAAACAAAAGCAAAACATACAATAGTGAAACAGAAAGAGATAGGCTTCAAATGTAACTAATTACTAACCAGCACAAAAATCCTCACCTCAAACTATATTTTCTAGTTTTGAACCCTGCCTTCTAACCAAACAAGAAGCTAATTAATTGTTTATAAGTCCCAGCTGTCTTGAAAGAAAAATTTCACAGGCTTGATTATCTCATCCAGGGCAGATAATTGATCTGAAGATATAATTATGATAACAAGAAATGTAAAAAGAACTTGAGTTGTGTGTTAAACTAATGTAATTTGCACTAAATAAAGAAAAAACAATGTCTGCAATTGTCTACTAGCTGAAACAGCTTGAAAATAATCAAATCAAGCCATGGATGCAAAGGTCACCAGATACAGAATTATGAGAATAAACCTATGGTGAAAAATCCCTTTATGAATCAAAAACAAAAGACAAATTTGCATTTACAAAAATACATAATCACAACTAAAATCAGACAATGTAACAGATAGTAATTAAATACAAAGCAACTTGGTATTTCCAAGCAGAATCATAACATTTGATATAAAAGTTATGGTACAATATGGATATTGAGTTATTTTCAGAGTGAGTAAATTGCATACCTTTTATTTGTAATTTTTTTTGTATGCAGCGCTTGTCAATGTTACTAATGATGCACAAAAGGAAGGATTAGGAAAATTTCAGTTTCTCTCTACCTGCTATCTACTAGCAAAAGCTAGTAGACACTATATATGGGTATTAAAGTTTTAGGATTACATCAAACATCCTCTACTTCCCATATCTCTTTTTATGATAATACTCATAGTAATGCAACTCCCAATTGTTTGCTCCTCCTACTTACAGGCACTGTGGGAAGTGCTTTTCATCTATCCAAATCCAAATACCTGTAAGGTAGATAGATACTCGTACAATTGTATAGCCTACATATGCATAACCATGCATACACATGTGCACGCGCACGCGCACGCGCGCGTGCACACACACACACACACACACACACATATACATTGAAGTGATATCTATACAATTTGAATTCTGATCTTCTTGAATCTAAACTCTAATTCTTAACATCCTGTTGGGTTTGAACATACAGCAAAGCTATCCTGAAAGACAGAGACTAGATTTGATAAAGGGATATGCTTGTCTGTAGTTTTTATGATTTACACATATTTTAGAAGAATTATTGGATCACTCAAATCCAATGTTAAATATTGTTTGTATGTTCAATAGCTTTAACCTTGATGACTCCTTGAAAACCTTTCAATATATTTGATATGTTAAACTAATGATTATATTTCTCCCTAAGTTCTTGTGTCAGACAATGTATGTCTGTTATCTTTCTGAATCCCTGAAGAAACTTTCAATCCAGTTTTCCATTCCTTTCTTGCCCCTCTACAAGGAAGGATAAATGGCTCATCATATTGCTAGGTATGAGACAGAAATTACTGTATAATTAAGGGGTATTCTTTGTCTCCATCGCTCTAAACTTACCTTAAAAACAGAAGTCTCTTATTCCTCCTTTCCATTAGGTTGAGTTTTTTTTTAAATAAATGACCAGCATTTAAATCAACATAACAAGAAAAGTAAGATTTCTACTCCATAACTTGAATGGGCATCATCTAATCAGTATAGGGACTTATTGGAGAAATCCCAACTTTACCTTAAGGACCAGAGCATTCTGTCAGTAGTGTGATGATTAATGTTCATTGTCAACTTGACAGAACACATATCTGGATGTATTAAGTAGGATATACTAGAACAAATAAAGTGTGTGTGTGTGTGTGTGTGTGTGTGTGTGTGTGTGTGTGTGTGTGTTAAAGGCAGATATAAGACTATCATGCATGATAGAGTGAGTCTTCTTCACTGTGGAAGATCAAAGAGTGTGGTAAGTCCTCTGTCCACAAAGATGGCTGTTTTAGCAATTGTAAACAAGTTCTGGAAGGCTAGAGCACCATAGAGAACTGCTAGTGTTCAATTCATGGTTGAAGGCTAAAGAAGCTGAAATTTAGTGTTAGCAGAGAATGGCATTAGCAGTTATGGGTGCCTGCATTCACACACACACACACACACACACACACACACACACAAAGAAAGATGCCAAGTTTAATTTCCTTTACCTTAGACCTCCAGCTAGAAGACTTCAAAACTGAACTGTGTCTTTTCCCTCCTTGGGATTCCAGACCAACAGGCACTATGCATGTATAAGTGACTGTCTATATTAAGTTCACTGAAGAAGGAAGGAGAGTTGTAAATATGGGAAATGCCATTCCATGAACTGTCATCCAAAAAAGAATGAAAATGGAGAAAATGAGCTGAGCACATAGGTTCATTACTCTTTGATTCTTGACTGTGAATGCAATAGGACTCAAACTCCTGCCAATGACTTACTCCACCATGATGGACCTATTTCCTCAAACTATATCCTAAATAAACCTTTTCTTAAGTGAGCACTTTTGATAGGGATTTTGTCACAGTGGAAAGTAACGAAAATTAACATCTTTGGGGAAATACGACCACCGAATCTGCATCTCCAACCTACCTTGCAGATTTTGAACTTGCCAACTTTTTATATCTATGTTAGATCATTTCTTACACTAAATCTCTCTTTATTATGTATATATCCCAATATGCCTCTTTTCTCTGGAAGGTCCTAGATAATAGATAGGTTAATTGTCATCTAGCAAAAGGCATCTTCTCTTCATGCTAATTCTACCCTTGGGAAAAAGCACTTGTAAACAATTATGAGTGTTCAAATCAGTAAAAATAACATTTTCCTGACTAATGTTATATATCAGTGAGTAATTTGTTCTTACTATGCAATTAATAAGTATTTGCTGAGTAAATTAATTTGTATGAGAAATCTGTCTGACTTCCATTATAATATCCTGTTTAACATTAGAATTGGGTCAATTTATATTTCAAATAAGGAATTTGAAATGCATGAGTTTTAAGGAAAATGTGATCTTATGGTTTCACTCTATATAGAAATCATTGTAAAAAATTACTAGACGTTGACAATCTTTCAATATTGTCTGATAACAAGTAAGATGTATCAGTTGTTTATTCCTACATAGCAATTTACCATAACCTTAAAACCAGACATATTTTTAGGTTCCATAAGGTTAAAAGCTCATGCTAACTTACCTGGGATACCTAATGAAGGTCACTCCAAGGCAAAATCAAAGGGTCGGAGATGTAAAACTCATCAAGGTAAGCTACATTGTAGTTATTACTGTAAGACTAAATAGATTATATCTCCATACTCACTCAGGTTGTTGGCAGAATTAAGTTTCTAGAAACTGTAAGAATAATGTATCTACTTTGTTGCTAGATATTGACCCTTGGTTGCCATCAACCTCAATAAGCACCTCTAAGTTCTTTCCATGATATTCTTCCATATTCATGCCAGCAAAAATGCTTCTGATCCAGTCATTATTTCTGTCTCTCTGATTTCATCTTCTGCTAGGATGTGAAGGAAATTTTCTGATTTTAAAAGAATGCACTGAATTCCCCAATAAAAAAGCACAGACTAACAGACTGGATATGTACACCGGACCCAGCATTTTTCTGCATACAGGAAATGCACCTCAGTGACAAAGATAGACACTACCTCAGAGTAAAAGGCTAGAAAACAATTTTCCAAGCAAATGGTCCCAAGAAACAAGCTGGAGTAGCCATTCTAATATCTAATAAAATCTACTTTCAACCTAAAGTTATCAAAAAAGATAAGGAAGGACACTTGATACTGATCAAAGGAAAAATCTACCAAGATGAACTCTCAATTCTGAACATCTATGCCCCAAACGCAAAGGTACTCACATTCATAAAAGAAACTTTACTAAAGTTCAAAGCACACATTGCACCCTTCACAATAATAGTTGGAGCCTTCAACATCCCAGTCTCCTCAATGGACAGATCAGGGAAACAGAAACTAAACAGAGACACAGTGAATCTAACAGAAGTTATAAATCAAATGGATTTAACAGATATCTATAGAGCATTCCATCCTAAAACTAAATATATCTTCTTCTCACCAATTGATGGTCCCTTCTCCAAAACTGACCATTTAATAGGTCACAAAAGAGGCCTCAACAGATAAAAAAAATTGAAATAATCGCATGCACCCAATCAGATCACTACAGACTAAGGCTGTTCTTAAATTCCAACAAAAATAACTGAAAAGGCCACCATCTTCGCTACCTGAGGGAGCAGAAAGGCAGCACCAGGTACTGAGATACCCGAATTTACGACCTCTGGAGGTGCAAACCACTGGGGGTCTGCCTGTGCCCATGACCTGAGCAGATCAGCAGTTTGTCTGTGTGCCAGTCTGCTGTGGAGCCTGTGCCCTACATGGTGAACAGCATTTGGAGTGACTCCCTGCCGCCATCTTCATTCCACGACAGAGCAGACTGGGAGCACCAGGTTCACTGAGACAACCCAAGTATAACATTGATTGGGGCAAGACACAGCAGGGCTCCAACAGCACACAAGAGGAGGGCAGCACATCAGCCATCTGTGCCAGGGAAAACACAGAGATCCAGTGGTACAGAAATAGCCTTACAGCCTCACAGAAGGTTGAAACACCAGCCAATGACAACAAGACCAACTAATGCCAGAGATAACCAGATGGCAAAAGGCAAAGGTAGGAATGTTACTAGCAGAAATCAAGGCAATATGGCTGCATCTGAACTCAGTTTTCCAACAACAGCAAGTCCTGGATACCCCCCCTCCCATTTCCCTGTCCTGGTACTCCCCTACAATGCTGGATCAACTCTTTTCAGATCCAGGGTCCTCTCTTTCCCTCTTCTTTGGTATCATTTGATATGCTAATTGGTTAGAGTCACACCAAGATACTTTATGTTGTTTGTGGCTATTGTGAAGGGTGTCATTTCCCTAATTTCTTTCTCAGTCTGCTTATTCTTTGAGTATAGGAAGGCTACTGATTTGCTTGAGTTGATTTTTTAACCAACCACTTTGCTGAAGTTGGTTATCAGCTGTAGGAGTTCTCTGGTAGAGTTTTTTGGGTCACTTAAGTAGACTATCATGTCATCTGCAAATAGTGATAATTTGACTTCTTCCTTTCCAATTTGTATCTCTTTGACCACCTTATGTTGTCTAATTGCTCTATCTAGGACTTCAAGAACTATATTGAAAAGATATGGAGAGAGGGGGCAGCCCTGTCTAGTCCCTGATTTTAGTGGGATTGCTTCAAGTTTCTCTTCATTTAGTTTGATGTTGGCTACTGGTTTGCTTACTATATTGCTTTAACTATGTCTAGGTATGGGCCTTGAATTCCTGTTCTTTCCAAGACTTTTAGCTTGGAAAGATGATTAATTGTGTCAAATGCTTTTATAGCATCTGATGAAATGACCATGTGGTTTTTTTCTTTGAGTTTCTTTGTGTAGTGGATTGCATTGATGGATTTCCATATATTGAATCATCCCTGCATCCCTGGGTTGAAGCCTGCTTGACCATGGTGGATGATAGTTTTGATGTGTTCTTCCATTCGCTGGGCAAGAATTTTATTCGGTATTTTTGCATCGATATTCATAAGGGAAATTTCCCTGAAGTTCTCTTTCTTTGTGGGATCTTTGTGTTGTTTTGGTGTCAGCGTAATTGTGGCTTTGTAGAATGAGTTGGGTATTGTTTCTTCTGTTTCTATTTTATGGAATAGTTTGAAGAGTATTGGTGTTAAGCTCCTTTGAAGGTCTGATAGAATTCTTCACTAAAACCATCTGGTCCTGCGCTTTTTTTGTTTGGAAGGCTTTCTATGAACCCTTCTATTTCTTTAGGGGTTATGGGACTGTGTAGATTATCTATTTGATCCTGATTTAATTTTGGCATTTGGTATCTGTCTAAGAAATTATCCATTTCCTCTAGATTCTCCAGTTTTGTTGAGTATAGGCTTTTGTAGAAATTATTCTGGCATTTGACAGCAATAATGAAGACGTCCCCGTGAATTAATAATGAAAAATGACTAAAATAAGAGACTGTACAGAAGGCCAAAGATGGCAAAGAGAACTAGAAATTTCTTGATAATCATAATAGGAGGATTACTGCATGAAAAGTTGTTAAGTGGAATTTGATTAAATATTAAAGACAAGGATAGAATTTCTACACTGGCTTCATAAGATATTTTGGTAATAAACTAATGACTCATATACCAATGGGGAGGGTTAGGATCTTGATAGAAAAGCAAGGGTGGGACAGGATATGACAAGTAGAGGGGTCACCAATAAACTTACTTAGCATAACTCTGTTAATATGGAGTCAATAGACCAAGATTAAGTCTACACCAGACACATGCTCCAGGGAACCTGAATAAAAGTTGGTTGATTATTTGTTAAAATTTGTGATTATGACCAGGCATAGTATCTCATGCTTGTTTTACCAGCATTTGGGAGACTAAAGCAAGAAGACCGCCAAAAGTTTAATCCACAGAACCCACTAAATGCTGAAAATGGTGGCACATGTCCATAATCCCAGGCAAAGACAGGCATATCTATCAGAGCTCACTGGCCAGCAAATCTAAGTGAGCTTCAGGCCAGTTAGAAGGCCCTACCTCCAAGGAACTACGCAGCCCTCCCTGAGGACGACACCAGATATTGCCCTCTGATCTCTGCATGCAATCATACATGTGCATGTGAACACACACACACACACACACACACACACACACACACGAACTCACACATACACAATAAGTGAATTAATGAATCCCTTTAAAAGAGTATTAACATACGATCAGGGGCACAATCCAGGTCAGAAGTCTTCCTGCCTCCATTTGCACCAGGGAGCCAGGAGACTCCACAGCCTGTGCACAACCTGCCAGGAGAGAGTCATCTCCCAGCAAAGCTTTCACTTCTGATCATGGAGGTGAGATCTACACCTTCTCTCTGGAGAGGAACAGCTAGAAGCACACAGGGCATATGATCAGTGGAACACCTGGGACAGAAGTCTTCCTGCCTACATCTGAACCAGGGAGCAGGGCAGCTCTACACCCCCTGTGCACAGCTTGCCAGGAGAGAGTGATCTCTGCCTTCTTTCTGGAGAGAAACAGGTAGGAGCACACAGGGCATATTATCAGTGGAGCAGCTGGGACAGAACTCTTACCGCCACCATTTGCACCAGGGAGCTGAGCTGTTCCACAGCCTTCTGTACACAGACCCTACCAGAAGAGAGTTGGTCTCCCAGGAGTAAGGACACAGGCTTACAAACTCATAGGAGGGACAAGCTCCAGTCAGAGACAGCAAGACCAACTAGCACCAGAGATAACCAGATGGTAAAAGGCAAGCACAAGAACCCTACCAACAGAAACCAAGGATACTTGGCAACATCAGAACCCAGTTCTCCCACCACAGCAAGTCCCTGATACCCCAACACACCTGAAAAGCAAGATTCAGATCTAAAATCACATCTCATGATGCTGGTAGAGAGCTGCAAGAAGGACTTAAATAACTCTCTTAAAGAAATACAGGAGAACATGGATCAACAAGTAAAAGCCCTTAAAGAGGAATCACAAAAATCCCTTAAAGAAATACAGGAAAACATGGGTCAATAGGCAGAAGCCCTTAAAGAAGAAACACAAAAAATCCCTTAAAGAATTACAAGAAAACACAAACAATCATGGGAAGGAACTGAACAAAACCATCCAGGATCTAAAAGTGGAAGTAGAAACAATAAAGAAATCACAAAGTGAGACATCTCTGGAGATAGAAAACCTTGGAAAGAATTCAGGAGCCATAGATGCAAGCATCAACAACAGAATACAAGAGATAGAAGAAAGAATCTCAGGTGCTAAAGATTCCATAGAAAACACTGACACAACAGTCAAAGAAAATGCAAAATGCAAAAAGTTTATAACCCAAAACATCTAGGAAATCCAGGACACAATGAGAAGAAAATACCTAAGGATTATAGGTATAGAAGAGAGCAAAGATTTACAACTTAAAGGGCTAGTAAATATTTTCAACAAAATCATAGAAGAATGTAGCTGCCCGTGGCCACATGCGAACCGGATTACCTGGAAGAGAATTCTGGGAGTGATGGGAAGGGGGCGAAAGAGAAACTGAGTCAAGGCGACAGTGCCAGTCAAGATTGACTTTAATATTATTATGTCAAGATATATAGTCTTGTTTTCGGAGGAACCGCCAGACTGATTTCCAGAGTGGTTGTACCAATTTGCAACCCCACCAGCAGTGGAGGAGTGTTCCTCTTTCTCCACACCCTCTCCAACACCTGCTGTCTCCTGAATTTTTAATCTTAGCCATTCTGACTGGTGTAAGATGAAATCTTAGGGTTGTTTTGATTTGCATTTCCCTAATGACTAATGAAGTTGAGCATTTTTTAAGATGCTTCTCCGCCATCCGAAGTTCTTCAGGTGAGAATTCTTTGTTTAACTCTGTACCCCATTTTTTAATAGGGTTGTTTGGTTTTCTGGAGTCTAACTTCTTGAGTTCTTTATATATATTGGATATTAGCCCTCTATCTGATGTAGGATTGGTGAAGATGTTTTCCCAATTTGTTGGTTGCCGATTTGTCCTCTTGATGGTGTCCTTTGCCTTACAGAAACTTTGTAATTTTATGAGGTCCCATTTGTCAATTCTTGCTCTTAGAGCATACGCTATTGGTGTTCTGTTCAGAAACTTTCTCCCTGTACCTATGTCCTCAAGGGTCTTCCCCAGTTTCTTTTCTATTAGCTTCAGAGTGTCTGGCTTTATGTGGAGGTCCTTGATCCATTTGGATTTGAGCTTAGTACAAGGAGACAAGGATGGATCAATTCGCATTCTTCTGCATGCTGACCTCACTTCCAGAAGATCCTGCTATACCACTCCTGGGCATATACCCAGAAGACTCCCCACCATGTAATAAGGATACATGTTCTACTATGTTCATAGCAGCCCTATTTATAATTGCCAGATGCTGGAAAGAACCCAGGTATCCCTCAACAGAAGAGTGGATGCAAAAAATGTGGTATATCTACACAATGGAGTATTATTCAGCCATTAGAAACAATGAATTCATGAAATTCTTAGGCAAATGGATGGAGCTAGAGAACATCATACTAAGTGAGGTAACCCAGACTCAAAAGGTGAATCATGGTACGCACTCACTAATAAGTGGATATTAACCTAGAAAACTGGAATACCCAAAACATAATCCACACATCAAATGAGGTACAAGAAGAAAGGAGGAGTGGCCCCTGGTTCTGGAAAGACTCAGTGAAACAGTACTCAGCAAAACCAGAACGGGGAAGTGGGAAGGGGTGGGAGGGAGGACAGGGGAAGAGAAGGGGGCTTACAGGACTTTCGGGGAGTGGGGGGGGGCTAGAAAAGGGGAAGTCATTTGAAATGTAAATAAATTATATCGAATAAAAAAAAATAAAAGATGGTTCAGAAGGAAAAAAAAAGATATATAGTCTTTGGGGAATAACCCTGCCCCCCAGAAGGTGGTCACATCAAAAGGCAGGCCAAGAACTCCTTAGCTCCAATTCTCAGCCGTTCGCTTGCTTCCAGTCTGGCGAGGTCTCTGTTGGCTCCCAGGTGAGATTGCCTTGAGGCAGTCTTGGTAGTCAAGGTGAAAGCGCCTTATTGTTCCAAGGAACAAAGGCTGGAGGTAACACCATTGGACGAGGGGGCTGCCAGCCGGCTCAATGTTGTGGGGGAAGGGACAGAAGAAAACTTCCCTAACCTAAAGAGAGAGAGATACCCATGAACATACAAGAAGCCTACAGAACTCCAAACAGACTGGACCACAACAGAAATACCTCCCAACATATAATAATCAAAACACCAAGTGCACTAAACAAAGAAATACTATTAAAAGCAGTAAGGGAAAAAGGTCAAGTAACATATAAAGGTAGACCTATAAGAATTACACTAGACTTCTCACCAGAGACCATGAAAGCTAGAAGATCCTAGGCATACAGACCCTAAGAGAACAAAAATGCTAGCCTAAACTACTATACCCAGCAAAACTCTCAATCACCATAGATAGAGAAACCATGATATTCCATGATAAAAACAAATTTACACAGTATCTTCCCACAAATCCAACCCTACAAAGGATAATAGATGGAAAATGCCAACACACAGAGGGAAACTACACCCTAGAAAAAGCAAGAAAGTAATCTTCCAACAAACCTGTAGTGGCTATTCCTAGTTGTCAACTTGAGTATATCTGAATGAACTACAATCAAGAATTGGAAGGCTCACCTATGATCCTAATCTGGAGGTTCAGAGATACAAGTTTCTGACCTGGATCTTGGCTTGGAGATCTTGAAGCCTAGTGGCTATGAATTCCAGAAGATTAAGAGAAGGAGATCTCCGAGTTCAAGGTCATCTGGGATTAAAGGCCTGGTAGCACAGGCCTTTAATCTGAGCCACACACTATGCTGGAGACCTAGAGCCTTTAATCTGGGCCACACCCTCTGCTATAGACCTACAGCCCTTAATCTTGAACTACACCCTCTGCTGGAGATCTATATAAGGACACTGGAAGAAGGAAGACTCACTCACTCTTCCTTGCCTGCTTGCTTAGTGGGACTGAGAAACTTCTAGATCCTTGGACTTCCATACACAACTGCTGCTAACCATTGTTGGGGAGTTGGACTTCAGGCTGCAAGTCATCGACAAATTCCCTAACTATAGAGAGACTGCCTATATGTTCTGTGACTCTAGAGAACCTGGACTAATACAAAACCCAAAAGAAGTGATCCACACAAACATAAATATAGCATCAAAAATAACAGGAAGCAACAATCACTATTCCTTAATATCTTTTAACATCAATTCCCAATAAAAAGACATAAACTAACAGAAATATTTTTCATGTAAATCTTCAATTTTATCAGAAAGTGTTTGTAATTCCTCTTCCAATTAATTTAGTAATGTTTTTTTTATTTCTACCATTTTATCTGCATTATTTTTCATGATAATCTTCAATTTTAACATGTTTTTCTATATATTTCTTCTATTTTATCAGAAATGTTATCCATGTAAATCACTGATTTTATCACAATTTGTTTTTAATTCTACCTTCAATTAATTTAGAAAGGTTTTCTATGTCTACCATTTTATCTGCATAATTTTCCATGAAATAGTCTATTTTAATGGGTTTTTCTATATATTTCTTAAATTTGATCAGAAATATTTTCTATGTAAATCTTCAATTTTACCTGAAAATGATTATAATTCCACTTTCAATCAACTTAGAATTATTTTATGCTCACCATTTTATCGGTATAATTTCCCATCATAATCTTTAATTTTAACATGTTTTTCTATATATTTCAATTTGATCAGAAATATTTTCCATGTAAATCTTCAACTTTATTAGAAAATGTTTTTAATTCTACTTTCAATCAACTTAGAAATACTTTTATGCATACCATTATTATATCTATAGAAAATTGTCCATGATAATCTTTAATTTTAACATGTATTTCTACATTTTTCTACAATTTTATCAGAAATATTTTCCACATAAATTGTCAATTCTATCATAAAATGTTTCTACTTCCTTTTTCAATTAAAAAACCATGGAAAAAAGAGTTATTAACCTCTTATATATAAATAACTACATATGTTTGGAATATAAATACAAGAACTTGCAAGATAGCTGAGGAGGTAAAGGTGCTAGTTGCCAAGCAGAACCATCTGAGTTTCATCCTGGAAACTCACATAGTACAACTGTCCTCTGACCTCCATATATGTACTGTGATACACACACACACACACACACACACACACACACTCACACACACACACACACACACAATAGATAGACAATAGCTAGGTATAGACAGACAGATAGATAGATAGATAGATAGATAGATAGATAGATAGATAGATAGAGATATGTAGATAGAATGAATACCTTTTTAAAGAAAACATCATAAAACCTAAAAATCTTAAGGCTGGAATAGTGAAGAATCTTAGAGATGACCTAGTTGCCAAAACCCATCAAGATTCAGATGAGGACACATGAGAAGTCTCTCTGGTACTAGAGTTCTACAGCCTATGTTCCAGCTTAGATTTCCAGCAAACCAGGTTATTCTACCTTTCCCAAAACCCTAATCAAGGAGATGAAGATGATGGGGGGAGACTGGAGACTAGCTTAACAGTCAAGAGGACCCACTGCTATTGAAGAAGACCTGAGTTCAGTGCTCAGCATCCTTATTAGGTAGCAAATGAGCACCACAACCCCATCTCCAAGGAATCTAACATCAACTTCTCAGGCCTCCACATGAAAGTGTAAATGTTCATAAATATACAAATGCAGAAAGAGAGACGGGGAGGGAGGAAGAGAGGAGTAGGAAGAGGAAGAAGGGGGAAGAGAAGGAGGATGAGAAAGAAGAATCATCCATTATCTTTTGGGGGGAAAAGAGAAAGTAAAGTGTCAGTGAAGGACAGAAACAAAAAGAGTTTTAATTACCATAGCCATGTTTGTATAAAAAAACAATTAAAGGCATCAGTATCTCCAAGTCAGTCTTCACTGGGCTGAAAGATGTTATGGAAAAGGGAAATAGTATAAAAGAGAAAGTTAGTGGTGTACATAATGATAACTTGATAACTTCAGGTCTGGGATCCAGTTTCATCACTGGGTAATTGACTTTATTTGAGAGAGCATGGTCTGATCTGTAAGACCCAATATCACTTGTGGTAGTCTTAGTCCCTCGTTATATAGGGACTTAGGGGTATGCACTATTGTTCCTGGATTCCAAACTAAACAAAGAAGAAAATGACTCAAAAGAAAGGTTGACAAAGCAAAGCCTGAAATGGACAAACTATGAACTTAGATGCTTCCATGATCTCGTTCGTGCTATCACCCAGAATTAAAGGGCTGTTTTCTTTATCTTGCCTGTGTCTGTCAGCCCATTCTTCTACTTCCATAGGAGAAAACATTGCTTCTACCATATTAGAAATTTACCATAAGACATTTTTATTATCTTTTAAAATGCCTGTCTTACCCTTAACACCAGAGACTAAGTCAATATATTTTATACATCCCTCACCTATAGTATTTTATAGAAATAACCCAGAAGGCCAGTCACGAGAGACTCACCTCCATCTTGGTTCTCGGACTCCAGAGAGATCAGACAGACTGAGGTACGCAAACATAACCCGAGGCCAACATCGCGAGGGTCTAAGCCGACAGGCGTTGGCCTGCACCCAGGCCCTGGGCTGTTGGGGAGGGGGGCATCGGGGTGCCAACCCAGCCAGGAGGTTTTTTTGCCCAGGGCGGGGCACGTGCACGCTGCCATTTTGCCTACAGGACGCCAGAGAGCTCTAGCAGGCAAATCCAGCTAACAGGCATAGCCCAAGGCTAACATAGCAGGCTCTGGACTAACCCCAAGAACTGGGCTGCTCGGTGGACCATCTGTGTGTCACCCCGGCCAGGAGGTTGTTAGCCTAGAAGACTCTCCCAGCACTCTCAGGGAGTGCGCAGCCATGCCCTCCATCCTGGCCACCTGACAGACCCAACAGTCATAGCCCGAGGGGAACTTTGCTAGGAATTTGGCCTCCCAGGCTTTTGCCTAGACTCAGGGCCTGAGCAGCCAGGCTAGCATTGTGTACACCAACCCAGTGGAGAGATCGGTTGCCCAGCTGAGTGATCAGCACACAGAAAAGGTCCCCGCAGCATAAACCCTTCAGCACTCCCTGAACGAGCAAACCAGCACCATCTGGTTCACAGACACAATCTGGGGCAAAGCACACTAGGGCTGAAAGGGCACCCAAGAGGAGGACAGCACATCAGCAATCTGCTACAGGGAAAACCCAGCCATATAGTGTTGCAGTAATAGCCCCAGAGCCCCTCAGGAGGCCCAAACACCGGCCAGAGACAAGACCAACTAACTACAGAGAACAAGATGGCAAAGGGCAAACGCAGGAACGCTACTAACAGAAATCTAGACAATATGGCAGAATCTGAACCAAACTCTCCAACATCAGCAAGTCCTGGTTATGCCAACACACCAGGGAAACAAGATTTGGATTTAAAGTCACTGGTCATGATGCTGCTAGAAGAACACAAAAAGGACATAAATGAATCTCTTAAAGAAATACAGGGGAACATGAATAAGCTAGAAACCCGTATAATGGAAACAGAAAAATCACTTAAAGAAATGCAGGAGAATAAGGCTCAAGAGATAGCAGCCAATGAAGAAGAAACGCAAAAAAAAAAGTAAAAAAAAAAAATAAAAAAAACTTAAAGAAATGCAAGAGAACTTGAGTCAAGAGGCAGAAGTCATGAAAAAGGAAACACAAAAATCACTTAAAGAAAACACAAACAAGAAAGTGAAGGAGCTGAGAAAAACCATCCAGGATCTAAAAACAAAAGTAGAAACAATTAAGAAGTCACAAAGGGAGAAAACTTTGGAGATAGAAAACCTTGAGAAGAAATCAGGGGCCATAGATGCAAATATCAACAACAGAATACAAGAGATGGAAGAAAGAATTTCAAATGCCAAAGATACCATAGAAACCATTGACTCAACAGTAAAAGAAAATACAAAATGCAAAAAGCTTGTATCCCAGAACATCCAGGAAATCCAGGATACAATGAGAAGACCAAACCTAAGGATTATAGGTATAGTTGAGAGTGAATATTTACAATTGAAAGGGCCAGCAAATATCTTCAATGAAATTATAGAAGAAAAGTTCCCTAACTTAAAGAGAGAGATGCCCATGAATATACAAGAAGCCTACAGAACTCCAAACAGACTGGACCTGAACAGAAATACCTCCTGTCACATAATAATTAAAACCCCAAATGCACTAAACAAAGAAAAAATATTAAAGGCAGTAAGAGAAAAAAGCCAAGTAACATATAAAGGAAGACCTATCAGAATCACACCAGACTTCTCACCAGAGACCATGAAAGCTAGAAGATCCTGGGCAGATCTCATGCAGACTCTAAGAGAACACAAATGTCAGCCAAGACTACTATACCCAGCAAAACTCTCAATCACAATAGACTGAGAAACCAAGACATTCCATGACAAAACCAAATTTGCACAATATCTTTCCACAAACCCAGCTCTACAAAGAATAATAGGAGGAAAACTCCAATACAAGGAGGGAAACTACACCCTGGAAAAAGCAAGATAGTAATCTTCCTTCATCAAACCCAAAAGAAGATAATCACTCAAATATAAAAATAACATCAAAAATGACAGGAAGTAATAATCACTATTCCTTAATATCTCTTAATGTCAATTGATTCAATTCCCCAATAAAAAGACATAGACTAACAGACTGGATAAGGAAACAAGACCCTACATTTTGCTGCATACAGGAAACACACCTAAATGTCAAAGACAAAAACTGCCTTAGAGTAAAAGGCTGGAAGACAATTTTACAAGCCAATGGTCTTGGGAAACAAGCAGGAGTACCCATTCTAATATCAGATAAAATTGACTTTCAACCTAAAGTCATCAAAAGAGACACTGAGGGACACTTCTTGCTGGTCAAAGGAAAAATCCACCAAGAAGAACTTTCAATTCTGAACATCTATGCACCAAATGCAAGGGCACCCTCATTCATAAAAGAAACTTTATTAAAGCTCAAAGCACACATTGCATCTAACACAATAATTGTGGGGGACTTCAACAATCTACTCTCCTCAATGGACCGATCGGGAAAACGGAAACTAAACAGGGACACAGTAAAACTAATTGAAGCTTTGGACCAATTGGATTTGACTGATATTTATAGAACATTTCACCCTAAAGCAAAAGAATATACCTTTTTGTCAGCACCTCATGGTACCTTCAGCAAAATCGACCGTATAATTGGTCACAAGACAGACCTCAACAAATACAAGAAGATCGAACTAATCCCATGACTCCTATCAGATCACTATGGTGTAAGAGTGGTTTTCTTTTCTTTTTCTTTTTTTTTTATTGATATATTTTTTATTTACATTTCAAATGATTTCCCCTTTTCTGGGACCCCACTTCCCACAAGTCCCATTAGCCCTCTTCTGTCCCCCTGTTCTTCCATCCACCCCTTCCCACGTCCCTGTTCTGGAATTCTCCTATACTCTTGCACAAAACAACAGAAAGCCCACATATACATGGAGGCTGAACAATACTCTACGCAATGACACCTTGGCCAAAGAAGAAATAAAGAAAGAAATCAGAGACCTTTTAGAATTTAATGAAAATGACGGTACAACATACCCAAATCTTTGGGACACAATGAAAGCAGTGCTAAGAGGAAAACTCATAGCCCTGAGAGCCTCCAAAAAGAAAATGGAAAGAGCATACACTAGCAGCTTAACGACATACCTGAAAGTCCTGGAACAAAAAGAAGCTATTTCACCCAGGCAGAGTAGAAGACAGGAAATCATCAAACTCAGGGCTGAAATCAGTCGAGTAGAAACAAAGAGAACCATAAAAAGAATCAATGAATCCAGGAGCTGGTTCTTTGAGAAAATCAACAAGATAGATAAACCCTTAGCCAGAATGACCAAAGGGCACAGAGAAAGTATCCAAATTAACAAAGTTAGAAATGAAAAGGGAGATATTACAACAGAAAATGAGGAAATCCAAAAAATCATCAGATCCTACTACAAAAGCCTATACTCAACACAATTGGAGAATCTGGAGGAAATGGACAATTTCCTAGACAGATACCAAATACCAAAATTAAATCAGGACCAAATAGATCATCTAAACAGTCCCATAATCCCTAAAGAAATAGACGGGGTCATAGAAAGTCTTCCAACCAAAAAAAGCACAGGACCAGATGGTTTCAGTGCAGAATTCTATCAGACCTTCAAAGAAGACCTAACACCAATACTCTTCAAATTATTCCACAAAATAGAAACAGAAGGAACACTACCCAATTCCATCTACGAAGCCACAATTACACTGATACCAAAACCACACAAAGATCCAACAAAGAAAGAGAACTTCAGACCAATTTCCCTAATGAACATCGATGCAAAAATACTCAAAAAAATTCTTGTCAACCGAATCCAAGAACACATCAAAACGATCATCCACCATGATCAAGCAGGCTTTATCCCAGGGATGCAGGGTTGGATCAATATATGGAAATCCATCAATGCAATCCACTACATAAACAAACTCAAAGAAAAAAACCACATGGTCATTTCATTGGATGCTGAAAAAGCATTTGACAAAATTCAGCATCCTTTCATGCTTAAAGTCTTGGAAAGAACAGGAATTCAAGGCCCATACCTAAACATCATTAAAGCAATATACAGCAAACCAATAGCCAGCATCAAACTAAATGTAGAGAAACTTGAAGCAATCCCACTAAAATCAGAAACTAGACAGGGCTGCCCACTTTCTCCTTATCTTTTCAATATTGTACTTGAGGTACTAGCTCAAGCAATTAGACAACATAAGGAGGTCAAAGGGATACAAATTGGAAAAGAAGAAGTCAAACTATCATTATTTGCAGATGACATGATAGTCTACCTAAGTGACCCAAAAAATTCCACTAGAGAACTCCTACAGCTGATAAACAACTTCAGCAAAGTGGCAGGTTATAAAATCAACTCAAGCAAATCAGTGGCCTTCCTATACTCAAAGGATAAGCAGGCTGAGAAAGAAATTAGGGAAATGACCCCCTTCACAATAGCCACAAAGAGTAAAAAGTACCTTGGGGTGACTCTTACCAAACATGTGAAAGATCTGTATGACAAGAACTTCAAGTCTATGAAGAAGGAAATGGAAGAAGACTTCAAAAAATGGAAAAACCTCCCATGCTCATGGATCGGCAGAATCAATATAGTTAAAATGGCCATTTTGCCAAAAGCAATATACATATTCAACGCAATACCCATCAAAATCCCAACGCAATTCTTCACAGAGTTAGAAAGAGCAATCCTCAAATTCATCTGGAATAACAAAAAACCCAGGATAGCTATAACTATTCTCAACAATAAAAGAAATTCTGGAGGTATCAGTATCCCCGACCTCAAGCAATACTACAGAGAAATAGTGTTAAAAACTGCATGGTATTGGTACAGTGACAGGCAGGTGGATCAATGGAACAGGATTGAAGATACAGAAATAAACCCACACACCTATGGCCACTTGATCCTCGATAAAGGGGCTGAAAACATCCAATGGAAAAAAGATAGCCTTTTCAACAAATGGTGCTGGTTCAACTGGAAGTCAGCATGCAGAAGAATGGGAATTGATCTATCCCTGTCTCCTTGTACTAAGCTCAACCTCATATGGATCAAGGACCTCCACATAAAGCCAGACACTCTGAAGCTAATAGAAAAGAAACTGGGGAAGACCCTTGAGGGCATCGGTACAGGGGGAATGTTCCTGAACAGAACACCAATAGCTTATGCTCTTAGATCAAGAATTGACAAATGGGACCTCATAAAATTACAAAGTTTCTGTAAGGCAAAGGACACCATCAAAAGGGCAAATGGGCAACCAACAAATTGGGAAAAGATCTTCACCAACCCTACATCAGATAGAGGGCTAATATCCAATATATATAAAGAACTTAAGAAGTTAGACTCCAGAAAACCAAATAACCCTATGAAAAAATGGAGTACAGAGTTAAACAAAGAATTTTTACCTGAAGAATTTCGGATTGGTGGAGAAGCATCTTAAAAAAAGCCCAACTTCATTAGTCATTAGGGAAATGCAAATCAAAACAACCCTGAGATTGCACCTTACACCAGTCAGAATGGCTAAGATTAAAAATTCAGGAGACAGCAGATGTTGGCGAGGATGTGGAGAAAGAGGAACACTCCTCCACTGCTGGTGGGGTTGCAAATTGGTACAACCACTCTGGAAATCAGCCTGGCGGTTCCTCCGAAAACTGGGCACCTCACTTCCAGAAGATCCTGCTATACCACTCCTGGGCATATACCCAGAGGATTCCCCACCATGTAATAAGGATACATGCTCCACTATGTTCATAGCAGCCCTATTTATAATTGCCAGAAGCTGGAAAGAACCCAGATGTCCCTCAACAGAAGAGTGGATGCAAAAAATGTGGTATATCTACACAATGGAGTACTATTCAGCCATTAGAAACAATGAATTCATGAAATTCTTAGGCAAATGGATGGAGCTGGAGAACATCATACTAAGTGAGGTAACCCAGACTCAAAAGATGAATCATGGTATGCACTCACTAATAAGTGGGTGTTAACCTAGAAAACTGGAATACCGAAAATATAATCCACACATCAAATGAGGTACCAGAAGAACGGAGGAGTGGCCCCTTGTTCTGGAAAGACTCAGTGTAGCAGTATAGGGCAAAACCAGAACAAGGAAGTGGGAAGGGGTGGGTGGGAAAACGGGGAGGGAAGGGGGCTGATGGGACTTTCGGGGAGTGGGGGTTTAGAAAAGGGGAAATCATTAGAAATGTAAATAAAAAATATATCAATAAATTAAAAAAAGAAATATCCCAGAAGTTTGTGTATTGATTTCTTGTTTGGTTAGTGGATCATGCAGATATATACACGGTTCGTTCATATGTTTCCATACTGAGTCCTACCTTTTTCCCAGAAAGTACAATCCAATGAGGCCATTTGGGTTTGTTTGTTTCTTTATGTGTGTTTGTTTGCCTTTTGCTCAGTTAGAAAGCATGGTTGTAGCACCTCAAGAAAAATTAATCTAAACTCAAATCCTGATATCATTATCCCCCTGACAGAGTCAGTTTAAAGGCTGTTGAAGACTCTAAATCCAGAAATAATCCATAGATTGTTTAGGAATTGAGTCAGTATGGTTCTGAATGTATAAACATAAATAGTTTGTGGTATCGTTTAGTGCTTGGAAACCCTCCCAAAGTGAGTTTGAAAGCACAGTTCCATTCCCACATTTAAGAAGTCATTACCCATTAGAATTTTTGGCAGCTACAAATATATTGTAGTAAGCTATATAATCAGTCACACTCAGAATGCTGAGCAGTTCCCTGGTGTTCTCATTCAGTTGTCTGATGAAAGTACCATAGTGATTCTCCTTGTCAATAGTCTATTAAATAAAACAAATGGTTGCAGATTGGAGTATTTTGCTGACACGAAAGCCTTATATGTCTGAAAACAGTTTTGAATACCTTCTACTATGGTACCTCCATTTTATACTTGTATTATGAAAAAGAGATTCAGGCTTTCAATGACAGCTAGTCTTCAGGCTATCACACCATCTTACAACTGTTTATTCTTAATACCTATCCTGTCAGAATGAATCAGTACCAGCTTTTCTTACATTTCTCTAGCCGGTTAAGCTATATCTCAAGTTTGAAGCCTATTTAAGCTTCTAGGAACTTTTCAGCTTTGAACAACATTGTTACAAACTAGTAACTCTCATATCAGCAGAGCTTTGCCCATAGATGTTTATGCAGAAAAACAGTGATGATGATTTTTTTTATTCCTATCTAAAAATACAGAGGATTAGAGACAAAAATATTTAGCCATTGCTTGGCTGTTCCTTCAGTGCCAGTACCACAGGATGTGAAAGCAATAAGCTTCCTGGATTTTCTTAAGGTTGACTTTCATATTCACCAATTCAAAGAGATATGTAGATATGGATAGCATTAGTATATATTATATAATTTTCCATTGTATATTATTATATACTACATTACATAAAAAAAACAAATAAAAAAACCCACAACTTTTCCACCAAGATTATCACAAAAATGGGACCATAAGAAAAGAAATATCTTAAATTAACTTTGGTACCAATAGTTTCTGAAGTTTAAGTGAAAATGAAGCTTTAGTGGGGTGTTTCAGCATGTGTACACTCCATTTCTTTCTTTTTTTTTAAATATTTTTATTTTCTATATTCTTTGTTTACATTCCAAATGATTTCCCCTTTCCAGGATCCCCCCTCCCCATATGTCCCATAAACCTTCTCTCCATCCCTTCTCCAATCACCTCCCTCCTTTTTCTCTCTCCTTATATTCCCTTCCCATGCTAGATTCTAACAGTCTCCCTGCTAAGACATCTATGGACAATTCTGAATCATGTTGGATAGCAAGGAGTTGACTCTACTTTTAAATCCTGTCTTCTGGCTTGTAAAGAAGCTCATCTTCCCACCATGACCATATACAGACTTTGTCCTCTTATTTATTCCATTCCTACGTTTCTCTTTCTTCTTCTTTTCTTCTCTCTCTCTCTCTCTCTCTCTCTCTCTCTCTCTCTCTCTCTCTCTCTCTCTCTTTACTATTTCTTTTTTCTTGTTATAGATTGTAGATTGTCAGGTTGACATGAACTTGTCTGTGTCTGTTATTGTTTTTATCCTATTCTCTATAGTTTTTATACTACTTCTATTTAATAAAAACACAGATGCCCTATACACTGGTGAAGTTATTTTCCTCTTAGCATTTATAGAATCCTTTCTAGAAACAAAATATAGTTGCCTTCACTGTTGTGCCAATCAAACACTCTATCCAAAAGTACACAGATGATTAAAATAGCAAGAGATGGCTTGGAATGTGGTTCGGTGCACAGCACTTGCCTGGCATGCACACAGCTCTAGGATCAACTCCTAGTATTATCAAAATGCTAGGCATTTTCTCTATTATTTGAAAGATCATATAGAGTTCCTTGATGAAAAAAGTTAACATATTTTTCTTCCTGACCAAGCCTTCAAATGATATATACTGGATAGTCAGTTTTGGGCAGTGTTATTGTTGTTTTGATATTTTGTTTTGTGTTTTCACAGTTCTTACAGACTTGAGTAACCCCAAGGTCTTTATGCATTCTTAATCATATATACCATATAAATTTTGTATTTAGTATTTCGGGAAATTTAGTAATCCAGTATTGCTAAAATTCAGAAAGTGTTCAGCCTTTTACATTTGCATGGATCAAAACCTGTATGACTTGTACTTTGAGGTTCATTAGAAAACTTTTCAACTATAACAGGAAGTCAAGAGTCTTAACAAAAAAACCGTCCAACTAACTCCTTTTTTTTTTGTACTTGATAAAAAAAATTTACTAAAAATGAAACTTGCTCCTACCTTGGCTGCTCAAGTTCACAAACTAAGATCAACGAAGACCTAAGCCCATGTTATGCTCTTTTCTCTTGCAAGCAGAATGAACTTTGAAAAATAGCCTACCTCCCTGAGGCTTCATGATCTTCACTAAAGTTTGTGGAGGTTAGAGAAATATATGAGAATCCCTATACCGGCACTGGGAAGAAAAATCAGAGGTCATTAAGTTCATCTCTCTGTGCCTTTGTTTCTTTCTTCAGTCTGATTGGTACCCCATACCTCAGAGGGTTATGAAAGTTAGACACTTCCTTTCCTTTCTATTTTCTTTCTTTTTGTTTGGTTCTTTTGAGGTAGTGTCACAGACTCGCACTATGTAACACATGTTGGCCTTGAAGTCATAGTGACTCTCCCTGCCTCAGCCTTTCAGGTGTTGTGATTACAAGCATGTACCATCACATCAACATAAATGCCTTGATTTCAATGTATTTAAAATATTGACTGCCACCCAAAAAGTGATATGTATTAGTTTTTTGCTTTCCTTCCTTCCTTCCTTCCTTCCTTCCTTCCTTCCTTCCTTCCTTCCTTCCTTCCTTCCTTCCTTCCTTCCTCCCTCCCTCCCTCCCTCCCTCCTTCCCTTCTTTCTTTCTTTCTTTCTTTCTTTCTTTCTTTCTTTCTTTCTTTCTTTCTTTCTTTCTTTCTTTCTTTCTTTTCTTTCTTACTTTCCTTCATATTTTTTTCTTTTCCCCTAGTGGTCAGAAGACAGGTTAAATCCCCTAGAACTGGAGTTACAGGTGGCTTTGAATGTGGATGCTGGCAAATGAACCCCAGTTCTCTGCAAGGGCAGCAAGTGCTCTTAAATTCTGTGCCATCTCCCTGTCTTCCCAAGTAATATATGTTAATTAGCCCATTTGAGCCATTTCACAACATAAAGATATTTTAAACATTGTTATACATGATAAATATATACAATTTTAGGCTGGAGAGATGGCTCAGCACTTAAGAGCACTGTGTGCTCTTCTGGAGGTCCTGAGTTCAAATCCCAGCAACCACATGGTGGCCCACAATCATTCGTAATGGGGTCTGATGCTCTCTTCAGGTGTGTCTGAAGACAGCTACAGTGTATTCATACATAAAATAAATAAATCTTCTAAAAATGTATACAATTTTAGGGTCTATTAAATAAATAAATTACAATTTTTTTTATAAAAAAGCATGACAAAACTGTCTACCAGAAATCCACCTATGTTAAAAGTTTAAAGATGAATATATATTCATATATAAATATGCATCTGTCTTAGGGGATGTGTGTGTGTGTGTGTGTGTGTGTGTGTGTGTATGTGTGTGTGTCTGTTTTAGTTAGGATCTTATTGCCATGAAGAGACACCATAACCATGGTAACTTTTTTTTTTAAATATTTATATGAGCCATCTCTCCAGCCCCCATGGTAACTCTTAAAAAGGAAAAAAATTAATCGGGGCTAGCTTACAGATTTAGAGGTTTAGTCTATATCATCATGGTGGGAAGCAAGGTGCTGTGAAGGTCGGCATGGTGATGGAGAAGGAGCTGAGAGTTCTACATCTAGATTGCCAAGCAACAGTAAGAGAGAGAGAGGCATATGGTTTAGCTTGAGCATCTGAGACCTTAAAGCCTACCCATAGTGACTCACATCTTCCAATAAAGCCACGCCTACTCCAACAAGGCCACACCTAATAGTGCTACTCTCAGAGCCTATGGGGCCATTTTCATTTAAACCACACAATGTCTATATACGTACATATACACAGACATAGGCATATATTGTAAAGCATTAAAGGAAAAGTAAGTAGTGCTACATTAATGTCTGATATAGTAGATAACTATCAAGAAAACTGCAGGGAAATCATTATCTGATAATGAAATGTAGCATGTAGTTTCTACTACCCCAGCTTTAAACTCTGGGCAGACCACACTACCAGCCACTACCCTGGTTCCCTTGGATTTGCTGATGAAAGACACACACACACACACACACACACACACACACACACAGAGAGAGAGAGAGAGAGAGAGAGAGAGCACTCCCCTTAATTATATATTATAAATTGCATCCTATACAAAAAAATTAACTCAAAATGGATCGCGAACTCTAGCATAAAACATAAACTAAAGATTTTATAATAAAAACACAAGACAAAGTCTTCTGAATGTAGGGACCTACAGAATTGCTAGACGTGATGTCACAAACATGACTTATTAAAAAAAAAAAAAAAGCTGAGCTGAGACATTGAAGGTATAGTGGTTAACATAGCGTCCTTCCAAGCTGTTCACCCAGATTCAATACCCAACCAATACATTTTCTGTCTCAACATTCATTTAAAGGGAAAAACTGATGCCTTGGACTTCTTCAAATCTAAATAACACTGTTGTGGGTTGTCCTGATGCTGTTTGTCTTCTGATGTTAATGATGCTTCCTTAGGAGGGGCTGCCTCCAGGAGCAGTGGATCTGGTACTCAGGTGATCTTATGTGAACCTTCTCCCCATTTTAACTGGTCAATACAGACTAGAGCCTGTGATTAGACAGTGGAGGGGAAAGGTAAGACTGGAGAATGTGAGAGTTGGGGTAGGTAGAGAGGCAGAAGAGGAGGAGAAGGGAAGGAGGGAGCACTGAAGAGGAGGAGGAGGAGGAGGAGGAGGAAGCCATGATGGATCAGAACTATGTGGCCAGGAGAAATCACAAATAGCAAGGGGTCTTATAGCTGGGGAATGAGTTACTCTAGTGTTAGATCTGTGCAATCTAGGTTCATAGCTTATAATTATAATAACTGGATTTTGTGTGTGTATGTTTAAGATTTATTTGATTTATAAAAAAATCTTATTTATAAGATTTACATTAAATAAATAAATCTTATAAAAAAAGATTTATTTATTTTATATGTTAGTACACTGTTGCTGTCTTCAAATACACCAGAAGAGGGCATCAGATCCCATTACAGATGGTTGTGAGTGTACCACATCATGTGGCTATCATGTGGGTGCTGGGATTTGAACTCAGGACCTCTAGAAGAGCAGTCAGTGCTCTTAACCACTGAGCCATCTCTCAGTGTGTGTGTGTGTGTGTGTGTGTGTGTGTGTGTGTGTGTGTGTATAGGTGTTTTTTTGTTGTTTCGGTTTTTTTTGGATTTGTTTTTTTTTTTTGTTTTTTTTTGTTTTTTGTTTTTTGTTTGTTTGTTTTTTTTTGAGACAGGGTCTCTCTGTGTAGCCCTGGCTGTCCTGGAACTCACTCTGTAGACCAGGCTGGCCTCAAACTCAGAAATCCACCTGTCTCTGCCTCCCAAGTGCTGGGATTACAGGCATGCGCCACCACTGCCCTGCTGTGTGTTTTTTATATAGGCTTATTGGAGTTGGAAATTCCGGCAACAGTTGGCACCCTCTTAAGACCCTACTAAGAGGGTTCAGAAAAAGCAACAAATTGGGACAATATTTTCAAACCATAAAAGTCTGCTGTGTATTTATAAAGCACTCTCAAGAACTTAAAGATATGAAGAGGTAGCCCATGAATGAGGAGATGCAGACGACAGATAAGCACAGGAAATGGTACTGAACATTTTCATGGAAGTAAGATCATAGTGACACATAGTTGTCAGATAGCAAAAAAAAAAAAATAAATGACAGCACCAAATGCTGGTAAGGGCATAGAGAAATAGGATCACTTAAAAATCCAGGAAGGTGCATGGTGCTCCTTTAAATTACATTCATTTGTTCATTCATCCATTCATCTATGGGGGAAGGGCATGCACATGTCACAGTGCATGTATGGAGGTCAGAGGACAACTTGTGGAAGTTACATTCTCTCTTTTCACCATGTGAGTCTTAGATAGCAAACTTGAGTGAGTGGCCAGACTTAGTGGCAAGTGCCTTTACACTCTGAGCCATCTTACCAGCCCTAGGTTTTCTTTTCAATTTCAACCCTTGCTGCCTCATTGTTTGATATAAATCTTTATGGTTTTTGAATAGCTATGTAGTTTCCATTCTAATTTTCTTCCCATGCTAAAAAAGTATTTGGAGTGTCTTTTAATCATACTATGTAATTTTTAATTTAGGATCTATGCACTTGTGTTTATATATATTCATATGTCTACATATATATGTGAATTTTGAAATAACCAAATATTTGATTTTAGGATATTTTTACTTTATATGCCTTGTTAAATTTCTAGCTGAATATTTTAGTATTTTCTTTTATTTTATTCTGCACTGACTGGCTAGGGATCAAATTCAAAGCTTTGAGGATGTTCAACAATAACTCTGCCACTGAGCTACATCCTCAGTCCTAATATTTTAAATTGCATTTATTTCTTTTTAGCTAATGATATAAGAACATAAAAATGAGGCATGTGTTTGAGAGAATGTTGGGACAGGGTAAAGATTGCACATATATACTGTGATGCTCTGATGCATTGTATGGGTTTGGAATCATGGTAACCATACCTCCTCAACCATAGACAATTTTGCTATGGTAAAATGTACAAATCCTGTATTCTGTTTGAAATATGTGATTTATTATTGTTAAATATGGAGTTTCCTTTAAAAACACTAGATGACCCAGCAACTTTGCAGAGTAGTCACTCTTCCTGGAATTGTCTCAGAAAGGATAAAACAATGGAGCTGGAGTAGCACATTAGATTAGCTGGCGGTACATATACAGAGTACAAAATGACAAGGCACGAAGGACTGCACTTGAGCACCTGGATTTGCAGAATTACCAGCCGCCTTGAGAATTATGCACCCCCATCACCTTGCCTATTATCCTAGGTAAGCACTAGTTCTCCCCTTTAGCTAGCCTTTGAGCTCGGTGAGTTGATCCATCAGTCTAGGTTCTGTCAGGACTGCCTGGCAGGCACTGTGCTGAGGAAGTTGGCTTCAGCTTTTCCAAAGCCTAAGTATGTTCGGCAGCGCCCCCCACCCCTTGGGGTCTAGGCAGCTGCCTGACACGGGAACCAAAGAGCCTTGAGACAAGTACTTTTTCAATTTTCCACTGCTGCTGCTCGCACACAATGCCTGGGATGCGAGTGGAGGTCAGAGTGCTAGGTGAGATCTTTGAGAACGACCTCTTCTGCTTCCACGGGCCACATAATGATTTGTGACTTCCCTCTGCACTGTGCGGCTTTCCTGGCTTGCTTTCAGTGTAAGCCTACACAATTTTTTTTTCTTGCCTAGGGATGACAGTTCACTTCCTTCCCTGGGGAGTCTTTGCCTCTCTTTCTCTTTCAGTTTGTCACATTTACAGTCTCTTCTAGGGTCCTCCTTTTTCCAACCCATGACACCTCTTATGATTCCTGCTGTCTTGTTTTCCATTTACGTTGATGTTTGTGTCATATGTGAAAACCTTACAGGAACTCCAGCACATTTCGCAGTTGCAGAGTACTATTACTCTTGACTGTTGAATGGCTATGACCTTGTGCTTTGTAGAGTATAATTAATGTTAATACAGAAAATAAATGCTAAGAGTCATAGAAATAATATATAGAGAGTAGTTTATGGATTCAGATCACGTTCACTCCTGTGTTCTAGGAATCCAGAGCCTAAATTTGAAGCTAAGGGCTTTCCCAGAGAGCCTTTTCCAGTCTTATGCTCAAAGCTGCCATTATTTCTCCAGTAGTTTTTCATTGCTGCTTTAATGACTTGTCACAGATGGAGTGACTTCAAACAACTTAGAGCTGCTGTCTACAATTTAGTCAGAGGCTCTTCAGGATGAAAGGAGCCATCTCTGTTTTCAGTGATATCAAGTTCTCTATCTCTAAATATAAAGCAGCACTTAGCTAGGTGTACTGGAGAGGCTTTCTTTCCTTTGTTGTGGCTTTTTTAAATATATATTTTTATTTTCTACATTCTTTGTTTACAATCCAAAAGCGTTCCTCTTTCCCAGTTCCCCCTTCCCTGATGGTAGATAATAAAATAAGTGCAGAAGTTCTAAAATCCTTCCTACAGTGGTGTAAGCAGTTATACTGCTTTATAGTTAGAGATAGAGGACTTGCTCTCACTGAAAACAGGAGAGGACACTTCTTCCTCAGATACCTGGGCCTAACTGACAAGAGAATTTCAGAAGTAAAGACAGCTAAACGTATTATCTTAGACATGTCTGCTTTTAGAGGGCCTCTAGCAGAATCAGTGCCTTAATCAGTTTGTCTTAAAGGTCAGTTGCAAATGATCTACAAAGTTTGCAGCATCCCCTGCAATTTAGTTATTTTTTTCTTTTAATTCACTTACATCTTACACTTGGATTCCCTCTGAAAAATCTTGGCTAGGTGTACTGGAAAGGTTTTCTTGTGGTAGGTAATAAAATTAGCACAGAAGTTCTAAAATCCTCCCTGCAGTGGTGTAGACAGTACAGTAACATACGTTGGGCAACACCTGCAAGGAAATGCATACTGATATCCTCTAGGGAGCATGGAAGAATACAGGGGACACTTCTAGTTGTCTCTGAAATGGAGACTTTAAGGAGAGAGTTTTCAGAGGCTTTCCCATCCCATGTACGCCTGCCCGCATCTTTGCCTATAGGCTGTCTGGTATCACTTTTCTATCCATACCTTACCTGTACCACTCTTCCACTTGTATTCTGTAGTCTATTCCTAGTCATTCTTCCTATTCAGTATCATGTTCCACTTCCACCCAACCCTGTCACCAACACATAGTTAAAGATGTTCCCTCTTACTTGACAATTTCTGTTAGCATAAAAATATGATGTTATTTCTTCTATTAAAAAATAGTCTTTTGACCCAACTTCCCCCTTTAACTAGTGCACTGATTTCCTGGTCCCTCTCTGTAACCAAGTGACTTGAAACACCTGAGTATACTTGACAACTCCAATATTTCTTATTTATTTCTTTCTTAAACACAATCTCGACAAGCTATTATTCCAATCATGGTCCTAACAGCGTTTGTCAGGGCTGTCTTCATCATCCTCTCCATGACTTGGCAGAAGTATCTTACTGTCTGTGGGTATGGTATCACACTTCCTAGCCTTCTATAATTTTTGAACTTAAAGCAAGATTCAAATAGGGTCTTACTACATAGTTCTGGATGGCCTGAAACTTGCTATGTCGATCAGGGTCACCTCAAACTCTCTAAGATCTCCCTGTCTTTGCCTCCTGGGTTCTGGGATTAAAGATGTGCAGTGCTATACCTGGCTCTGGTCAGTATTGATCACAGCCAATTGTTTTCACTTCATCTATTCAAACTGTATGCATCGGTATTCTCCGGGGCTCAGGGCTCAGAACTGATACATATGAGCATTTTTCTTTTGGAGGCCTCATCCAGTCTCACGGCTTTAAGAACCACCTATGTGTTGATGACATCATAATATGCATGTTCCCATCCAGATATTTGTTCTAAACTTTAGACTCATATGCCCACTTGGTTAATTGACATCTGCTCTTAGAGATTATGGTAGACAGAATTCTATTATATGCCCTGTGATGTTTGCTCCTTTGCATTTGTGCCCTGAACATTTCGTTTCATTTAATATGGGACTTGTACATATCCCACTACTGTAATGATTAGATTACTAATGTAGCAAAAGTGGAGACATTTGAATAGATAAAAATATTATTAGCATATATTGAGAAGTCTTATTAATATTTTGGTAGAGTTCCTGGCATTTGGCCCTCTATGCATGGGCCAAGAACAAGGGCTATAGTTGTGCCAGTGTGATCTGGGCCTCATGGCATGCAAAACATTCTTCATTTCCTTATTAACGAGGTGTTAGGGGTATTTTTATCATGTCATTAAATGCATACAGGAAATATTCTTGTCCAGAAAGCCTTTCTGACTGGCAGGGTAGGAGCCTCTTCTGTTCTTACTGGTCCCTGATGCTTGTTCCACCACTGTCCTGATGACAGCCAAGCCTGTTTGTCTGCCAGCTCCATGATTTCCCATAGGCAGATGGCCCAGTGAGGACACAAGCCAAGTTATCACACTTTTAAAATTTTATTAATATATACATATATATATATATGTATATATATGTGTGTGTGTGTGTGTGTGTGTGTGTGTGTGTGCGTGCACATACCTGTGGAGGGCAGAAAAGGACATTAGATTTTCTGGAGATAGAGTTACAGATAGTTGTAAGCTGCCCAGTGTGGATGCTGGGAACTAAAGTTCGGTCCTTTGGAATATCAGCAAGTGTATTTAATTTCTGGGCCATCTCTCCAGCCCATAGTACTTTGTCTGGATTCCCAGACAAGAGTAGGGGTGTTTACTGAATGGGTGACAGAAGAAAGTTTTATAGCTGTGTGGTGGTGGTGCACACCTGTAATCCCAGCACTCTGGGAGGCAGAGGCAGGTGGATTTCTGAGTTCGAGGCCAGCCTGGTCTACAGAGTGAGTTCCAGAACAGCCAGGGCTATACAGAGAAACAGTCTCAAAAAAACCAAAAACTAAAAAAAAAAAAAAAAGAAGAAGGTTTTATATGTGGGATTCTCAAGGTGTGTGAAACAGGATTGTTCTTGGGACTTGCCTCCACATGTTGAATAAAATGCTCAGGAGATTGGGCCTAGAAAAAGTTATATTCTCAGGTGATTCTGAAGCATGAAAATGTGTGAAGCAGCCAGCTCAGTCACAGACAGACTTCCAAGCCTGATGATAGACAGTGTTGAACTTGAGGGCTGAGGGAAAGACCAACTGGTATAATCCTCAGCAGATAAGCAAGGGCAGCAGTTGTTTATCTCACAATAACTGAGGTGTGCCGTAGGCTTCTGTTGTAGAGATTCCATCCATGCTCCAGGAGATGGTCCTGTGCCCATGAATATGCTGGCTCAACAGGATCTCTTTCTTAAAGAAGAGAGCACAAGAATGAGGGACGGGAGAGTGGTGATGGGGGTGGGGTGTGTCTTAAGGTTTCTGTTGCTGTCAACAAACTGGGAAAAAATCTTCACCAACCCTACATCCGATAGAGGGCTAATATCCAATATATTTTTTTTTATATTTTTTTTATTCGATATAATTTATTTACATTTCAAATGATTTCCCCTTTTCTAGCACCCCCCACTCCCCGAAAGTCCCGTAAGCCCCCTTCTCTTCCCCTGTCCTCCCTCCCACCCCTTCCCAGTTCCCCGTTCTGGTTTTGCCAAATACTGTTTCACTGAGTCTTTCCAGAACCAGGGGCCACTCCTCCTTTCTTCTTGTACCTCATTTGATGTGTGGATTATGTTTTGGGTATTCCAGTTTTCTAGGTTAATATCCACTTATTAGTGAGTGCATACCATGATTCACCTTTTGAGTCTGGGTTACCTCACTTAGTATGATGTTCTCTAGCTCCATCCATTTGCCTAAGAATTTCATGAATTCATTGTTTCTAATGGCTGAATAGTACTTCATTGTGTAGATATACCACATTTTTTGCATCCACTCTTCTGTTGAGGGATACCTGGGTTCTTTCCAGCATCTGGCAATTATAAATAGGGCTGCTATGAACATAGTAGAGCATGTATCCTTATTACATGGTGGGGAATCCTCTGGGTATATGCCCAGGAGTGGTATAGCAGGATCTTCTGGAAGTGAGGTGCCCAGTTTTCGGAGGAACCGCCAGACTGCTTTCCAGAGTGGTTGTACCAATTTGCAACACCACCAGCAGTGGAGGAGTGTTCCTCTTTCTCTGCACCCTCTCCAACACCTGCTGTCTCCTGAATTTTTAATCTTAGCCATTCTGACTGGTGTAAGATGAAATCTTAGGGTTGTTTTGATTTGCATTTCCCTAATGACTAATGAAGTTGAGCATTTTTTAAGATGCTTCTCCGCCATCCGAAGTTCTTCAGGTGAGAATTCTTTGTTTAACTCTGTACCCCATTTTTTAATAGGGTTGTTCGGTTTTCTGGAGTCTAACTTCTTGAGTTCTTTATATATAATGGATATTAGCCCTCTATCTGATGTAGGATTGGTGAAGATCTTTTCCTAATTTGTTGGTTGCCGATCTGTCTTCTTGATGGTGTCCTTTGCCTTACAGAAACTCTGTAACCTTATGAGGTCCCATTTGTCAATTCTTGCTCTTAGAGCATACGCTATTGGTGTTCTGTTCAGAAACTTTCTCCCTGTACCGATGTCCTCAAGGGTCTTCCCCAGTTTCTTTTCTATTAGCTTCAGAGTGTCTGGCTTTATGTGGAGGTCCTTGATCCATTTGGATTTGAGCTTAGTACAAGGAGACAAGGATGGATCAATTCGCATTCTTCTGCATGCTGACCTCCAGTTGAACCAGCACCATTTGTTGAAAAGGCTATCTTTTTTCCATTGGATGTTTTCAGCCCCTTTGTCGAGGATCAAGTGGCCATAGGTGTGTGGGTTCATTTCTGGATCTTCAATCCTGTTCCATTGATCCTCCTGCCTGTCACTGTACCAATACCATGCAGTTTTTAACACTATTGCTCTGTAGTATTGCTTGAGGTCAGGGATACTGATTCCCCCAGACTTTCTTTTGTTGCTGAGAATAGTTTTAGCTATCCTGGGTTTTTTGTTATTCCAGATGAATTTGATAATTGCTCTTTCTAACTCTGTGAAGAATTGAGTTGGGATTTTAATGGGTATTGCATTGAATCTGTATATTGCTTTTGGCAAAATGGCCATTTTAACTATATTGATTCTACCAATCCATGAGCATGGGAGGTTTTCCCATTTTATGAGGTCTACTTCCATTTCCTTCTTCAGAGTCTTGAAGTTCTTGTCATATAGATCTTTCACATGATTGGTAAGCGTCACCCCAAGATACTTTATACTGTTTGTGTCTATTGTGAAGGGGGTCATTTCCCTAATTTCTTTCTCAGCCTGCTTATCCTTTGAGTATAGGAAGGCCACTGATTTGCTTGAGTTGATTTTATAACCTGCTACTTTGCTGAAGTTGTTTATCAGCTGTAGGAGTTCTCTAGTGGAATTTTTTGGGTCACTTAGGTAGACTATCATGTCATCTGCAAATAATGATAGTTTGACTTCTTCCTTTCCAATTTGTATCCCTTTGATCTCCTTATGTTGTCGAATTGCCCGAGCTAGTACCTCAAGTACAATATTGAAAAGATAAGGAGAAAGGGGGCAGCCCTGTCTAGTCCCTGATTTTAGTGGGATTGCTTCAAGTTTCTCTCCATTTCGTTTGATGCTGGCTACCGGTTTGCCGTATATTGCTTTTACTATGTTTAGGTATGGGCTTGATTCCTGTTCTTTCCAAGACTTTAAGCATGAAAGGATGCTGAATTTTGTCAAATGCTTTTTCAGCATCTAATGAAATGAACATGTGGTTTTTTTCTTTGAGTTTGTTTATGTAGTGGATTGCATTGATGGATTTCCGTATATTGAACCAACCCTGCATCCCGGGATAAAGCCTACTTGATCATGGTGGATGATCATTTTGATGTGTTCTTGGATTCGGTTGGCAAGAATTTTATTGTGTATTTTTGCATCGATGTTCATAAGGGAAATTGGTCTGAAGTTCTCTTTCTTTGTTGGATCTTTGTGTGGTTTTGGTATTAGTGTAATTGTGGCTTCATAGAAGGAATTGGGTAGTGTTCCTTCTGTTTCTATTTTGTGGAATAGTTTGAAGAGTATTGGTGTTAACTCTTCTTTGAAGGTCTGATAGAATTCTGCAATGAAACCATCTTGTCCTGTGCTTTTTTTGGTTGGAAGACTTTCTATGACTCCTTCTATTTCTAGGCATTATGGAACTGTTTAGATGATCTATTTGGTCCTGATTTAATTTTGGTATTTGGTATCTGTCAAGGAAATTGTCCATTTCCTCCAGATTCTCCTCTCACACATCAAATGAGGTACAAGAAGAAAGGAGGAGTGGCCCCTTGTTCTGGAAAGACTCAGTGAAGCAGTATTTGGCAAAACCAGAACGGGGAAGTGGGAAGGGGTGGGTGGGAGGACAGGGGGAGAGAAGGGGGCTTATGGGACTTTCGGGGAGTGGGGGGCTAGAAAAGGGGAAATCATTTGAAATGTAAATAAAAAATATATCGAATAAAAAAAAATTATAGTTCCAAAAAAAAAAGAAAAAAAAAGAAAAAAAGAAACAAACCTAAAAAAAAAAAATGGAGTGCAGATCTAAACAAAGAATTTTCACCTAAAGAAATTCGGATGGCTGAGAAACACCTTAAGAAATGTTCAACATCATTAATAATTAGGGAAATGCAAATCAAAACAACCCTGAGATTTCACCTTAAACCAGTCAGAATGACTAAGGTCAAAAACTCAGGAGACAGCAGGGGTTGACAAGGATGTGGAGAAAGAGGAACACTCCTCCACTGCTGGTGGGGCTGTAAGATGGTACAACCACTCTGGAAATCAGTCTGGTGGTTCCTCAGAAAACTGAACATGACACTTGTGGAGCACCCTGCTATACCTCTCCTGAGCATATACCCAGAGGATTCCCTGGCATGCAATAAAGACACACGCTCCATTATGTTCATAGCAGCCTTATTTATAATAGCCAGAAGCTGGAAAGAACCCAGATGTCCCTCAATGGAGGAATGGATACAGAAAATGTGGTATATTTACACAATGGAATATTACTCAGCAATTAAAAACAATGAATTCATGAAATTTTTTAATAAATGGTTGGAACTGGAAAATATCATCCTAAGTGAGGTAACCCAAACACAAATGAATACACATGGAATGCAGTCACTGATAAGTGGATATTAACTAGCCCAGAAGCTCTGAATACCCAAGACACAAGTAGCATAACAAATGACTCCCATGAAGAAGTAAGGAGAGGGTCCTGATCCTGGAAAGGCCTGATCCAGCATTGTAGGGGAGTACCAGGAGAGAGAAAACGGAGGGAGGTGATTGGAGTATGGGTGTAGAGAAGGCTTATGGGACATATGGGGAGGGGGGAACTGGGAAAGGGGAAAGTGTTTGGAATGTAGACAAAGAATTTAGAAAATAAAAAAAAATGGTGGGAAAAAAAGGTTTCTGTTGCTGTGATAAAACACCATGACCAAAAGCAGCTTTAGGGGGAAAGGGTTTATTTTATTTTACAGCTTGTAGTCCATCATCCAAGGATGCAGGAATCTGGAGGCAGGAACTGAAGCAGAGGCCATGAAGGAACGCTTCTTACTAGCTTGCTCCTTATGGCTTGCTTGGCCTGCTTTCTTATAACATCCAGCACTACCAGGTCAGGGATGCCACATCCCACAGTGATCTCAGTCGTCCCACATCAATCAAGAGTGGAGAAAATATCCCACAGTTTGCTCATAAGCCGATCTGGCAGGGGCATTTTCTCAATTGAGGTTTCATCTTCCCAATGATACTCTAGCTTGTATCAAGTTCACCTAAAACTAGACATAACAGGGAAGAACTGGAGGGGAGGGAATGGGGATGGACTTGATCAAAACACATTATATGCATATATGAAATTCTGAATCAACTTAAGAAACAGCTCAGCATCTTCACAGTCTCATCCTCTGACTTAAAGTCGATAAATCTACAAATGGAGAACTCCAGGCTGTAGTTAGTGTGTCAAAGGTGAAGAGCAACTGACTAAAATGCTGCTACTTCACTCTACTTAGGAGATTCTATATGGTTAGTCACAGCATGACACAAGACCCTCGCTGATGTGATTCCAGCATGATGGGAAAGTACTTTCCAACTACTGCTTTCAAGCTGTTGCCATGGGCACCACTTTTAATTTTCTGGGACAAATTATGTGACCCAGCCCACTCCCACCCTCTGACTGCCCCATAAGGAAACAGGCATGGCCAAACAAGAGCTCAAGAGCTACTTTTAGATTTTTAAGGTGCCTAATATAAAGTTAACTTAGAGTTAATCCACTGGGAAATTATCTGGAGTGAGCCTGACTCAGCGAAGTGAATGAATCATACCTCTTTGAAAAGGGAATCAGACACTTGAAATTATTTTTATGAGAACCAAACACTATGTACCCAAGGGATATATACCAATAAAACAAGGGAGTTTAATGAGCAGACAACTGTTCTCTTTTCTTGGCCTTAAAGAAGCAAGCTTCCAGGAGTTCTATATCTGTTAATAACCATGGAAGGGTGAAAGGAGACTGCTCCGTACATAGTGCTACTCACCATCTGCCATAATATATCTGTCTCTAATTTGTGAATTGTCCTGATTCATTCTGCTCCCTAATCCCTATGGGTAGGGATTTTCATGTGTTTTGTTCATTGACAAATCCCTTAGTGCTTTAAGCAGCGGCTATTACATAATATGTAGTAATAAATATTTGTCACATGAAGAAGTACATGAATTAGATTTATTGAATTTTGTATGTTTTGAATTTTGTATGTTCTCCATAACCAAATTCTCCTCACCATTAATATTCCTTTACCAATGTCCATCAGAAATTGATACCCTTTCATTGAAATAATGTATTTACTATACACTCTTGTCTTGTGATGTTTTCCTGGGGAGATGTTAATAAATGCCTACTCATCCCAGATATGGCATATATAACAGATCAAAGAAATAATTATATCCAAGTGTAGCTTGGTGAGCCGATGAATTTATTGGGCCTACTTATAGGGATATGTTCAAGGTTACATATAGGCATGTTAATGACCTAAAAAGAGCTACATCTGTGAAAATTGCCAAAAGCTGCATACATAGAATCTTCACTTCAGTTAACTTTCCTTCTCCTACATCCTCTAGCACCTCCTGGACTATGTGAGGCAAAATTACATATACTTGGGATGCAGGTGGAAATCAGTGGCTGGAATCCCAGGTAAAGGCTTCCCACTTTCTTTTTATGAGGGAATGTTAACAGGTCCGATCATATAACTGTCTCATTCAAGTAGCCACTTTCTCTCTGATTATGCCATCCCTCACTCTATCTATCTTGTGTATTCTTTCCACTTCCTGCACCACCATGTTTCCTGAGGCTCAGTGGAAGTGATATAGATATCTTGTTATTTTGTTCCATTTATGGGTGGGTGTTAGGCTACATAGCAATAGTCTTCTTTATTCTCAGCAGCCTGATCAATTCTTTCTCTTCTATAACCACTGCCTACTACTATTATTGATCTCTGATTAAGACCAACAGTAGCAATGATCTATGGGTGAAAATCTGAATGTTGAATATAGGTGCTTTGGAAACTATCTATTCATTTAACAACAGTAGTATCTTCCCCATTAGGCCCATGACCTTTCTAACCACAAGTTTTTGGGTTATAGCACAAACTGTGGGTTCCTTCTTTGTGAAACATTTGCTTGTACCTGTAACAGTTTTGTCACTGTTGCACCACTAAAGCACATCTTTCCTGGCATGTTTACAGTATGGTATACAGGTCCAAACCAAGTAGGACTGCCAGTGACCTGCACTAGGAATGCTTCAGCAGGGAATAATCTAGTTCAATCCCAACTTGAGTCTCTATGTCTTGAAACCAAAACATGCAGCGTCTTCAGCAATAGGGTCTTACTGTGCAGTTCCAGTATGGGGTTCACAGCAGTGGCAATAGCTTATATTGAATGGGGTGAGGAGAGGCTTCAGATGTACCCCATCCCAGGCAACTCTTAGGTAATTAGTCTATAAACAGAAATGAGGATTTCTGTTCAATAATTGTTTTACTTGCTTCTCTGTTGCTGTAATAAATCCTATTACCAAAAGCACCTTCAGGAAGAAAGCGTTTATTTTGGCTTATAGTTTGAGAGGGATAAGAGTCCATTATGGAGGGAAGGCATAGCAATGCGCAACAGATATTGCAGCAGAATGTGAGAGGTCACAACTTCAGTTTCGAATATGAAACAGAGACAGTGAACTGAAAGTAGGGAAAGGCTACGAAGTCTCAAATTCTGCCTTCAAATGACATACTTTCCCCAGCAAGGCTGCATGCATGACTTCTCCGAACAGTACCATCAGGTGATGACGGTATTCAAATATCTGAGCCGATGGGGAACATTTCTCATTCAGACCACCACAATAATCATGTTTTCTAGGAATGTCATTTTCTACTCATGCAGAGTACCTATATTCAAACTCTTTAACCATTGTTTTAATATTGACAGGCACAGACTGTCTTAGAATTTAAAAAGCCTGAAACAATCCAATAACTTTCAGCAGCTGCTCCTGGGGGGAAAAAGATATTGTGGTTTGGGTTGGAGGAACTGCTACATTTAAACCTCTACAATCCATAATTCTCTATAATCTGCCCTGATTCCTCTTCTTGGGGCACTGTCATGGGGTCGACATGAATCTTCCCATGTTAGATAGGGTCAGAGGGGCCAGGTAGTTTTTCTCTGTTCATCCTAGGGCTAAGGGGTATCAGAGCTGCACTCTCCCCTGCTGTACCTGCTGTGTGGTTCTAGCTGGTTCCTCTTGTCTGATAGACTCCTGGCTGTTTCTGGCTACTTCCTCTTCATTGACCTCAGCTAGCTTCTGAAAGGGCCCCAGGCTGAGTGAATAATCTCTACTCCCATGGGAGAAATGTACACAGTGTACATTTATCCAACCCTAGGAAAGGTCAAACCTTTTAACCAACACTGCTCTATTTTAATATCCATCCATTGATAGCCTCTGTCCCTGATGCTCCGGAGGGGTCACCAGAAACTAAGACACACTTGGCTCTGTTATCTACCTGAAACCAAATATGCTATATATTAAGAAGGGACCAATTAATCTGCAATTCAGGTTGTCCCTCTGGTTGCAGACAACTGTGGCCACCCTATTAGGGATGCTGCTAAGGTGGTTCCTACGTCACAAAAATCTTTTTTCTACAGTAACTGGTATCTCTCTCTGTTATCCCCTTCCTTGGTGAAGGTTTGCCTTCAGGTATCAAGGCATTCCAGAAGCTTAGAAGCTCGTCATTTGATATTCTGTAAATTATTTACCTGGGAACCTGACTTGATAAAATCTTGCTACATTTGTTGTCAAGTGACCTACACAGGCCACTTTATCTACCTTCTCTTCTCCCCTCCTCTGGATTGATGTAGCACACCAAATACACCAGGTTTACATAGTGGGATAAGTCATTCAGATCTTGCAGACTGTCTTGTACCTCAATAAAGGTCATGATCCACAATGAGGTTCATCAACATCACAAAAGCCCCATACCAACCTGGATGTCCCTTTTGAGTTGAGCTTCTTTCTGCACTCTCCTGTGAGCACAGTCCTCTCTGGCCAGGTGAACTTTGCACCATATTCCACCTCTTATTCCCAGGTTCATCACGATCACTTCTACTTCATTTTCTCCCTCTTCATTATTCCACTCCTCTTCCGAGTTCTGAGTAATTTGATCTCAGGAGGGGTTATGTAGGATAGATTTAATTTGTACTCTTTTGTGTATGACTTCCCATCCAGATACATGAAATTGCAAGCCAGTACTGGTGTCTCATCCTCTCCTTTAGCCAATTTACCCACCGAGTTAGAAAAGAATGTGGAATGCCACTGACTTTTGCTTCGAATCCCAGCCTATGTGAGGACACTCTTCCTGGCCAGGCGTGTGAGCTTCAGTTTTATTGCTTTCATCAATGGCAGTGCAACTTCTGCTACAATTTCCTTACAGCCATATTTCATATATGCTTTTCTTAGTCCGTGCTCTAGTGCTGTGAAGAGACACCATGATCACAACATCTCTTATAAAGGAAAGTGTTTAACTGGGGCTTGCTTACAGTTTCAGATGTTTAGTCTATTATCATGGTGAAGAGTGTGGCAGCATGCAGGCAGATGTGGAGTTGAGAAGTAGCTCAGACAGTTCTCCATCTGGGTCTGCAGGCAGCAGGAAGAGTCACTGGGCCTGGATTGGTCTTTTGAAACCTCAAAGCCCATCCCTAGTGACAGACTTCATCCAACAAGGCCATACCTTCTAATCCTTTCGAATAGTGCCGTTCCCTATGTATTTATATATATGAATCTATTGGGGGGGGCAAATCTATTTAAACTACCACATTCTACTCCCCGGCTCCCATAGACTTATAGCCATATCATATGGCAAAAATGCAGTCAGTCTAATTTCAAAAGTCCCATAATCTACTACAGCCTCAACACCGTTTAAAAGTTCAAAGCTAAAAATCTTTTCTGAGATTCATACAGTCTCTTAACTGTAATCCCTAACAAAATGAAAAACAAAAGGCAGATCACATTCTTCCTGTATATCATGGCACACAATACACATTACCATTCCAAAAGGGAGAAAGGGACCATAATGAGGAAATACTGGGCCAAAACAAGACTGAAAACCAGCTGGCAGACTTCAAACTCTTCATCTCTATGTCTGATGTTGAAGCACTCTTCAGATCTCCAACTCCTTTCAGCTTTGTTGACGGCAACACATTTCTCTCTCTTGGTCTGATTCCACCCACTGTTAGTAGCTTTTCTTAGCAGCTATCCAATGTCTCTGGCATCTCCAACATCTTGGGGTCTCCAAGGAAACCCAGGCTTCACCTTTACAGCCTCACACAATGGCCTCTCTGGGCCTCCATGCAGGGACACCCTTGACACATGCCTGACCTCAGTGGATTTCCTTAGTCTTGGAGGAAGATTCCATAACCCCTTTCTTTCTTTCTTTCTTTCTTTCTTTCTTTCTTTCTTTCTTTCTTTCTTTCTTTCTTTCTTTCTTTCTTTCTTTCTTTGTTTCTTTCTTTCTTTCTTTCTTTCTTTCTTTCTTTCTTTCTTTCTTTTCTTTCTTACTCTCCTTCATATTTTTTTCTTTTCCATGCTGTAGATTGAACCCGTGGCCTTGTTCATGCAAGTCAAAGTTCAACCCTTATGTCATATCCCAATCCTAGCAGTATAATTTTTAATTAAATTTGTTCTTTGACATTTCAATCAAGCATATAAGATACATTCTTATTACTCTGGCCGCCTACTCTCTTTTGTTTTTCTCATGACTTTATAAATACCCTCTCTTCCTTAAGAAGTTTTTTTTTCTTATTCATTTATTTTTGTTTTCTTTTGAGACCCAATGAGTTTAACAGGAACCATCTGTGTGACAGTGATTTGGGAACTCAACCACTAGGATCTGTTTATCAGTAAGTGCATAGCTATTGGCAGTGACTCCCCAGTTTACAAAAATCCATCAGTGGCCTTTTCTATCCATCATCCTGTATACCAATTTCTTACACCATCGGTATATTTTGTGATGCTCATCATGGAAATAGTCCTTTTCAGTATATAAGAAAATAATGCATAAATACACTAAGCCCCAGCCCCCAATGCGAGAATCTCTAGAGAATCCAAACCCTCAACTGCCCCTGACGATGAGTAAACATATGCCCTAGTATAGAGGCTCTTGTCCATTCTACTTTAGAATATATCTACAATTTTTAAAAAGTACAGCTCTAAGACCAATAATACAGAATCAGTCTTCAAGATGATGTGCATGCATCTGTGTTACAAAAGCTACAAATAATTCTAGCACATGCCACATTCTGGACAGTACTACCTGATATTTTTATAATAGATCTACTAAACACTATAAGACTCTTCATTACTAAGGACAGAATCACTTTTTATAATTAGAAGCACAGGAAATAGGTGATGAAAGTGAGGAAAATAGCAACTACAATGAAAGATAACTTGTTTAACTTAAAGCAGTAAGTCTAAGAGGGAACTTAGTCTTGAAGTAGATGGGGGGGGTGTCTAAAAGACAGCAATGATGTTTGTGCTTCCTATCTATTCAGATAGAGCAAGACAAATAAATCAATGGTCTAGGAATATTACAAATCAATCAATAGATAGTTATCCAATGCTAGAATGCTAAAATGTTCACTTGTAAGCTAAAACATAAGTGGCACCTTCAGTTTTAACCATTAAACAATTCTCAGCTGCTGAGTGACAGTGCTACCCTTATCACAATCTTATTTGCTGTTAAAGATAGGGAAACTAGGACAAAGAAAAATTAAGTGACTTGTGTTAAAAGGAAAATTCTTTAGACCAATTAAATTCAGTAGAGCTTGTCTGAGCAAAATTAAACAAAACCCCTTCTGAATTGGGCTGTTAGTAGAACCAGAGCAAATTGACAAACAGTAAGTAAGAAGATAATACGTCATAAATAGGAAACAAAAATGAGAAAAGGAAAACAACTTAAGAACCTACTCAATCAACCAGTCAAAGAGTCACAGCTTAATGTTTACAGCCTAATCAGGGAAGTGGCCTGCTGAGCTAGTGGAATTACACCCTCCTTAGATTTGGACTGTTGGGCCTGTTTACAAGTACTCAATACAAATACAGGGCTCCCTAAGGATTTCATTTAACATTTGTCAACTCTCATACAACAAGAAATGTTAGAGACTCCAGAAAATGTTGTGTTTATATCCATCCTTCTCAGTTTTATTTAAAATAAATTGTCTTGATTTGCATTTCCCTAATGACTAATGAAGTTGAGCATTTTTTAAGATGCTTCTCCGCCATCCGAAGTTCTTCAGGTGAGAATTCTTTGTTTAACTCTGTACCCCATTTTTTAATAGAGTTGTTTGGTTTTCTGGAGTCTAACTTCTTGAGTTCTTTATATATATTGGATATTAGCCCTCTATCTGATGTAGGATTGGTGAACATCTTTTCCCAATTTGTTGGTTGCCGATTTGTCCTTTTGATGGTGTCCTTTGCCATACAGAAACTTTGTAATTTTATGAGGTCCCATTTGTCAATTCTTGATCTTAGAGCATACGCTATTGGTGTTCTGTTCAGAAACTTTCTCCCTGTACCAATACAACCCTGAGATTTCACCTTACACCAGTCAGAATGGCTAAGATTAAAAATTCAGGAGACAGCAAGTGTTGGTGAGGATGTGGAGAAAGAGGAACACTCCTCCACTGCTGGTGGGGTTGCAAATTAGTACAACCACTCTGGAAATCAGTCTGGCGGTTCCTCCGAAAACTGGGCACCTCATTTCCAGAAGATCCTGCTATACCACTCTTGGGCATATATCCAGAGGATTCCCCACCATGTAATAAGGATACATGCTCTACTATGTTCATAGCAGCCCTATTTATAATAGCCAGATGCTGGAAAGAACCCAGGTATCCCTCAACAGAAGAGTGGATGCAAAAAATGTGGTATATATACACAATGGAGTACTATTCAGCCATTAGAAACAATGAATTCATGAAATTCTTAAACAAATGGATGGAGCTAGAGAACATCATACTAAGTGAGGTAACCCAGACTCAAAAGGTGAATCATGGTATGCACTCACTAATAAGTGGATATTAACCTAGAAAACTGGAATACCCAAAACATAATCCACACATCAAATGAGGTACAAGAAGAAAGGAGGAGTGGCCCCTTGTTCTGGAAAGACTCAGTGAAGTAGTATTTGGCAAAACCAGAACGGGGAAGTGGGAAGGGGTGGGTGGGAGGACAGGGGAAGAGAAAGGGGCTTATGGGACTTTTGGGGAGTGGGGGGCTAGAAAAGGGGAAATCATTTGAAATGTAAATAAAAAATATATCGAATAAAAAACAAACAAACAAAAAAAATAAATTGTCTTCAGAACTTCATGATGACAGTTCTAGTGTTGTTTAAGTTTATAGCTACTTGATATCATCAGTACTACTGAGTGTGTCTGGCTGAAAATCAAGAATTTAGAATTTTATGCTGCTTATTTATAGAGTTGAGAAGCTTTTAATGTATTTTTTATATTTTTAAATGGGTTTCTTATGTTTTTATTGGCTATTTTCTTTATTTATATTTCAAATATTATCTAATTTCCCAGCTCCCCATCCCCCACGAAACTCCCTATCCCATCCTCCCTCCTCCTGCTTCGATGAGGGTGTTCCTCCAACCACCCAACTCCCACCCTCAATTCTCCTACAATAAGGTATCTATCAAGACTTCATAGTACCAAGGACCTCTCCTCCCATGGTTGCCTGACAAGGCAATCCTCTGCTACATATGCAGCTGGAGCCATGTGTACTCCTTGGTTGATGGCTTACTCCCTGGGAGCTCTAGAGTGACTGGTTGGTTGATATTGATGTTCTTCCTATAAGGTTGTAAACTCCTTCAGCTCCTTCAGTCCTTTCCCTAAATCCTCCAATAGGGACCCTGCACTCAGTCCAATGGTTGGCTGTGAGAAACCTCCTCTGCATTTGCAAAGCTCTGGCAGGGCCTCTCAGGAGGCAGCCATATCAGGCTCATTTTTGCAAACATCCACAATAGTGCTGGGATTTGGTGAATGTATATGGGATGAATCTCCAGGTAGGACAATCTCTGGATGGCCTTTCCTTCAGTCTCTGCAATTCACTTGAACTCCATATTTACTCCTGTGAATATGTTGTTCCCCTTCTCAGAAGAACCAAAATACACACACTTTGGACTTCCTTCTTCTTAAGCTTCATGTGGTCTTTGAATTGTGTCTTTGGTATTCCAAGCTTATGGGCTAATATCTACTTAACAGTGAGTGCATACCATGTGTGTTCTTTTGTGATTGGGTTACCTCACTCAGCATGATATTTTCTAGTTCCATCCATTTGCCTAAAAATTTCATTAATTCATCATTTTTAATAGCTGAGTTACTCTATTGTGTAAATGTACCAAATTGTGGGTATCCATTCCTCTGTTGAGGGACATGTGGGTTCTTTCCAGCTTCTGGCTATCATAAATAGGGCTGCTATGAACAAAGTGAAGCATGTGTCCTTATTACATGTAGGAGCATCTTCTGGGTAGATGCCTAGGAGTGATATAGCTGGGTCCTCAGGTACTACTATGTCCAATTTTCTGAGGACCTAGCAAACTGATATCAAGAGTGGTTTTACCAGCTTGCAATCCTACCAGCAATGGAGGAGTGTTCCTTTTTCTCCACATCCTCACCAGTATCTGCTGTCACCTGAGTTTTTTTATTTTAGCCATTCTGATATGAGGTGGAATCTCAGAGTTGTTTTGATTTGCATTTCCCTGATAACTAAGGATGTTGATTTTTTTCTTTAGATGGTTCTTGGCCATTCGATATTCATCAGTTGAAATTCTCTTGTTTAGCTCTGTACTTGATTTTTAATTGGGTTATTTGAGTTTTCTGGAGTTTAACTTCTTGAGTTCTCGTATACGTTGGATATTAGACCTCTATTGGAAGTAGGATTGGTAAAAATATTTTCCCAATCTGTTGGTTGCCATTTTGTCCTATTGACAGTACCCTTTGCCTTATAGAAGCTTTGCAATTTTATAAGGTCCTGTGTTGATTTTTGATCTTAGAGCATAGGCCATTGGTGTTCTGTTCAGGAAAATTTCCCCTGTGCCCATGTGTTCAAGGCTCTTCCCCACTCTCTCCTCTTAAGTTTCAGTGTATCTGGTTTTTTTTGTGGAGGTCTTTATCCACTTGGACTTGCGATAAGGGTGCCACAGTGGATGGAGAGATAAGAATGGGTCGATTTGCGTTTTTCTACATGCTGACTACCAGTTAAACCAGTACCATTTATTAAAAATGCAGTCATTTTCCCACTGGACTGTTTTAGCTCCTTTGTCAAAGATCAAGTGACCATAGGTGTGTGGGTTCATTTCTGGGTCTTCAATTCTATTCCACTGATCTTCTTACCTCTCTCAGTACCTGTACCATACAGTTTTTATCACTACTGCTCTATACTACAACTTGATATCAGGGATACTGATTTCCCCAGAAGTTCTTTTACTGTTGAGAATAGTTTTAACTATCCTGGATTTTTTGTTATTCCAGATGAATTTGAGAATTGTTCTTTCTAACTCTATGAAGAATTGGGTTGGAATTTTGATGAGGATTGCTTTGAATCTGCAAATTGCTTTTGGCAAAATGGCCATTTTTACTATATTACTCCTGCCAGTCCCTGAGCATGGGAGATCTTTAAATCTTCTGAGATCTACTTTGATTTCTTTCTCCAGAAACTTGGAGTTCTTGTATTACAGTTCTTTCACTTGCTTGGTTAGAGTCACACAAAGGTATGCAATATTATTGGTGACTATTGTGAAGGGGGCTGTTTCCCGAATTTCTCAGCCTGGTTATCCTTTGAGTAGAGGAAGGTTACTGATTTGTTTGAGTTTATTTTATACCCAGACGTTCTGCTGAAGTTGTTTATCAGCTTTTGGAATTCTCTGGTGGAATTTTTGGAGTCACTAATGTATATGATCATATCATCTGCAAATAGTGATATTTTTATTTCACTTTTTCCAATCTGTATTACTTTGAACTCCTTTTGTTGTCTAATTGTTCTACCTAGAACATCAAGTACTATACTGAATAGATAAGGAGAGAGTGGGCAGCCTTGTCTGGTCCCTGACTTTAGTGGCATTATTTCGTGTTTCTCTCCATTTAATTTGATGTTGGTGACTGGTTTGCCATATATTGCTTTCACTGTGCTTATTTAGGTATGGGCCTTGAATTCCTGATCTTTACAAGACTTAACATGAAGAGAATATTGTCAAATGCTTTTTCAGCATCTAATGAAATGATCACGTTTTTTTTTTTTCTTTAAGTTTGTTTATGTGGTGGATTACATTGATAGATTTCCATATATTGAACCATCCCTGTAACTTTGGGTCATGGTGAATTATAGTTTTGATGTATTCTTGGATTTGTTTGGCAAGAGTTTTACTGAATATGCTTTAAATCAATGTTCATAAGGGAACTTGGTCTGGTGTTCTATTTCTTTGTTTGGTCTTTGTGTGGTTTAGTGTAATTGTGACTTTAGAGAATGAATTGGGTAGTGTTCCTTGTGTTTTTATTTTATGGAATAGTTTAAAGAGTATTGATATTAGGTCTTCTTTGAAAGTCTGAGAGAATTCTCCACTAAACTCATGAGGCCCTAGATTTTTTTTTTTTTTTTTTTTTTGGCTTGGGAGACTATTAATGACTGTTTCTATTTCTTTAGGGGTTATGGGACTATTTAGATTGGTTATTTGATGATTTTTTAACTTTGGCACTTGGTATGTGTCTAGTAACTTGTCCCTTTAATCCATATTTTTCAATTTCGTTGAGTATAAGCTTTTGTAGTAGGAGCTGAAGATTTTTTGAATTTCTTCAGTTTCTGTTGTTATGGTTCCCTTTTCATTTCTGATTTTGTTAATTTGGATACTGTCTCTGTGCCCTCTGGTTAATCTGGCTAAGGGTTTATCTATCTTGCTGATTTTCTCAAAGAACCAGCTCCTGGTTTTGTTGATTCTTTGTATAGTTCTTTTTGTTTGTATTTGGTTGATTTCAGCCCCGAGTTTGATTATTTCCCGCTGTCTACTCTTAGGTGTATTTACTTCTTTTTGTTCTAGAGCTGTCAGACATGCTGTCAAGCTTCTAGTGTATGCTCTCTCCATTTTCTTTTTGGAGGCACTCAGAGCTATGAGTTTTCCCCTTAGTACTGCTTTTATTGTGTCCTATAAGTTTTGGTATAATGTGTATTCATTTTCATTAAATTCTAAAATATCTTTAATTTCTTTCTTAATTTCTTCTTTAACCAAGTTATCATTGTTCAGTTTCCATATGTATGTGTGTTTTCGGTTATTTTTGTTGGAATTTAAGAGTAGCCTTAGTCTGTGGTGATCTGATAGGGTGCATGGGATTATTTCAATCTTCTTGTATCTGCTGAGGCCTGCTTTGTGACCTATTATATGGTCAGTTTTGGAGAAGGGACCATCAAGTGCTGAGAAGATGTTATATTCTTTAATTTTAGGATGAAATATTCTATAGATATCCGTTAAATCCATTTGGTTCATAACTTCTGTAGTTTCACTTTGTCTCTGTTTAGTTTCTGTTTCCATGATCTGACCATTCTTGAGAGTGGGGTATTGAAGTTTCCCCCTATTATTTTGTGGGGTGTAATGTATGCTCTGAGCTTTAGTAAAGTTTCTTTTATGAATGTGAGCACCCTTGTATTTTGGAGCACAGATGTTTAAAATTGAGAGTTCGTCTTGGTAGATTTTTCCTTTGCTCAGTATGAAGTGTCCTTCCTTAACTTTTTTGATAACTTTTGGTTGAAAATAGATTCAATTGCTACTCCAGCTTGTTTCTTGGGACCATTTACTTCAAAAATTGTTTTCCAGCCTTTTACTCTGAGGTAGTGTCTATCTTTGTCACTGAGGTGCATTTCCTGTATGCAGCAAAATGCTGGGTCCTATTTACATATCCAGTCTGTTAATGTATATCTTTTTATTGCGGAATTGAGTCTATTGATGTTAAGAGATATAAGGGAAAGTGATTGTTACTTCCTGTTATTTTTGTTGTTAGTGGTGGAATTATGTTTGTGTGGCTGTCTTCTTTTGGGTTTGTTAAAAGATTACCATCTTGCTTTTTCTAGAGTGTAATTTCCCTCATGCTGGCTTGTTCCATCTATTATTCTTTGTGGAAAAATATTGTGTAAATTTGGCTTTGTCATGGAATATCTTGTTTTCTCTGTCTATGGTAACTGAGTTTTGCTGAATATAGTAGCCTGGGCTGGCATTTATGTTCTCTGAGGGTCTGTATTAGATCTTCCCAGGATCTTCTAGCATTGATAGTCTCTGGAGAGCAGTCTGGAGTAATTCTGATAGGTCTGCCTTTATATGTTATTTTACCTTTTTCCCTTACTGCTTTTAATATTCTTTCTTTGTTTAGTGCATTTGGTATTTGGACTATTATGTGACAGAAGGAATTTCTGTTCTGGTCCCATCTATTTGGAGTTCTGTAGGCTTGTTGTATGTTCACGGACATTTCTTTCTTTAGGTTAAGGAAGTTTTCTTCTATAATTTTGTTGCAGATATTTACTGGCCCTTTAAATTGGGACTCTTCCCTCCTTCTATACCTATTATCCCAAGGTTTGGTCTTCTCATTGATTCCTGTATTTCCTGGATGTTTTGGATTAGGAGCTTTTTGCCTTGGTCATTTACTTTGACTGTTGTGTCATTGGTTTTTATAGTATCTTCTGAACCTGAGACTCTATCTCTTCTATCTCTTGTATTCTGTTGGTTATCTATGACTACTGATCTCTTTCCTAGGTTTTCTAACTCTAGGGTTGTCCCCCTTTGTGGTTTATTTGTTTCTATTTCCTCTATTTCCATTTTTAGATCTTGGAGGCTTTTGCTCATTTCCTTCACCTGTTTGTGTTTTCCTGTAATTCTTTATGGGATTTTTGTGTTTACTCTTTACAGGCTTCTAGCTGTTTACCTGTGTTCTCCTGTATTTCTTTAAGGGAGTTATTTTTGTCCTTCTTAAAGTCCTCTATCATCATCCTAAGAAATGATATTAGACTGAATCTTGCTTTTCTGGTGTGATGGTGTATCCAGTAATTGCTATGGTGGGAAAATTGGGTTCTGATGATACCAAGGTACCTTGGTTTCTCTTGCTTATGTTCTTATACTTGCCTCCTGCCATCTAATTATCTCTAGTGCTGCCTGCCCTCACTATATCTAACTGGAGCCGGTCCTTCCTGTGATCCTGGTTGTGTTAGAACTCCTCAGAGTGCAGGTGCAGCTTTCTCTGTGGTCCTGTGATTCCAGGCCCTCTGAATCCTGTGATTCTGAGATCCTGCGTAAATCAGAGCTCCTGAGCATCAAGCTGCCCCTGGGACCCTGAGATCCTGACGTGACAAAGCTCCTGTGATCCTGGGATCATGTGATCCTGTGATTCTGGGTGTGTTAGAGTACCTAGGAGTGGAGCTTCCTCTGTGTATTATGGGACTGGCACCCACGTTAAACTAGCCCAGACAGGAAAGTACCTGCGCCACTGGGTTGGATGGGGTTCCTGTGTCCCTGGATCCTGCTGGTTCCAGTTATGCCTGGTGGTGTTAGGACAAATGTTATGTCCTCCTCACCTCTAATCCTATGATTCTAGGCATGTTAGGGCACCTGGAAATGTCACTTCTTCTAGCTTCTATGGGCCTTTATTCAGTTTCTTAATTGACATTTCACCATATCCAGGCTTCTAGACTCACTAGTGTATGTTCCACAGCTCTCAGTAGTGGCATAGAACCATGAGCACCTACTCAGCTTCTGAACCACGCTTGAAGCCAGGTCAATATTTTAATATACTAAATATGCATAAGGTAATGAAATTTAGAGATGAAATATATATATATATACATATATATATATATATATATATACACACTACTTTCAGCAAAATTCATATTAGTCAGATATATGGAAGTATTTCAAATCCTTCAAATCCCATTTCTTCCTATATGAGACACTTTCCACATTATAATGAAGCTGTTTTGTATCCTTCAATTTTTGTAACTGTGGCAAATGTTGCTGCATGCACTATATGTTTGATGTATATAGATTGCTAAATGTAAATTAATATGGAAGTTCCTCCAGCATTACCACAAGCTGTCACTAAGTTACACATTAAGTGGTTTATGATGATGATTGCTTAGTAAATTTATTGCTAGTGAAGTAGCTCATCAAAGTGATCTATCATCAATATAGCACATAAAATCTGGTTTAACAATTTTTAAAATATCAATGAATGTATTTGGGGGTAAATGAATATATTGAAAGTACTTTAACTAATAGCTATATCCAGTTCCAGTCTTGTCCTTTTAGAGCTTGCAAATACTTAGCAACGTGAATAATGGGAAATAAAAAAACGTTATGTGAGGATTTTCTTCATAGGAAAGCTATCAGAAAGTTCATGGGCAAACAAGACTTTAGTTTCTAGAGTACCTGAATTTGGATATGGTACAAGGTTCTGGCATTTGACATGCAGGCATTTGAAGAAATGAAACATATCCTGGTGAAGACTCTGACTTTCAACATTCCCACAGAAACATGCAGGCTGTCAGAGTGCACAAAGCCAGGAACAAAGCTTGAAAATATGCTTGAATTGAACAGAAAGATAAGAAAGGGATTTTCTGGTTAACTGAAACTGGAGAGTTTTGGGGAATATTTTGCTGCTCAAAATTATTTTAGTGTGTATCATAGATGATTTGTGAACTATCACTGTAAGTCACACTTTAGTGAATCCCCAATTTTTGAAGGATTAAAATTAAGTGCCGATCATTTGGACTCCATCAAACGTCAATTACTTTTACTTTAATGATTTGTGATATCAAACAAAAGTTTGCTATTGACTTTTATAATCTCTTTATTAAGGCTTCTGGATGGCAACTATGTAAGAGGTTTTCCTGGTACTAATGTCAGGAAAACTATAAAATAGCTTGCTTATAAATATTTTCCACTGTATACCCAATATCTAGCTGAAGGGAAGGTAGACCAGCTGGATTTTAGGGACAGATAAAAAAATATATAGGTACAATAATGACCTATATATATCCATTATGAGTCAACAGAAAAGCAGCCCCTCATTTATATCCCTTAGAAGCAGAGGGCATAGAAGACTGGGTATGCTCCAGTAAAAGAGTATAACATAAGAATTCTGTGGTCAGAAATCCAGCAGACATACAACTAAAGCAAAGAGATATATTGGAGATGAGTAGAGAAAGTGATAGACAAATCAACAAATGGTCATCTGGAAGATTAATCATGCTCCTTAAAAACATATATCTTGAATTTGGATATAGTTAATGACAACTGAACTTTGAAAGAAAAAATAAGATAATTGACTCCTGCCCTGCCATGCTCTTGTATTTCTCATGTATTTTACATTCTCAAGTAAAGAGAGCATACAAACTATAGTCCTTTGATAGGTGTTATCATCAACTTTGAACATTAAATTCTTGAGAATCTGATTTAGCCTAAATTCAGATGATGCAGCTACTACATACAATAAATTTTAGTTCTAGCTAGGTAACAATGAAAAGAGGGTATGTTCAAAAAGCCAAGCACAAACATGGGAAGAAGAATGGTCATGGAGCCAGTGCTGACTATCATTCAGAAAGAAGCTGGGTATCCAGGCTATATACCAAGAGATGAAAACTATCCAACAAGAAGAATGAAACTGGAGAACACATGAAAGGCCTGACTTGTTGGAGCTTTGTGTGTACTTACAGTTTAATGTCAATATAGAATATGCCCTGGAGCAGTAGTCAGGAAACAAAGCCACAGTCAGGAGACAGAGATCAGTGAGAAACCCAGACAATGGCAAGGAATGTTTGCACATCTGCTTCCAGATACTGCAGGGAACCTGCATGAGCTAGTGAGCACATTTGCTATTTTAGCTTGCTTCATATGCCAGTTGTTACTTATTAGCCTGTTCTGACATGATCTCAAACATGGGCTCTGTGAAAAGTTGTGAGATTAAATGAAAAATGAGCCACAAACTAGGAAAAAAATAACTTGTATATCAGATATTTGAAAAAGATAAGTACTGTTCTAATAAAGTCCCCTGTATACTTTTCTCAGACTCTTGCATCTTGTGTAACTGCTGCAAAATAAAAGCCAGAAGACTGACATTGGTCCAACACTACTAACTAGACTGCAAACCTTAGACAGTACATATAAGAGACTTTCAAACTTAGTGAGTCCAACAAAAGACATAAATAGTCATCACCAATGGGAAGCCATGGGTGGCAAATAATTGTGTGAAAAGACTCAACAATATCAGCCACCATAAAAATGCACATTGAAATTATGTAGCATTGGTATCTACTATCAGGATGACTAAAACAAAAACAGTGACAATTCCAAATTATGCAAGTGAAGTGTTGATCATCTATTATAGCTGCTCACTAGCTATAAAATGATAGTCACTCTAGAGAAATGTTTGGTTGTTTCTTATAAAACTCTGTATTTTGCTACCACGCAAGCCAGAAAAATTAGAAAAGTGACACATGAATATTCATATCATTTTTTCATACTGATTTAGAACTTAAAGTGCCCAAACTGTCCCTAATACAAATCCTGGATAATGGGATACTATTCAGCCACACAAATGAATGACATACTGTATCCACGTCAACCAAATGTATCTCCAATGCATCTTTCTAAATGGTTAATAGGAAACTGTGAAAGACTGCATTCTTTATTGTTGCAATTATATAATATACTTTAAATAGTAAAATCATAAAGAGAGACAAGAGAGATAATGCAGTGGCTTAGAGCACTTGTTGCTCTTGCAGAAGACCTGAGTTTAATTCTCAGCATCCAGAGAGTTGCTCAGAACCACTTATAACTCCAGTTCCACAGGATCTAAAATCTTCAGGCATTGGGCATACATGTAATACAAATATATGCATACAGACAAAATATTCATATGCATAAAATCAAAAACCAAATTTTTAAATTTTTAAAAATAAAATCAAAGATGGAGAAGAGAATAATGATTTCCAGGGCATAAGGTGAGGGATGTGATTATAGAGGAGTAGCAGATGGAAGTTCTTTTCTGGTAATATAATAGTTCTGCATCCTAATTATTACATTACTACACAAATGCATATATTAATTAAATAGATATATACATATACACACATACATATAAGCAGTTATAAAACTATTGAAATTATATTTTGTATGTATGTGTAGATATTTCTGTGTATAAGGTTTACACTCCAGCACTATTTATCATTATTGTTACCTGTACATTAGAATGTACATTAGAAACATTTACTAGTGGAATGAATCCATGACTAAATGTGCAAGCTTCTATATATATACCAGGTCTGTTCTTTAACACTACAGTATTAGTCAATTTCTTGGCTTTGATATTATAATACAGTTATGTATGATATTAACACTAGGAAAATTAGTTCAAGGTAGCCTATTATTACCTTTCCATCTTGCTATAAATATATAATCATTTTCAAAGTAAAGAATTTAGGACAATCCTGATCAGAAGAAATTTCATAGTAAGCACATTTCCTTTTTAAAATTTTTTTTATTGATATATTTTTATTTACATTTCAAATGATTTCCCCTTTTCTGGGTCCCCACTCCCTGCAAGTCCCATAAGCCCTCTTCCCTCCCCGTTCCTCCATCTACCCCTTCCTGCTTCCCTGTTCTGGAATTCCCCTATACTCTTGCACTGAGTCTTTCAAGAACCAGGGGCCACTCATCCATTCTTTTTGGACATCATTTAATTTGTGGATTATGTCCTGGGTAGTCAAAGTTTATGAAGGGTAAGTTCTTGAAGCAATTGGGTTATACATATCAAGATTACCACAATAATTGTTATCAGTTAAACCTATGGGAATGTATTTTAAGTGGTAATCAGATGTCTGCTTGAACACACATGCAATAATTTTTAGAGTATTGCCAATGAGAAGGAAATGACCTGACTTTGTAATGATAGAGTTATAACTAAGAAAATGAATCATTTTACTTACTGTAAATTACTATGTAGCCAGTAAAACATAATTTTGTATATTTAGAATGCATGAAAATGTGAGATAACAATCCAGATACACAGGCTGTACACTATAAAGAAACACAAAATTATGAATAAAATCCTAAGGAAATATCATAATATTCAAAAGACTTATCTCTATGCTAGATTTTATGAACTCTTCTTATTTCCTTACACTTTACTAAGATTTCCAAATATTATATAATGTACATGCTTTTATAATATGTATAATGTAAATATATTAGACTCAAGGGAAATTAACCAAAGCATTAGCAAGTATATCTTAGTGGTTGTACTAATATAATTTATTAATGAATTCATACAATTTTTGTTTTGTGCATTGTCTACAATATGTCTATATTATTTATATCATTCATAAAGCTAATGAATGTCTGTTGGTGTACTTTGGGGATTACTTTATTGAGTTGTATTATCTACCACCCTTCCAACTCCCCAACACAAGGTAAGAGACAAAGAAGGTAAGAGCAGATAGGGAGCATAGACATCTTTAGACTACTTCCTGCTTATTAGGGGAATGGGGTTTCTAGGGCCAAGTCCAATCTAAGTCGTCAGGATATCTATAACCAGCAATCCAGTAAAATAGCAATCCAACAATAGCAAAAGCAGCAGCAGGGAGAGCCAGGGAGGACAGTGTCCTGCCACACACCCCTCTCAGGGCTCTTGCACTTATACCCTCTCCAAAGTCCCAAGCTTAAACTACCTGCAGCTGGCAAAAATCACGGCACTCCTAGAGCACAGGGCAACATAATGGCTGTGGTCAATCTGAAGCAGCCACATATCCCATGCTTGGGATTCAAATACAAACATAATCATATAACAGAACTTGGTTTTTAAAGAAAACAAAAATTATTATTATTATTATTATTATTATTTAGTATTTACAATCCAGCCATTGCTCTCCCTTCTGCCCCCTCCCACAGTTCCTCATTCATTCCTCCTCTGAGAGAATGCTCTCCCTCACCAGCCTTCCCTACTTCCTGGGGCCTCAGGTCTTTCAAGGATTAATCCTCTGCTATGTATGTGCTGGGGATTTTTGACTAGCTAGTGTATGCTGTCTGGTTGGTGGCTCAGTGTCTAGGAGCTCCCAGGGGTCCAGATTAGATGGGACTGCTGGTCTTCCTATGGGGTTAACCTCCTCCTTGGCTTCTTCCAGCCTTTCCCTAATTCAAACATAGGGGTCCCTGACTTCAGTCCAATGGTTGGATGTAAGTATCTGTGTCTGTCTCAGTGAACTGCTGGTAGGGACTCTCAGAGGACAGCCATGTCAGGCTCCTGTCTGTTACCATGATATAGCATCAGTAATGGTATCAGGCCTTGGTGCCCACCTATGGTATGAATCCCAAGTTAGGCAGGTCACTCGACTGCCTTTCCTTCAGTCTCTTCTCCATTTTGGTCCATTTTTAGAAACAATTCTGAGTCAGAAATTTTGACTTTGAGATGGTAACCCCATCCCTCCATTTGAGGCCCTGTCTATCTACTAGAGGTGGGGACACTCCAAGTTCCCTCTCCCCAATGTTGGGCATTTCATCTAAGATCCCTCCCATTGTGTTGTGAGAGTCTCTCACATCCTAGGTCTCTGATACTTTCTAGAGGGTTCCCCCACATCCCACCCCCTCAAGACTGCATATTTCCATTCATTCTGCTGGCCCTCTGGGCTTCTTTCCCGTCCCCCACCATGCCAATTTGTCCTATTGACAGTATCTTTTGTCTTACAGAAGCTTTTCACTTTCAAGAGGTCCCATTTATCAAATGTTGATCTTAGAGGCTGAGGCACTGGAGTTCTTTTCAAGAAATTTCCTCCTGTGTCAATGAGTCTCTTTCCCATTTTCTCTTCTATTCATTTCAGCGTATCTAGTTTTATGTTGAAATACTTGATCCACTTGGACTTGAACTTTGTACAAATGTAGATTCAAATAAACTTTTGTGGCAGATCATGGTTGCTGACAACTGTGCCATTATAATTCTTGCCCTTGCATCCAATTAATTGTTCTGAAGATCACATGGCTTTTCACAAGCTTGTCTAACTCAACATTCATTAGTTCGTTCATTTAGTCACTAATTCATTCCTCCATCATGCGGATATTTACCATAGTGTAGAGCCAGGCAATGGATAAGCGAAAATGCAGGCATGGCCTTTGCCTAGTTATGGTTTGATATACAATGTCTTCCTTAGGTTTGTGTGTTTTAACACTTGGCCTCTTACTAATGCTGTTTGAGAATGTTGTAGAACCTTTCAAAGGCAGAGTATAGATGGAGGAAGTGAGTAGCTGTGAGACAGACTCTGAGTATCAAAATACGACCTTGATTTGAAACAGTCCCCCTCCTTTTTGATCTGTAAGACATGATAGGGATTACTTTAGCTGAAATGCATAGAGGAGGGGGAGATAGAACCTGTTGAGACCACCTCCAGTAGATAGGCATAGCACCCAGTCAAGGGAAGGGACCATTCACCCATCTCAAAGTTTTAACCCAGAAATGTTCCTGTCCAAAGTAAGAACAGAAATTAAAAAATGGAACAGAGACTGAAGGAAGGGCCAACCAGGAATTGCCCTACCCGGGGATCCATCATGTCTGCAGACACCAAACCAAGACACTGTTGCCTGATCAAGATGTGCTTGGTGACAGGAACCTAGTGTGGCGGTTACTGGGGAGGTCCAGACAGTAACCAAGCAATGCAGATGTAGATGCTTGGAGTCTAACCATCAGACTGAGATCAGGGAACCTGGCTGGGAAGCTGGCAGAAGAACTGGAAGAGCAGAAGGCAATTGTAACCCCATCAGCAGAACCACATAGGCTGGACTAACTACCTACTTCCCCCAAAGTTTAGACCACCAACCAAGGAGTGTACCTGGAGGGATCCATAGCTTCAGATACAAACCTAGCAGAGGATGGCCACACCTGACAGCAATGGGAAGGCTCTCTCTGACTCTGTCACTTGCCATTATATCCCCGTCCCCTAACTGGACTTCCTGGTTGGGCCTCAGTGGGAGAGAATGTGCTTAGTCCTGCTGGGACTAGATGTTCCAGGGCAGGGTGGTACCCAAGGGGGATTTCCCTTCTCCTCAGAGAATGGACAGGCATAATGGTGGGTATTTGTTAGTGTGGGAATGGGAAAACAGGAGGGAGGGGACAGCAATCCCAATGTAAAGTGAATAAATTAAGTAATGAATGAAAACAAGAAGAAAAATTAGAGTTTGAATGAATGCTACAGATCCTAGAAGCCATGTTTTTTATCTTTTTTTCATTTTTATTGGTTATTTTATTTATTTACATTTCAAATGTTATCCCTTTCCTGGTTACCCACCCACCCAGAAACCTCCTATATCATCCCCCCTCCCTCTGCTTCTATGAGGGTGTTCCCTATCCATTCACTAGCACTAGAGCTGCCAGTGAGACTATTTGGCCCTGAAGAGTGAGAGGATGGTCTGAGCTCACCAGGATGATCTAAAATGAAAAGTTATGGTAAATAGCTAGAGAAGTTATCAGTCCTCTCATTCAAGGGTCAATACCAGTAGTAACAACCAGGATTGCTAGGAAAGGCAGGATCTGAACTGCTCTTTTGCTGTTATGCCTTTCAGCTATGAACCCTTTGGTGGGAACTGGCAAAAATTCTTCACTAAGTACCACCCCTAGCTTTTGAGAAAGGAACACCATACCACAAGTCCCGGGCCACTTTGCAGATAGTTGTAGACTTGAGTGCCACAGAGAATTGAAGCACTGTAAATATTTGGGCATAGAGGCTGGGTGGTGGTGTTAAGAGTTATAATATTATTAAAATCTGTAGGATCTAGTGTGCTGCACAAAGTGTGTCCATGGGGAATTAAAGTTGTTTGCAATGAGAGAGAGGGGGGGGGTAATGTTTGATTTAAAGCAATTAATGAGCAGAGAGGTGAAAGAATCTAATCAGCCAATTTTCAAGGCCACAAATGGTGGATGTGAGTTTCACCCAATATCCTCCAAAGCAGTCAGGCAGAGCATTTATTCAGTAACTCATATGCAGAGGTTACAGTATGAAATAAAAGACTGTATGATAGAGAGGTGAGATGAGGATTGTCTGAGAGGTGCGATGTTAGGAATATAAGGACCTTTGCGGAACATTGAGTCACTTCCTTTACTGTGTCTACTCTTATTGTTTGAGAGAGTAGGCTGTGTCCCCTCTGTATTTATTTTGATCATGCCTGATGGGTGACTGCAATGAATGCTGTAGGAAAGTTTACCAATGACTCCTGCCTCCCACCTGGGGAGTCCCAATGTTGACTGGGGAAGAAAGTTCAGGATAAAGCTGAGGCAAGTAGTATAGTTCCAAAGGAGCATGTGAAAATAGCATCAGTGATATATTTTAGAAAAGATGAGAAGACTTAGAAGTAGGGATAAGAGAAGATTTGGAAGTAGCGAATCTCTCCATTCCCCTACTCCCTCACAGTAATTGAATAATATTTGAATCCAGGGTACTGCTAGGTAACCATTTGGATTGATGCGGTTATTGAGGACAAATTTGATTGCAAAGGCAAAGAAATTTGGGGCCCTTTAGGTCAGATGCTGGGTGGAAAGGCTTGAGGCTTTCTTATAAGCAGCTCAAGGGTGAATGAGAAGTATAGAAGACACCATTATCATGAATGAGAAATGGGACGAAGGAATAACACAAGCTATTTAATGGGTCTGTCATACACTCAGCAGAGCTCAGAGCTTAGCCTGCCTAAGCCCAGAGCAGAGAGCTAAGTCAGGAGTGGCAGAAACCCAAAGACAAATCGAGTCTCTAAGATGGGGGTCTCATCAACAGGAAAGGGTCAGGGAAAGGGGTTACAAAAGTCACAAGAGCCTAGAGAAGCTGTGGATTATGGGAAGCTCCAAAGAGAAGGTACAATGACAGGTAGCAGCACATATGCCTAAGTAGGGCCTAAGGAACTGCAAGGTTGAAGCTTGGAGACTGGTGGGATAAAGTCAGGTAAAGAGGGCACGAAGGGTTGCAATGGCTCACTGGGGCCTCAGGAACTGCAAGGTTGCAGCATCAATAGGGGCAGGGGAGAATGGGGTCAGGTGAAGAGAGCCAACAGCCTTAAAGACAGTGGTGGGGGTACCTTGACCTCCAAGATTACTTTCACCTCCAGGCATACCAGAGGGTTGCTGGACACTCAAGTCCAAGGAAACAAAGAACCTATTTGTTAGTTCCATTATTTTCATGAAATATATGAACAATATTAAGAGTTACATTTTTAGGTTTTAGCTCTACATCTAGACTAATAATGACATTTTGGTATTTGGTAGCTATGTCTAGTTATTCAATCTAAATTTAAATTAACAATGAAGTTCAGTTGTTACACTAGCCACACTTTAAGAGTATCATATTGTTAGGAGCTACATATCCAGAGAATACCTCTAGAGCAGCCATTCTTGACCTGTGGATCATGACTCCTTTGTGTGGTTGAAATGTCTTTTCATAGTGTCACCTAAGATCATCAGAAAACACATGTTTACATTACCATTTATAATAGTAGAAAAATTACAGTTATGAAGTAGCATTCTCAACTAAGGTCAGAGAAGCTTCTTGTTTTTTCTTTCTTTTAATATCCATTTTATGAGCATAAGCATTTTGCCCACACGTGTATCTGTATAACATATACATGTCTGGTACACACAGAGGTCAAAATCCTCCTCAGTTGGTGTTATAGACAGTTGTGAGCCACTATGTGAGTTCTAGGAATCAAATTTGGGTACTCCAAGATAATGGTAAGTACACTTAACCACTGAACCATTTATTTCTCCAGCCCTGGAGCTTCTGTTTTAAATATATAACAGCCAATGAAAAGATGTAGGGGAATGCCAGGGCAGTGAAGTGGGAGTGGGTGGGTGAGTGGGAGAGCACCCTCATAGAAGCGGGGGGGGGGGGGGGGAGGGGAGGTATGGGATAGGGGGTTTGTGGAGGGAAAACCCGAGAAAGGGGACAACATTCGAAATGTAAATCAATAAAATAACCAATAAAAAAAGTTTACAAACCCCAAACCAAAACCCCATTGGTCTTTTTGAGGTTTTTCAGCTTTCCTAGATTGAATATTTCTCAAGTTCTTGCTCTTTGGTGAATTTCCAAAGTTCTTAAAGTGTCAGTTATGACATTTTGGCCAAGAATTTTCATTGTTTTTATGAACAGGCAGGTTTATCGTGGTCCTTAGTCTATCATTCTACACAATTATACTTCTACTGTATGGTTTTAATTCTTAACATGGAAGACTATCAACTTTTATCAAATGGTGCATCTCCATCTACCATCCATAGAGATGGCCACACTGTTTTAATCCTTTAATCTATTGTTACAATGAATTACATTTAATTGTACAAAGGTAACCTAGTATTCCTGGGATGTATACCACTGGCTACTGCTATAGTTTGAATGCATGTACATCCAAAATTGATGCTGAAATGCAATTGCAATTATAACAATAGTTAGAGGTAGAACATTTAGAATCCTTGCCTTTATAAATCAATTAACACATTATTAAAAGAATGGATGTATTATAAAAGAGTGATTGCAAGTTATTCTTTTACTGTCATTTGCCCTCCTGTCTTCCCTTCAGAGGATGACACATTAAAAAGTACTTAGCTAGATTTTAGCACCTTGACCTTGTGTTTATTGTACCAATAATGTTGTGGAAATTAATTTCTGATTTTTATAAATCACCCATGTTGAGATATTCTTTATATCAGCAAAAAAGAACTTGAATAGTTTGGGTTATAGTCTTTTATAAATTATCAAGTTCTATTCATTTGCATTTAGTTATACTATTGCCATCTATGGAAATGAAATAACCTGATCTTTATTTTTCCTTCCCTTCAATATTTCCTCCAATCAGCATTAAGACTGTTTGATTCCTAAAACAAATCATGGAATGTTCATTAGTAATTCATTTTAGGAAATACTGGAATGCTTTCTTCTTTGAATGTTTGTTAGAACTTACCAGTAAAACTGTCTGCCCCTACAGTTTTCATTGTGAGAAGACTGCTGTTTAGAGACTTCATAAATTTAAGTGTTCTATAAGTGTTTCTAATTCTTATCAAATGGGTTTTGATATATTAGGCTTTTAAAAATATTTCTATTATATCAAATTTTCACATTTTTAGAGAGAAAATTGTCCATAATGTCTTATCTTTAATTTGAATCATCTGTAACAATTATTTTTTATTATCAAATTTTTACCAAAAATATAAAACACACAATTTTTCTCAATGTAGAAAATGTTTTAATTCTGATAATTTATTTTCCCAAATATACTTTGCCTTTAAATTTTCTGCTTATTCTCATTTTAAAGGCGAATATATTTGGAGTCAATAGATTAAAATGTTCCTTATAAAATAACACATGACAAGCAAAATTTATAAAATAGTTCTTATTAGTAAAAGATTGCTTAAGGCAAAATTGTTCTGAATTCTCATTTTTCTAGTTACTATTTTTACTCAGCTTTCCCAGTCTTCTTCACAACCATCACTTCCCTTTACAAATTCTATATCTTAGACTATATATTCTCCTTCATTGTTCTATAAAACTAGTTTTTCAACCAACTCATTTTTTGATGACAAATGTTTTCTATGTATTATTATGATTGGATAATATGAGACCTAGGAATAATATCAATATACCTGGTACTCTGCTCTTTACTAACATTCTTTCCTTTACTTTTAAATTGCCCATGCAATTTGACAATATCTTTTTTATTCGATATAATTTTTTATTTACATTGTAAATTTCCTCATTGTTTATATTTAATGTAATTTAACATATGTTCCTTTGATAAACATTAGATATGTAACACACAGATAGGTTGCCATAACTTCGTTGTTGATCTATATTAAGTATTAGCATAAATTTTGTAGTAGTTTCTAACTTAATGCATTTAATTTATTTTTATTTATTTTTTAATTCTATTTATGTTTTATTTACATTTCAAATGATTTTCCCTTTCCTGGTTCCCCACGCCCCAAAAGTCCTATAAGCCCTCTCCCTCCAACTGTTCCCCCATCCACCCATTCCTACTTCCCTGTTCTGGTATTCCCCTATACTGCTGCACTGAGCCTTTCCATAACCAAGGGCCACTCCTCCGTTCTTCTTGGAAATAATTTGATATGTGGATTATGACTTGAATATTCCAAGTTTCTAGGCTATTATATGCTTAACGGTGAGTACATACCATGATTGATCTTTTGAGACTGGGTTACCTCACTTAGTATGATGTTCTCCAGCTCCATTCATTTGTCTAAGAATTTCATTGTTTCTAATGGCTGAATAGTACTCCATTGTGTATATATACCACATTTTTTGCATCCATTCTTCTGTTGAGGGATACCTGGGTACTTTCCAGCATCTGGCAATTATAAATAGGGCTTCTATGAACATAGTAGAGCATGTATCCTTATTACATGGTGGGGGATCCTCTGGGTATATGCCCAGGAGTGGTATAGCAGGATCTTCCGGAAGTGAGGTGCCCAGTTTTCTGAGGAACCGCCAAACTGATTTCCAGAGTGGTTGTACCAATTTGCAACCCCTGTTCCTCTTTCTCCACATCCTCGCCAACACCTGCTGTCTCCTCAGTTTTTAATCTTAGCCATTCTGACTGGGGTAAAGTGAAATCTCAGGGTTGTTTTGATTTGCATTTCCCTGATGACTAATGAAGTTGAGCATTTTTTAAGATGCTTCTCATCCATCCGAAGCTCTTCACGTGAGAATTCTTTGTTTAACTCTGTACCCCATTTTTTAATAGGGCTTTTTGGTTTTCTGGGGTCTAACTTCTTGAGTTCATTGTATATATTGGATATTAGCCCTCTATCTGATGTAGGGGTAGTGAAGATCTTTTCCCAATTTGTTGGTTGCCAATTTGTCCTTTTGATGGTGTCCTTTGCTTTACATGAACTTTGTAATTTTATGAGGTCCCATTTGTCAATTCTTGATCTTAGAGCATATGCTATTGTCATTCTGTTCAGGAACTTTCTCCCTGTACCGATGTCCTCAAGGGTCTTCCCCAGTTTCTTTTCTATTAGCTTCAGAGTGTCTGGCTTTATTTGGAGGTCCTTGATCCACTTTGAGTTGAGCTTAGTACAAGGAGACAAGGATGGATCAATTCGCATTCTTCTGCATGCTGACCTCCAGTTGAACCAGCACCATTTGTTGAAAAGGCTATCTTTTTTCCATTGGATGTTTTCAGCCACTTTGTCGAGGATCAAGAGGCCATAGGTGTGTGGGTTCATTTCTGGATCTTCAATCCTGTTCCATTGATCCACCTGCCTGTCACTGTTCCAATACCATGCAGTTTTTAATACTATTGCCCTGTAGTATTGCTTGAGGTCAGGGATAATGATTCCCCCAGAATTTCTTTTGTTGTTGAGAATAGTTTTAGCTATCCTGGTTTTTTTTGTTATTCCAGATGAATTTGAGAATTGCTCTTTCTAACTCTATGAAGAATTGAGTTGGGATTTTGATGGGTATTGCATTGAATTTGTATATTGATTTTGGCAAAATGGCCATTTTAACTATATTAATCCTGCCGATCCATGAACATGGGAGATTTTTCCATTTTTTGAGGTCTTCTTCCATTTCCTTCTTCAGAGTCTTGAAGTTCTTGTCATACAGATCTTTCACATGTTTGGAAAGAGTCACCCCAAGGTACTTTATACTGTTTGTGGCTATTGTGAAGGGGGTCATTTCTCTAATTTCTTTCTCAGCCTGCTTATCCTTTGAATATAGGAAGGCCACTGATTTGCTTGAGTTGATTTTATAACCTGCCACTTTGCTGAAGTTGTTTATCAGCTGTAGGAGTTCTCTAGTGGAGTTTTTTGGGTCACTTAGGTAGATTATCATATCATCTGCAAATAAGGATAGCTTGACTTATCTTGCTTTCCAATTCGTATCCTTTTGACCTCCTTATGTTGTCTAATTGCCCGAGCTCGTACCTCAGGTACAATATTGAAGAGATAAGGAGAAAGGGGCAGCCCTGTCTAGTCCCTGATTTTAGTGGGATTGCTTCAAGTTTCTCTCCATTTAGTTTGATGCTGGCTACCAGTTTGCTGTATATTGCTTTTACTATGTTTAGTTATGGGCCTTGAATTCTTGTTCTTTCCAAGATTTTAACCATGAAAGGATGCTGAATTTTGTCAAATGCTTTTTCAGCATCCAATGAAATGACCATGTAGTTTTTTTCTTTGAGTTTGTTTATGTAGTGGATAGCATTGATGGATTTCCATATATTGAACCAACCCTGCATCCCTGGGATAAAGCCTACTTGATCATGGTGGATGATCATTTTTATGTGTTCTTGGATTCAGTTGGCAAGAATTTTATTGAGTATTTTTGCATCGATGTTCATAAGGGATATTGGTTTGAAGTTCTCTTTCTTTGTTGGATCTTTGTGTGGTTTTCGTATCAGCATAATTGTGGCTTTGTCGAAGGAATTGGGCAGTGTTCCTTCTGTTTCTATTTTGTGGAATAGTTTGAAGAGTATTGCTGTTAGGTCTTCTTTGAAGGCCTGATAGAATTCTGCACTGAAGCCATCTGGTCCTGTGCTTTTTTGGGGTGGAAGGCTTTCTATGACCCCGTCTATTTCTTTAGGGGTTATGGGACTGTTTAGATGATCTATTTGATCCTGATATAATTTTGGTATTTGGTATTTGTCTAGGAAATTGTCCATTTCCTCCAGATTGTCCAGTTGTGTTGAGTATAGGCTTTTGTAGTAGGATCTGATGATTTTTTGAATTTCCTCAGTTTCTGTTGTTATATGTCCGTTTTCATTTCTAATTTTGTTAATTTGGATTCTTTCTCTTTACCCTTTGGTCAGTCTGGCTAAGGGTTTATCTATCTTGTTGATTTTCTCAAAGAACCAGCTCCTGGATTCATTGTTTCTTTGTATGGTTCTCTTTGTTTCTACTAGACTGATTTCAGCCCTGAGTTTGATGGTTTCCAGGCTTTTACTCCTCCTGGGTGAATTGGCTTCTTTTTGTTCCAGGGCTTTCAGGTGTGTCATTAAACTGCTAATGTATGCTCTCTCCATTTTCTTTTTGTAGGCACTCACAGCTATGAGTTTTCCTCTTAGCACTGCTTTCATTGTGTCCCAAAGATTTGGGTATGTTGTACCTTCATTTTCATTAAATTCTAAAAAGTCTCTGATTTCTTTCTTTATTTCTTCTTTGGCCAAGGTGTCATTGAGTAGAGTATTGTTTAGCCTCCATGTGTATGTGGGCTTTCTGTTGTTTTTGTTGCTATTGAAGACCACTCTTACTCCATAGTGATCTGATAGGAGGCATGGGATTAGTTCAAGCTTTTTATATTTGTTGAGGTCTGTCTTGTGACCAATTATATGGTCGATTTTGGAGAAGGTACCATGAAGTGCTGAGAAAAAGGTATATTGTTTTTTTTTAGGGTGAAATGGTCTATAAATATCAGTCAAGTCCAATTGGTCCAAAGCTTCAATTAGTTTTATTGTGTCCCTGTTTAGTTTCTGTTTTCCTGATTGGTCAATTGAGGAGAGTGGAGTGTTGAAGTCACCCACAATTATTGTGTTAGGTGCAATGTGTGCTTTGAGCTTTAATAAAGTTTCTTTTATGAATGAGGGTGCCCTTGCATTTGGTGCATAGATGTTCAGAATCGAACGTTTTTCTTGGTGGATTTTTCCTTTGACCAGCAAGAAGTGTCCTTCTGTGTCTCTTTTGATGACTTTAGGTTGAAAGTCAATTTTATCTGATATTAGAATGGCTACTCCGGCTCGTTTCCTGAGACCATTGGCTTGTAAAATTGTCTTCCAGCCTTTTACTCTAAGGTAGTTTTTGTCTTTGACATTGAGGTGTGTTTCCTGTATGTTATTGTTTATATTTGATTGCTTATCTTCTTTTGGGTGTGATGAAGGAAGGTAACTATCTTGTTTTTTCCACGGTGCCGTTTCCCCCCTTGTATTGGAGTTTTCCTCCTATTATTCTTTGTAGAGCTGGGTTTGTGGAAAGATATTGTGTAAATTTGGGTTTGTCATGGAATATCTTTGTTTCTCCATCTATTGTGATTGAGAGTTTTGCTGGGTATAGTAGTCTTGGCTGACATTTGTGTTCTCGTAGAGTCTGCATGAGATCTGCCCAGGATCTTCTAGCTTTCATGGTCTCTGGTGAGAAGTCTGGTGTGATTCTGATAGGTCTTCCTTTATATGTTACTTGGCCTTTTTCTCTTACTGCCTTTAATATTCTTTCTTTGATTAGTACATTTGAGGTTTTGATTATTATGTGACGAGAGGTATTTCTGCTCACTTCCAGTCTGTTTGGAGTTCTGTATGCTTCTTGTATATTCATGGGCATCTCTCTCTTTAAGTTGGGAAAGTTTTCTTCCATAATTTTGTTGACGATATTTTCTGACCCTTTCAGCTGTAAATCTTCACTCTCATCTATACCTATAATCCTTAGGTTTGGTCTTCTCATTGTATCCTGGATGTTCTGGGATACAAGCTTTTTGCATTTTGCATTTTCTTTGACTGTTGAGTCAGTGGTTTCTATGGTATCTTCAGCATCTGAGATTCTTTCTTCCATCTCTTGTATTCTGTTGTTGATATTTGCATCTATGGCCCCTGATTTCTTCTCAAGGTTTTCTATCTCCAAAGTTGTCTCCCTTTGTGATTTCTTCGTTGTTTCTACTTCTGACTTTAGATCCTGGATGGTTTTGCTTAGCTCCTTCACTTGCTTGTTTGTGTTTTCCTATAATTCTTTAAGAGATTTTTGTGTCTCCTCTTTCATGACTTCTGCTATTTGACTCACTTTCTCCTGTATTTCTTTAAGGTTTTTTTTGTGTTTCTTTTTTATTGGCTTCTATCTCTTGAGCCTTTTTCTCCTGAATTTCTTTAAGTGATTTTTGTGTTTCCATTATATGTGTTTCTAGCTTATTCATGTTCCCCTGTATTTCTTTAAGAGATTCATTTATGTCCTTATTGTGTTCTTCTAGCAGTATCATGAACAGTGATTTTAAATCCAAATCTTGTTTTTCTGGTGTGTTTGTGTAACTAGGACTTGCTGATGTTGGAGAGCCTGGTTCAGATGCTGTCACATTGCCTAGATTTCTGTTAGTAGCATTCCTGCGTTTGCCCTTTTCCATCTTGTTATTTCTGGTGTTAGTTGGTCTTGTCTCTGGCTGGTGTTTGTGCCTCCTGTGAGGCTGTAGGGCTATTTCTGCAACACTTGATGGCTGGGTTTCCACTGTTACAGATTGCTGATATGCTGTCCTCCTCTTGGGTGCCCTTGGAGCTCTCGTGTGCCTTGCCCCAGATTGTCTGTGTGAACCAGGCGGTGCCCGTTTGCCCCTTCAGGGAGTGCTGATGGTATATGCTCCGGGACCTTTTCTGAGTGCTGGTCACTCTGCTGGGCAGCCAATCTCCCAACCGGGTTGGTGCACACAAGACTAGCCTAGCTGCTGAGGCCCCGAGTCTAAGCAAAAGCCTGGCAGGCTAAGGTCCATGCAAAGTTCCCCTCGAACTATGACTGTTAATTGGTTCTGTCAGGTGGCCAGGATGGTGGAGTGCGTGTGCTCCCTGAAAGTGCTGGGAGGGTCTGCTAGGCTAACAACCTCCTGGCTGGGTTGGCATACAGATGGCCCACTGAGCAGCCCAGGGCCTGGGGGCAGTCCAAGGCCCGTCTGGCTTAGACCCCCCCATGTTATCCTCAGGCTATGACTCTTAGCTGACGTTGCCTGCTAGAACTCTCTGACATTCCATAGTCAAAATGGAGGTGCACACTGGGCTGGGCAAACAACCTCCTGGCCTGGTTTGCACACAGATGCCCACCCCCAACAGCCCAGAGCCTGGGTTCAGGCCAACACCTGTCGGGCTTAGACCCCCACAAGGTTGGCCTTGAGTTACATTTGCATACCTCAGTCCATCTGATTTCTCTGGTGCCCAAAATCCAAGATGGCGGAGAGACTCTCATAACTGACTAGCGGGAGGCAGAGTTCTGATGTAGCTTCTGTGGGGTGAAAGGAGCTGTAAATCCGCCACTGCTTGCAGCCCGGCTGGCCAGCGAAGGTCAGTGGTAGCGGACGCAAGGCCTGCCTGGACCCTGTCACCTTGGTTCCACTGCTGATAGCCCTTCCGCTGGACCAGCTGCTGTTGCTGCTGTTGCTGCCACCACTGACCCGACAATATCTTAAAATGTTAACTTATTAGGAATTTGGGGCGTTATGATATATATATTTTTTAAATAATTTCTGACTTGATCCTCATTCTCAAGTCAGGAATTCCAATTTCTCATCTCCAAAATGTTTTATAGGAAATCCACTATTTCCATGCTAATATGGTTTTTGAGTTGACTGTAAAGAGATTTTCTGACATTACCATTGCCTAATTGAAAGATGCAAAACTGTCCTCATTCTAAAGGATGACATCTGTTAGAGGGGAGGACACTGCACACAAATGTTAGATAAAAAGAAATTTGAAAAATATGTTCTGGGTTTTCACATCTAGTCCTCTGACATTTAACAATTATGACTATGTATGCTTCCAAAGGACAAGGTTGTGAGAGCCAGGGAATAGCTGACTAAGCAGAAGTCTGGAAAGAGGAGTACCCACATTCTGAGTAGTTTCCATCACTGTCTTGAAGTACAAACACTTTTCTCCTTCTTCCATCTCTGATGTGTTACTAATGTCATCTATTGTACTTGTCATGCTGTGTGCTATGAGATCCAGTTCCAAGAGATTAATTTGAATCTCTTATAATTCCCATCATCTACCTAGTTTTTGTAACAGATGAAATAGCTATAACTATGTGATATTCTTGTTTGTAAAACCCTAAACAATGTGCAAGTTATGGGCTAGCTTTGAGTTCTTGTGGTAGTTTTCACATGACTTTTCTTACCATGATGAGACCAAACATCCTTTAATAATATGCTTAAGAGTTTACCTTTCTTATCAGTTGTACCTCCATGTCTTTTCTTTTTTCACAATTCTTTGTCACGTTTCCTCATTTAAAAAAAAAAAAGACTTCTTACAGATAGTAATGGTATAGTATCCAGTTTCCTAGTTTTGAGCTATGTTTTCAATTTGTTTGTATAATTTTTATTCTGACTTTTAAAGTTTTTGATGGTTATATATAGAACATTGTTATAAGAATGCAACCACTGGTTCAATGGAAGCAAATACACACATGAAAATCCAGAAACACCATAAAGGCAAAAGTTTATGGGCCCAGGTAAAGACCTCAGGCAGGCTGAACTTGCTAGATATTCAGTAATCAAGTGCCTGAAGCTAAGCCATTTTTCCTGGGACGAAAAGGTGAATAGGAGATTCTATATACTGGGTGGTACACTGTTCTCCATGTAGGAAAAAAAAAAAAGAATCTTGTTAGAGCTATTCACAAAAATAAATGCACTAATGTCTCAGTTGTGAGAAGGGCTCTAAGGAATGTAAGATGCCAACAGAGGTAGCAATAGAATGTAGCAAGAAAAGTCCTTGGTTCCTACTGGCACAGGTGGAGAACACTGTTATCCCTGAGGCTCAGGCACCTCTACCTGTGGAAGCTTCTTCCCCATGAATGCACAATAGTCTTCACTCACCATTTCCAGCATGGCCAACTTTTGGCATGTGAATATTTGCCTCAGCTCACTACCGTCACCTTCCCCAAACACACTCTAAGACCCAAATCTAGTAGTGCTAGCATGACGCTCAGACCTAAAATAAGAATAAGATTCCCAATGCAGAAAGGCTGTCCACAGTGACACACTAAAGGTAATGATTTCTCACTGTGAAAAAAAAAAAAAACAAGGAAACATAAGCAGACTCTAGGAAAAAGTAAAGCAATGGAACATTGTGGTTAACCAACAAATGAGGCCATGGAGGTGAACCAGAGTGAATGTCAAGGGAAGCACAGAAGCATACCTCCACAGACAATTAAGTACAGTCACTTTAACATACACACACACACACACACAGAGTCACTTTAACACACACACACACACACACCAGAGGGACAGAATAAGGAAGAGCAGGAGAACACAGAACACATCACTGAATCTCTTGTGTATGGGAAATGTAGAGAAGGAGGAGCACCCTCTCTTTGCCCTGTCAACATCATAAACTCAAGTGGAGAAGTGAGAATGGGTGGGCATGGCAGTAGGGAAGACCCTAGCAGGCTAAGGAAATGCCTCTCTTCTCTAACCAGACCACCCAGCCAGCACTACCCCTACAGGGATAGCAAATTGGTGCTCTGTGCCTTTTAAGCCCTTCCCCCACCCACCAGGGCTTGACATGGTAGGGGGCGTGGCTTCCTGACCAAACAATGCAAGGCGTGGCTACTCCTTATCCACCAAGAGGAATTTCAGTGGAAGGGGTCTGGAAGTCCTGGCCAAATTCTTGATAAACACCAAAATGGGGGTGATAAGTACAAAGTTACAAGAACTTCACATGGCTGACTCAAAAGGTGCTACCACCCAAGCTGTGAAGAAGGATGAGAAATCCAAATATAAGGTCAAGGTGAGCTGCTGCACCTCTGGTCCCTGTCTAGTTTCCCTACCTTGTCCTCACAGCACAAACACCCTGAGACCTCACCCTTTCCCAAGAGCTCCTGTTTCCTCCCCATCTCCACTTTCTTTCTCAAACCAATCCCCTCTTGCGATCTCCTTCCAGGTAACTAAGAAACCAGTGCTAATGAAGAGATTTGATCAAGCCTGCATGAAAAAGCCACTCCCCACAAGAGCTCAGACTCCCTTGGTTAAGGTGAAGAAAGAAAGAAAACCACAAAGACTGGGTCTTTACCATCGGCTAAACCAGAAGCTTAACCAGGATGTACGTGATGAATTTGACAAAAGCGAGGACAGCAGTACCAGCAGCACCACAAGTGATGACCTGGATAGCCAATGAAGCAGGATGGAGGCCAGAGACCTCAGAGCTGTCCATCAGGCATCCAGAGGTCTCCACCTGACCAGTGGGCAACTGTGAAGAGAGCAACTTTGCAGCCTCTGGTGGTCAGATGATGAAATAAAATCAAGCTCTTAGGAGTGAATTCCTATGTCTCTGTGTTCTCTGATGGGAGCCAGGGGAGTGGAGAATATGGGGGAGGGGGAGGCTAGGAAGGATGAGAGACTGGGAAGGGGAGAATGGGAGGGAGGGAGGAAGAGGGGAGTATGGATGTGAGGGAGAATGGAATGGTCAGGGCACTGAAGGTGGGTGGTTGGGATGGGTGGGGCATTTGCAGAGTGTGGAGCAGGATGCAAACCTATAGGAAGAGAAGGAGGCGGGTCCTCTGAGTTTGAGGGTCTAAGGACAACCAGATGTAGGAGGTAAGTGTTGGTTATTCAGACCTCTTAAGAGGCAGGAAAGGCTTTCCCTGCAGTGGATGCCCTTTGTATATTTTGTTTACTTTGTAAACTTTGTAAACCCTCAAGGCAGGAAAGAGGCCTGTCTGAAGCAGGCATGACCTGGTTCCAGACCTCCTGAACTGTCATAACTGTGTTTCCAGCCTCTGTAATTGCCACAAAGTTCATCTCCAGCCCCTCAACAGGGCCCTCCCCAGATTATGCTAGTTTTAGGTAAAGTCTGAACAAAAGCCATCAACCCCTGAACACTAAAACCCACCAGTCCCTCAACTTCCCACAGAAACCCACCAATCCCTGAACAGGAAAGCCCATCAGTCCCTGCGCTCCCCCAAGCTCAGGACTGGAAATCCTACCAACCCTCTCACCCTGGAAATCTCCACCATAGACAGTGCCACCCAGGCAGCAAGAACCCCTATATAATAAGCAATGTCCTTTGTCTAATTGCCTGTTGTCTGCTCCCTCTTTGGAGCATAGGGAGCCACTCCTGGATCCATTCTTCATCAACCAGGACCAATAAAGCCAATAAATCTCTTTCATGATATTTGCTGCCTCGTGTGACTCTCTCATTGAAAGAAGACAAGAAGCAGTGAAGAGGAGAAGGAAATTAGCAAAGAGAAAGATCAGACCTGAATCTCCTCAGCTCCTCAGCAACTCCGCTCACCTAGGGACACAGTCCCTGGGAGCTGCAGTGCCTCTGCTAAGGAGGCTTCCTTTCAGAGCTATGTGATTTCTGGGCTCCTGTGTCTCAGGATGCCCTTCCATTGGGACACTGTCCCACCTCAGAGCTGTGTGGTTCCTGGAACCCTGTGTTTTAGGATGCCTTTCCATTGGGATACTGTCCTACCTCAGTGCTGTGTGGTTCCTGGGCTCCTGTGTTTCAGGATGCCCTTCTATTGGGGTATGCTGAGGTTTGGTCTTACTGTCTATTGTAATGCTAATTGTGGTCCCCAAGACCTGGAGTATGCACATAGGCTCAAGTGACTCTGCCCTCAAATTATTTCTGATTGGCACATAAAGATTCCAAAAGCCAATAGCTGGACAGAAGCAACATAGGTGGGGTTTAGGTTTCCTGAGCTTGGGGTCAAAGGAAAACCATACAAAAAAAGAAGGTGGTAGAGGAGGAAGAGAAGCCTCCATGGGTTAGGAGTCATAAAAACATGGCCCCTAGAGTTGGCCAACTGGAGTTACGAGCAGCCCAGATGAAACATAGTAAGTAATAACTGGGTTATGGGATAGGAAATTGATTCTAACAGTATAGAGGGTAGTCATCAGCCCAGCTCTTGTGCTGTTTAATGCATACTATAAATATAAACTGTGTGTGTGTGTATGTGTGTGTGTGTGTGTGTGTGTGTGTGTGTGTGTGTGTGTGTGTGTTTTATCCAGGAACTAATTAGTCTACAAACCCACTTATTAGTCTATAAACCCCAGGTAGGAATTAAATAATTTCTACAACAGGGATTACTTCTCCTCTTAGAACTGTGGTTTCTGGCCTTCTGAGTCCCAAGACACCTTCCTGTCTGAGGGAAAAGGCCAACTATAAGGATTTAGTCACAACATGGCAGTGCACACAAACTTCCCCTTACAGGTGTGACCAATAGGAGGCCGAGAGACCCAGATGGTGAGAGGTATGATATGTATCACAAGTACAATGACAACTCTTACACAAAAGGTAGACAGTGACCTCAGCTGACAGTGACCTCAGCTGACGGCCAGGTGATCCTGAGATGGAAGGAATGAATTGCCCTCAAAACCAGCAACCCTCTCAAGCCACTGAAATCTAACACAAAGACAAAATGATGGTGTTTGGTGAGGCTCTAAATCACTTTGTCAGTAAACCTCTGGGTGTGGCATGGCTTACTGAGGATGGGAACAGTGAACGTGGACTGCACTTGGCAGATGCTATACAGAGACTTTTATGATTTGAACAGAGCAGAAGAAAGTGGTCCTGTTATAATCATGCCCATCTTTCTCTATAATGCTTAATACCAAAGGATGCTGGTGATTAAATACCAACCACCCCCAGTTTTTCTTTGGTCTAAATTCTGAATGTTTGCTGTGATTTGTGTTATTTCATATATGAATAAATATATTTTGCCTTAGCATGGTTCCATGATTTTCCTTTTAAAAACTGGTTATATTGGGGAAGGGAGATCCTGTGCAGAGTGTCCTGTTATGCGGTGGTCCAACCCTGGCTGACAAGTCTCGCTACCTCCTTCCCTCCTTGTTCCTCTTGCTGGGAATCACCAGTGGTGGCTTCTGTATGCACACTTCTAGCCTACAGAGGCATCCCACATGGATACCACATTCTAAACAATGCAAGACTATGACAGCCCAGACAAAGACAGCCCTGGCTGGATCCTTTTGTCTGTATTGATGTCTCAGTATGTGCTGGTGTGACCCCTGACATGTGAAGCTTTTTTTGAAAAGCCCAATATTTTACTGAATTTGGAAATATTTTACACAACTTCAACGTAGTGTTTAAAAGTTAAGTTTATTCTCTTTCGTCAAGACTACAGAACAGGGTAATGCTACTGCTCAGAAGGGGAAAGAAATAATCACTGGAGGTAGAGGGAGGGAAGGATCTTGGAGGGAAAGAGGAGAGAGAGGGAAAAGGGGGAAGGATCAGATGCAGGAGGAGACAGAGGAGAAGTACAGAGGGTCAAGAATTTCAGCAGAGGTGTGCAGCAGTGGGGGAGGGGTATCTGGGGGTAGCCACTAGAAATTCCCAGATGCCAGGGACCAAAGAGGGACCAACAGAAATGACATTAGCCAAAATACCTAACAAAGGGGAGAGAGAGCCTCTAGAGACCATATCCAGTGAATAGGCATGGTCCCCAAATTGATGAATGGGGCCACCCACCCATCTCAAAAATATTAATCCAGAATTGCTCCTGTCTAAAGGAAATGCAGGGACAAAGAGTGGAGCAGAGAATGAAGGAAAGGCCTTCCAGAGACTGCCCCCACCCAGGGATCCATCCCACAGGCAGACACCAAACCCAGACACTATTGCTGATGCCAAGAAGTGCTTACTGACAGGAGCCTGATATGGCTGTTTCCTGAGAGGCTCTGTCAGAGTCTGACCAATACAGAGGGGGATGCTCACAGCCAACCATCAGACTGAGGTCAGAGACCCCAAGAAAGAGTTAGGGGAAGGACTGAAAGAGCTGAATAGGATTGCAACCCCATAGGAAGAACAACAATATCAACCAACCAGACTCCCCAGAGCTCATAGGGACTAAAAGACCAACCAAAGAGTACACACGGGGGACCCATGGCTCCAGCTGCATTTGTAGCAGAGGATGGCCTTGTCTGGCATCAATGGGAGGGGGAGGCTCTTAGTCCTGTGAAGTCTTGATGACTGTGTGTGTGTAGAGGAATGCCAGAGTGCTGAGGTAGAAGTGGGTAGGTGGGTGAGGAGCACCCTCACAGAAGCATGGGGGAAGGGAAAGGGGTAGAAGGTTTGTGGAGGGGAAACTGGGAAGGGGGATAACATTTGAATTGTAAATAAATAAAATATCCAATAAAAATTACATAGCTGAAAAAAAGATATGTAAGTAGCCAGTTAAAAAATTAATTTAAAAAAAAACAAGAAAAATTATTTCTTTTAGGTGTGTGTGTGTGTGTGAGCGTGTGTGTGTGTGTGTGTGTGTGTGTGTGTGTGTGTGTGTGTGAGAGAGAGAGAGAGAGAGAGAGAGAGAGAGAGAGAGAGAGAGAGAGAGAAGGAGATTTAACTGTACCTTTGACAAATATCGCCATTTTCTTACAATGTCTTATATTTTAGAGAAAACTGATTTTCCTTTTTCTAGCAGGTATCAATTGCATATAGTGTCTTGTTTAGGGGCAGTTTCCATCTCCTCATCTCCATGCTGAGACTTTTGTCTGGTTTGAACCTGTGCAAATCTTATGCATGCTGTCATAGTTTTTGTAAATGCATATTTGTATCAGTTTTGTCCCATCTAGGGAACAGTGTTTCCTTAGTGTCACCTGCCATCTCCAGCTCTTAATTTTTTTCTGCCTTCTCTGCAGTGTAGATCCCTGGGACTTAAGGTGAGAGGTGTGATAAAGATATCCCATTTAGGATTTAGTGATCCAAAGTATGTCACTTTCTGCAGCCATTGTCATGTTGTGGATCTCTGAGCCAATTCTCCTATACTGCACAAAGATTCTCTGATAAAGAAACTGAGTGGTGTACTAATGATTTGTTATAGGAATGTGTCATTAAGTGTTATTTTATTGCTACATTCCTTTAGCAGAATAAATATATGAGGTTTTTCCCTGTGCCTATGACCTACCTAGTCTCATATTCTTGGCTATGTTATCCCTGCCAAGAATGGGTTCCATATCATGGAGTAGGCATTTAATCTAATTAAAAAATATTTGGTTACTCCCATAGCATTTGTGTCACTATTGCACCTTGCAGGCAGGATACTGTCATAGATCACAGGGTTTGTAGCTAGGTGATATTAATGATTACTTTTGTCACCCTGTAGCATGTAGAGTAACGTTCAGCACCAGGACAATGCAAGTCAGTAGGCATCAACCTTCTATTTGAGCACCATGTTGTCCACTGAAGCATTATTGCATCTAGCAATCATAGATGACAAATATAAAACAGATTCTATATTTTTGTAGATTTTTTTTGCTATGTTTTGTTTTGGTATTTTTGTCTTATTGTTTATTTGGTTTAAATTTCATTTTGTATTTTTGGGTTTCTTTTGAAAGAGAAAGAATATGAACATGTGTGGGTAGAGAGGTTAGAAAGACACAGGAAAAGAGAAAAACATGATCAAAATATAAGGTACAAAATGATTTAAATGTCAGAAAATTAACAATAATAAGGCAAAGAATATCTTAAATTTTACATTGGTAATTACTTGTAAAAATCCATTTCTCTTATTTTGTTTGGCTAAGGAAGTCCCTTTGTATTCCTAGCTTGTGAAGAATCTCTGTAAGAAATGCCTCCTCCATCTATTGTTTTGTTTTGTTATAGTTGTTGTTGTTTTGCAGTTTGATAATAATATGAACTGCAGTGATTGGTTAAAACATTAAACAAAGCATTCCTGTGATAAACCTTACCTCATGAAGATGAGGAACGGCCATACGTATTGATAGACATTCTTTGGAAATGCTTTCTACTTTGGCTTAGGGTACAAATCTTTGCTACTTGACTTTTTGTAATGTTTCATTTTATTTTTGGTTATGTGTATATACCTGTGTCTGGGTGGGAGTATGTGCATGTGAATGAAAGTGTCTGTTGTAACAAGGAGATACTAGATTCCTTGGAGCTTGAATAACAGATTGTTTTAAGCTGACTAACATTGGTGCTGGGAATTGAACTCAAGTCCACTGCAAGGAAGGTATGCACTGTTAACTACTAAGCCATCTCTCCAGTTCTTCTGTCTGTTAAATGTAAGTACTATTCAGCCATTAGAAACAATGAATTCATGAAATTCTTAGGCAAATGGCTGGAGCTGGAGAACATCATACTAAGTGAGGTAACCCAGTCTCAAAAGATCAATCATGGTATGCACTCAGTAATAAGTGGATATTAGCCTGGAAAACTGGAATACCCAAAACATAATCCACACATCAAATGAGGTACAAGAAGAATGGAGGAGTGGCCCCTGGTTCTGGAAAGGCTCAGTGTAGCAGTATAAGACAAAACTAGAACAGGGAAGTGGGAAGGGATGGGTGGGAGAACAGAGGGAGGGAAGGGGGCTTATGTGACTTTCGGGGAGTGGGGGACCAGAAAAGGGGAAATCATTTGAAATGTAAATAAAAATATATCGAATAAAAAAAAGTATTCATGCCAATGAATTTGTCATCATACAAACTGTGCTTGTCATCTTTGTAGGTTACATGTTGGGTATTTGTTCTACAATACTATTTAACTGTTTGATACATAGAATGTAGTGCCTTTCAATTTGAGATCATTTTAAATAATTTTATAAGTCAAATTTGTCTTATTCTGCCTGAGCTTCTATACCAGAATGTCTCAAACTGAAATACAACAGAGATTTGTTTCTCACAGTTCTTGTGTCTTCTAATGTATAGAGAGTATCTTTCCCCTGTGCCCTCACTTGACAGAAGGGTAAGTGTTCTGCAGCACTCTTTCAAAAGGGCTTTAATCCCACTCAAGAGTGGTCCAGCTTCAAAACCTAATCACCTCAGCATCTATCTTCTTAGGTATTCAAGTTTCAAAGTATAAATCTTTGAAAGACACATTCAGTCAATGGTACACCTTTATTCAACTCTGTTCAGTGCCTCTGCTACTCCATCTGCCTGTGAAGCATTTTCTCACTTACTCATTTATCAGAGTTCTGAACATCCTCTTTCCTTCTACAGAGACTAGAAGATTCTACTCTCTTTCTGCACTGCTTTGCTCCTCCCTTCAGACAAACAGCAGACGGCATATTCTCTGATATGACTTCAAAAAAGCAAAGCTACATAGTGAGATGGAATGGAGAAGTCAAAATGAATGCAAGTTATATGAAGGTCTGGGAAAAGCTACAGTCTATAACTGACCCATAAAGAAACTCCAACGTTTCCAAGTTTTGTGTCAATGAGTTTGCTTTAAGTATCCAGAGTATCTCCTTTAGGGAGAGCATGATCTTTCTGTGCAACTAACATTAAAAACCTGAAGGTATCAGCTGTTTGTTTCAGAGCTACCTGAACATTTTGCTTTTTGAGAAAGTTTTGATACACAAGCAATATCAACATCTGTTTCAAGGATCTCTGCTGGAATTGCAGTTTCACAGCCAAATTGCCTAGGCTTCCATCAAGGAAATGGCTATTTATTTTATGCAGCCATCTGGGCTCTAACGAGGATGTTTTGTCATTTATGGTCTTGTTTTCTGGCTTTTTCTTTTAAGGATAAAATTTGATGACTTCACACATAATTTGTTCTATCTACAGCACACACACACACACACACACACACATATATGTGTGTGTGTGTATACATATATATAAACAAATTTATGAGTCAATGTTCTATAAGTGGTTTACAATGTCACTGTGGTGATATTTTGTCTTTGTGCCTTCTCTTCTTCCATCACCCAATTGTACTTGGATCTGCAACATTTACACTTTGTTGAAAAACAAGTTAATAAACTCCACAGGGCCCATATGCAGTTGCCTGAAGACTTTTGTGGGGCTCAGCTCCCTTTCAAATGAAACAGGCTGTTTAGAAATTCAATCTGCTACCAAATGTGATTCTCCCCTACCTTCCCAGCACCTCTCACAGTCTATCTTAGCACTTTCAAAAACACTATCACCTAAACTATTAGAAACTTTCCTGCATTTTTAAACTGAGTAGCTTCTCAATAGGAATAGTATAAACGGCTGGTGGTGCAGAGTATAATTTCAGAGACTACTAGGGAAGGGAGATGATGTGATTTGAAAACAATCAATTTTCTCTGAAAATGCAATCTCCACTTTTCCTGAAGTAAATTTCCTTGGGATTACAGGGTTTATAAAATCTTCCAGGTATTGTAAATTAGAAAGAAAAGACTTGAAAGCCTCACTGACAACTCATGATTTCTCATCTACTTAGAAATCTCATTTACTTGGAATGAAGCCATAAAATATGGGGTCCATTGAAAGACCTGCAAGCAGATTAAATAATTGGGGAAGAGTCCATGTCTCCAAAGCTTATAGACTTTATTCATAGACGTGTGCTTTGCCCATACTCCATTTACTCTCACATTACACACAATTATATCTAGTTTTCCAGCCCATTGCAGATTAGAATCAGCCAATTAGAATGAAGAGAGGAACTGCCAAGGGAGAGTGAGAAATGTTATCAATTGGAGACACAAAACTTAAATTTCACAGGAGTTCTGGTGCACTTAGGATTGGGCAAAAAGCTCTTTGCACTTCCATACCCATGATAGCACACTGTGTTACAACCCAGTGCAATCAGTGATGCTCAGGATGATAAGCTGGAGTCATCAAGGGGATGCATTATGTGTAGGGAATCTCTCTGTAGGAAGGCAGAGACTGTGTAATATGTTTTAGGGAGATTTTCATTCAAAATGATTTACATTTTAAAAGGTAGTACTCACCAGTATTGAAGCAGTACTGAAAGCTAGATGATTGGAGTTACTTCCCAACTGGTCCCCTTTCTGCTGTCTCTACCCTGCCCCCAATGACTCACTTCCATCAAGTCATCATTTTACTTAATTTTAGAGTCATTTTCCTAAGGCAGTGATTCTGATTGAATTACTTCCATAACAGATTCCTTTAGCTTACCCCTAAAACAAAATACTTGGCCTATTCAAAAAAACAACCTTCTACAAAATAGATCTAATCTATATTTTCAATTACATGCAATTCAGATCATGATGCAAGGATAAGAGCCACTGAGTTAACAATTATAAAATTCGAATTAGCCTCTTCTGCCTCTGTGATTTATATTTGATGTTTTCTTCATCTCACTTTCCATTTGCTTTTGTCTCTATTACAAAATTCTAAATGAATTTCAAACTTCTGTAATGGCATATATCATATGAGCCATTCAATATTTTGCAACTCAATCAAATATAATTGTTTTTCTAGAAACCCATAAAAATATTTACTTATAGGTAAGTCATTCTACCATTAAGTTAATAATCACTGAAGTTTGTTATTTGCCATACACAGGGTCCTGAGGATAAAGATAAACAAGTAAATAGGAAATTATATCACAGAATTTTGTGCAAGTAATGGTGGTGACACACAAAAATGTCACATCACCTCAAAAGCTTGCAATTTTGATAAAGATTCCAATGAAGTGCCTCATCTAAAGTGAGCATAAAAATACAAGGATTAAAAGCTAGCAGACAATGTTTTAATACACTGAATAACATTTTTAAAATTCTTTTCTGGTACTGGATATTAAATCCAGAATTTTGTGGTGTTCCACATGAAAGGCAAATTATCGACCTGTGAGCATTCCTGCCCTGTCTAGTGGAGATGTATAAATAAACTCTTAAAAGAATCTCAAGCTTTTCAGGGATGTCTTTCTTTCCTTCTAACCAGCTACTGTCAAATACAAAGATGCTAGCCAAGATTTTATTGCACAAGTGTATAAGACATATTCCCAGTATCTTAGCGAACCTCTTTTCTGAGATCGCTAAAAATAAATACACGTGTGGTCTATTTCTACATTCAGCAGCAGCTTTTCTGCCTCAAACCAGAGTTAATTATTGCAAGAATGACCACACTCTCATTACTATTGTGACCATCTAAGACAATATTCTTTCTATTAAGTATCAATTGCCCTCTTTAAAATGTAAAGAACACAACAATTGATTATGCAATATCATATGGTCACCCCTGAATACATATAAGCAAGTAACTACATATACTAAATTGGTTACATTTAGGAATATTTATGTGTTTATACATACATATATGTATATGTATGTGTGTGTGCAACAACAATGAAATTATATATATATATATATATATATACACAAACAATAACAACTAGTAAAATAAGAAGGCATAAATTTGAAGGATAGTAGGGAGATGTATAAGGGAGGATTTGGAAGGAAGAAGGGGAAGATAAAAAAAATGTTGTGACTATATTTTAATCTGAAAAATGTATTTTTAAAATTTGGCACAAAAATAATTTCAAGGCTATCCAGAAATTTGCCTCTGCTTTGCTATATTTAAAAAAAATGGCTTAGGTCCGCCTAAAAAAGACCTATAAAGTTAGAAGGATTTCCTCTAGAAAATTAAATAAACTACAGTCACATGATACTCAAAAGTCAGGTAAGCCTCATGACACATAGTTCTTGAAAACTGTGACAGCTGACACAGAAATGGCTCCTGAGCACAAGGAAACAGGTTTCCAGTTCTCAAGAGAGAACCTTCAGAAGGGATTCAAATTCATGAAGATAAATATCCTATTGTTTAATATGCTCAGATATTTTTAGTTAATTGTCTTTGAGGTAGCTATAGACAAGGATCGACTGACCATGATCTATCCACTACTCTAACCAAAGGTTCTATGTCAAAGACAAGGGGAAAGTAACTTTGTTTCAATAGCAAAGAGATTACCTGGTACTTGGAAAAAAGTACTTGTACTGGCTGGTTTTGTGTGTCAACTTGACACAGGCTGGAGTTATCATAGAGAAAGGAGCTTCAGTTGGGGAAGTGCCCCCGTGAGATCCAGCTGTGGGGAATTTTCTCAATTAGTGATCAAGGTGGGAGGGCCCCTTGTGGGTGGTGCCATCCCTGGGCTGGTATTCTTGGTTTCTATAAGAGAGCAGGCTGAGCAAGCCAGGGGAAGCAAGCCAGTAAGAAACATCCCTCCATGGCCTCTGCATCAGCTCCTGCTTCCTGATCTGCTTGAGTTCCAGTCCTGACTTCCTTTAGTGATGAACACCAATGCAGAAGTGTAAGCTTAATAAACCATTTCTTCCCCAACTTGCTTCTTGGTCATGATGTTTGTGCAGGACTAGAAACGCTGACTAAGACAGTACTGCAACAAAAACCTAGAAAGAATTACATCAGGAACTAGACCATTTAACTATAAAATAGAAAAAATACATGATCATCTTTATGGATGCACCAAACAAAGCATTAAACAAAATCCAAACAAAATTCTTTTAAAATTCTATCTAAATGTGAGCAATTCTCTTACCCCAGTAAAAGTAATCAACAACAAATTTACAGCTATATAACCATTATCATCATCCTATTTTTGAGGTATCTTTCTTTTCTTTTTGTTAAACAAGGTTTCATATACCCCTAAATTGGCTATAAGCTTATTAAGTAAAAATCAGCCTTCAACTTCTGATAACCCTGCCTCCATTTCTCAAGTACCCGGATTAGGGATGTGTATAAGCATACCTTGTTTTAGTTCCTGAATTTCTTGGTGTTTTCAGCACAATCTCATTAGTTTAAGTCTTTACATAAATGATCTTTCTTGGTGTTGAACAAGGACTGAGGTCACCATTTCCTGCCAATTTCCCTGAGCCTCTTGCTCACTAGCTACAATTTGAGAAAAACATATGTAGGGGTATAACTGTGGCTAAGATATATATGCCCTGCCCACTACCCATTCTTTTGTTTAGCCTTATTTATGGAACACCAGAAATGGACTGATAGGCTAGACTCCCTGTCACATATGAGCAGCTTCCCAGCTTGGAGTTATGTCCAGTGTTTAAAGGCAGCAAAGTTTATGAGAGCCTCCTCTTTCCTATGGTTTGGCCAAACAGCATTAGAACTCTATGTCCTAGTAAGTCAAGAAAGTGGAGGTATCAAGAACACACTCAAACTTGTTAGTGCAATAATGCTATAGTATTATGCAATGGTTTCCTTGTGGACCACTTTTCATTCACAAATAGAGAAAGTATTTATATTACTTTATATTATCTGATTTACACACATGAATCAACTTCTCTACTCAGAACCCTCATTATCATTTTGTTTTGACTGATATTCACACGACCATTTTTAAATGAGACTTTCTAACTTCTTTCTGTACTTCTCTGTATCTTAACATTTATAAATAAAAGTTACAATCTATATCAAAATAATCCCATGCCCTAACTGGAAACATTCTTTTTTTTTTAAATTTTTTTATTCGGTATATTTTTTATTTATATTTCAAATGATTTCCCCTTTCCTAGCCCCCCCACTCCCAAAAAGTCCCGTAAGCCCCCTTCTCTCCCCCTGTCCTCCCACCCACCCCTTCCCACTTCCCCGTTCTGGTTTTGCTGAATACTGCTTCACTGAGTCTTTACAGAACAAGGGGCCACTCTTCCTTTCTTCTTGTACCTCATTTGATGTGTAGATTATGTTTTGGGTAATCCATGTTTCTAGGTTAATATCCACTTATTAGTGAGTGCATACCATGATTCACCTTTTGAGTCTGGGTTACCTCACTTAGTATGATGTTCTCTAGGTCCATCCATTTGCCTAAGAATTTAATGAATTCATTGTTTGTAATGGCTGAATAGTACTCCATTGTGTAGATGTACCACATTTTTTGCATCCACTCTTCTGTTGAGGGATACCTGGGTTCTTTCCAGCATCTGGCAATTATAAATAGGGCTGCTATGAACATAGTAGAGAATGTATCCTTATTACATGGTGGGGAATCTTCTGGGTATATGCCCAGGAGTGGTATAGCAGGATCTTCTGGAAGTGGCGTGCCCAGTTTCTGGAGAAACCGCCAGACTGATTTCCAGAGTGGTTGTACTAATTTGCAACCCCACCAGCAGTGGAGGAGTGTTCCTCTTTCTCTGCACCCTCTCCAACACCTGCTATCTCCGGAATTTTTAATCTTAGCCATTCTGACTGGTGTAAGGTGAAATCTCAGGATTGTTTTGATTTGCATTTACCTAATGACCAATGAAGTTGAGCATTTTTTAAGATGCTTCTCTGCCATCCGAAGTTCTTCAGGTGAGAATTCTTTGTTTAACTCTGTACCCCATTTTTTGGTTGTTTGGTTTTCTGGAGTCTAACTTCGTGAGTTCTTTATATATATTGGATATTAGCCCTCTATCTGATGTAGGATTGGTGAAGATCTTTTCCCAATTTGTTGGTTGCCAATTTGTCCTCTTGATGGTGTTCTTTGCCTTACAGAAACTTTGTAATTTTATGAGGTCCCATTTGTCAATTCTTGATCTTAGAGCATATGCTATTGGTGTTCTGTCCAGAAACTTTCTCCCTGTACCGATGTCCTCAAGGGTCTTCCCCAGTTTCTTTTCTATTAACTTCAGAGTGTCTGGCTTTATGTGGAGGTCCTTGATCCATTTAAATTTGAGCTTGGTACAAGGAAACAAGGATGGATCAATTCGCATTCTTCTGCATGCTGACCTCCAGTTGAACCAGCACCATTTGTTGAAAAGGCTATCTTTTTTCCATTGGATGTTTTCAGCCTCTTTGTCGAGGATCAAGTGGCCATAGGTGTGTGGGTTCATTTCTGGATCTTCAATCCTGTTCCATTGATCCTCCTGCCTGTCACTGTACCAATACAATGCAGTTTTTAACACTATTGCTCTGTAGTATTGCTTGAGGTCAGGGATACTGATTCCCCCAGAATTTCTTTTGTTGTTGAGAATAGTTTTAGCTATCCTGGGTTTTTTGTTATTCCAGATGAATTTGATAATTGCTCATTCTAACTCTGTGAAGAATTGAGTTGGGATTTTGATGGGTATTGCATTGAATCTGTAGATTACTTTTGGCAAAATGGCCATTTTAACTATATTGATTCTACCGATCCATGAGCATGGGAGGTTTTCCGATTTTTTGAGATCTTCTTCCATTTCCTTCTTCAGAGTCTTGAAGTTCTTGTCATACAGATCTTTCACATGTTTGGTAAGAGTCACCCCAAGATACTTTATACTATTTGTTGCTATTGTGAAGGGGGTAATTTCCCTAATTTCTTTCTCAGCCTGCTTATCCTTTGAGTATAGGAAGGCCACTGATTTGCTTGTGTTGATTTTATAACCTGCCACTTTGCTGAAGTTGTTTATCAGCTGTAGGAGTTCTCTAGTGGAGTTTTTTGGGTCACTTAGGTAGACTATCATGTCATCTGCAAATAATAATAGTTTGACTTCTTCCTTTCCAATTTGTATCCCTTTGACCTCCTTGTGTTGTCAAATTGCCTGAGCTAGTACCTCAAGTACAATATTGAAAAGATAAGGAGAAAGGGGGCAGCCCTGTCTAGTCCCTGATTTTAGTGGGATTGCTTCAAGTTTCTCTCCATTTAGTTTGATTCTGGCTACCGGTTTGCTGTATATTGCTTTTACTATGTTTAGGTATGGGCCTTGAATTCCTGTTCTTTCCAAGACTTTAAGCATGAAAGGATGCTGAATTTTGTCAAATGCTTTTTCAGCAACTGGAAACATTCTTAAAGTCAAAAAGGAAGTAATTTTAGGAACTACCTGGTATTTCATTTTATGTACAAGAAAATAAAGCCCAGACAGGATAAGATGCCAGCTAAAGACTATACAATGAGTCAAGGTGAAGCTACATTCTAACAAGTTTTCCTACCCTCCATTCCTGGTTTACTCTACCACATTCCAATACTGAACAGTGCCCAGATTTATCATACAAAGAAAAGGGATGGTCCTTCCCCAAGTCTTGCCCATTTCCTTTTTGCTATACCTGTTTTAAAACAGTCTGATTTCTGTTGGCTTCAGTTTTACGCCTTGCTAAACTTCATCATGAATCCATTTTTAAACCATGAGAGTGAAAGAAGAGATTTTTTTAACACTTTTTTTTATTAGATATTTTCTTTCTTTACATTTCAAATGTTATCCCCTTTCCTGGTGTCCCCTGCAAATATCCTCTATCCCATCCCCCATTCCCCTGCTTACTAACCCACCCACTCACACTTTCCTGACCTGGCATTCCCCTACACTGGGACATCGAGCCTTCCCAGGACCAAGGGCTTGATGGACATCAATGAGAGGAGAGGCCCTTGGTCTAGAGCTATGGGTAACTCCATGTGTACTATTTGTTTGGTGGTTTAGTTCCTTGGAGCTCTGGGGGTACTGGGTGGTTCATATGTATGGTAGTGCAAACCCATTCAGCAACTTGGGTCCTTTCTCAAGCTCCTCCATTGGGGACCCTGTGCTCAGTCCAATGGTTGCTGAGAGTGTCCCCTCTGTATTTGTCAGGCACTGGCAGAGCCTCTCAGGAGACAGGTATATCAGGCTCCTGTCAGCAAGCACTTGTTGGCATCCACAGTAGTGTCTCAATTTGGTGACTGTTTATGGGATGGATCCCCAGGTGGGGCAGTCTCTGTATGGCCTTTCCTTCGGTCTCTGCTCTACACTTTGTCTCTGTATCTCCTCCCATGGGTATTTTGTTCCCCCTTCTAAGAAGGACCAGAGTATCCATACTTTGGTCTGAAGGAAGAGATTTTTAAAGGAAGGAGAAAAAAAGGAAAGAAAACACTTATAGCAAGGAAGCAGAAGGGGAGGGAAAAGGGGCAAGCCAGAAGAGCCAATAGCAGCAGTGAGGAAGGCCAGTGGGAAGGGGGTAAATAAATATAACAAGAACAACATGCATGCTATGAGCATGCTATGATGGACTCCTTTACTTTATATGTGACATGTAAGCAAAAATAATTCAAAGTTTAAAAGGTCTCCTTTTTAAATATTTTTTTTTACATTCAAAATATACCTCAAAAGATTATCAAGGAACATCTCTCAGAAAATAAACAACTTAAAATATTTCACATCTACAAATATCTACACCTAGAAAGTCCATAAGGGACATCAAACTGGCCACCTTGAAGCTGGTTCCAATTCATACCAGGCTCCATGCTTTAGAAATCACTTTCAAGGGTTAAAGATACAGCTCAGTGGTAGAGTGCTTGCCTTAATTACCAAGGGAATGGGTTCATTTCCTAGTATTGGCAAAATAATACACTTTCATTTTAATTACCTCTGGGCTCCTTGACAGTCCTGAGGTGGGTAAAAATTGCTATTGTCCCATAATTGGATTAGCTGGGCATTAATGAAGAAAATATGTCTTCTTATACCTAACTACATTTTGTAATTTCTAAATATTTATTTATTTATTTATTTACTCTGAAAGAATCTCCAAACTGTATAAACATAGGCCCTACAAAATTAAATCTGAGTGTATCCCGATAACTTGCATTTTACATTAAGAAACCGAGGCTTGATGAAATTAAGTAACTTAATTGGAAAATTAGAATTTTCTAAAACTTTACAAAGTATAATTCAATTCCACATACTTAATAATGGAATCTAGATGACTTTGCATTATAATATTCTAAAATATTCATTTGACAGTTTTATATATAAGCATGCTCTATACATCAAGGGCAAACAATACCTTACACAGAGAGGGGGGATGTGCACACACACACACACACACACACAGTGACTTCACCTGACATAGAGATATAGAGAAGTGCCACCATAGCACAGGTACCTTAAAGATAGGTGCTGGAGGTGATATGGGCAAAGTATAACTCTGAGATAGACCCAAATGATGCAGAAGACAAGGAACATTTCTGGCTACTTCTTAGAGAAAGTTACTGGATTTAGCCCAAAAGATTCATGATGTTGTGAGAAGAGAATGGAAGTAGAATGAAGCCTGGTGGGGAACCAGCTATGTCACAGGATGCCATTTGGGAGGTAATAGTGGACAGAGACTATAGAGGTTGGTGTATACATCATCAAAGGCTGGCATCACCTTTCCTACATCGCACTAGATAAGCCTGCTAATTTACATGGTGATTTGGGGAAGAGAATGGGAAGAAGAATCTAGATATAAACTACTATTTGAAATAGATGATGGCTTGAAAGCAACCAGGATTATGTTGTGTACCTTCTAGGATACTCAGGATTAAAAAAGCTACACTCTCAGCTCCAAGGCAGCTGGCAATTCTTGTCTCCATAGGTAGGAGCACTCAAATATATATGCAATATAAACATAATTCAAAAATAAAGAAAAAATTTTAAAAAGAAGCTACACTCACAGAAATTGTAGATTAATTTATACAACCCTGTTTGATCAGCTACTTTGTACCTACTCTATAACCATTTTTAAATAAATTATTTACTAAAGAGCTAATTAATTTAGTAGGTAAGGCTTCTTCTTAGAACTGGAACATCCAATGTTGAGTCTAGCCAGGCATTAATTCTGCAGTTTGCCTCAGCCTCTCAAGTAGCTTGGATTCTGGGTAGTCTTCTGACATCTGAACTGACTTGGCCAAATAATTTAACGTCTGTGAAATGCAACTTTTCTCATGCATGAGATATGATCACTGTCTTGTCTTCTCCTTTATTCCTCTATTAGAAAATGAACTAAAATCATTAAGAGAAACTATTTTGTGAAATGTAAAGCTCTCTATAATATCAGCTATTAGTAATAATCAAATGTTTATGTTCACTCATTTTTGTTGGTTTTAAAAATTGAATTTTTATTACTTTTAATTATGTGGGAAAGATATCTGTGTGTAAGTATGTGTGTGAATTCAATTGAAGTCAGATCCTAGAGATGTTGCACCCTGGGATCTGGAGTCTTAGGCAGTTATGTGCTGCTTGGCATGCATGCCGAGAACTGAATTCAGGTCCTCTAGAAGAACATCATGTACTCTTAGCTGCTAATCTACTTCACTGATTCCTATTTTCTTTTTTTATTTTGTACTATATCTTTGAACTTATTATTATATTTACTACCAGAGAATCATTGAACTTGGAAATATTTTTATGTCATTTTATAGAATGAGTTAACGTTCCATTGCTGAGCATTTCACTGATCTCATAACCCAGTTTCTTTAAGGTTCCAATATGGGTTGAATAAAAGTGGCTCTCCAGGAATCTTCAGGCCTTTGTTGTCACAGTGGAACTGCTGAGACACCCAGCTTTATGTACTGAAAAAGTACTGGGTTCTTACTATCTCCACTGCGAGACAGTCACTGTTGGACTACTCAGATTGAAGTCTATAAGGCAATCTAATAAATTCCCTTTTAATATCTACTTATTCTATTCGTTCTGTTCTTTTTTTTTAAATATAGTTTTATTTGCTTTGACACTTGTTTTTCAGTTTTATTGCATATATTTACAATGTATGGCACCATGCTGATATCAAAGTATCACGTAAATGTTCTAGACACAAACTACCCCAGCCTGCTACAAAGGTACATACAGACACAATGAAATGAAGACAGCTACCTGCAAGACAAAAACATAATTTATATATGTGGGTGTGTAAGTTCACCAGTATAACCCTATCACTTGGGAGCCTGAAGCAAGATTATCACATCGTTGGGCTATATAGTGAGTTCCAGGCTACACATGACTTAAGTGACCCTCTCCAAGTAAAGAAATAAAAAGTAAAGCATTCATACAAAACCTTCAGAGATTTTTTTTATATATTTTAATTTTCTATATTCTTTGTTTACATTCCAAATGATTTCCCCTTTCCCAGTTCCTCCCTCCCCATATATCCCATAAACCTTCTTCTCTCCACCCATTCTTCAATCACCTCCCTCCTTTTTCTCTGACCTATATTCCTCTCCAACATTAGATCAATCATTCCGGGATCAGGACCCTCTCCATACTTCTTCATGGGAGTCATTTGTTATGCGATTTGTGCCTTTGGTATTCAGAGCTCCTGAGCTAATTAATATCCACTTATCAGAGATTGCATTCCATGTGTATTCTTTTGTGATTGGGTTACCTCACTTAGGATGATATTTTCCAGATCAAACCATTTGCCTAAAAATTTTGTGAATGTATTGTTTCTAATTGCAGAGTAGTAATCCATTGTGTAAATATACCACATTTTCTGTATCCATTCCTCCTTTGAGTGGCATCTGGGTTCTTTCTAGCTTCTGGCTATTATAAATAAGGCTGCTATGAACATAATGGACTATGTGTCTTTATTGCATGCCGGGGAATCCTTTGGGTATATGCCCAGGAGAGATATAACAGGGTCCTCCAGGAGTGTCATGTCCAGTTTTCTGAGGAACCGCCAGACTGATTTCCAAAGTGGTTGTACCATCTTACAGCCCCACCATCAGTGGAGGAGTGTTCCTCTTTCTCCACATCCTCACCAACACCTGCGGTCTCCTGAGTTTTTGGCCTTAGCCATTCTGACTGGTGTAAGGTGAAATGTCAGGGTTGTTTTGATTTGCATTTCCCTAATGACTAATGATGTAGAACATTTCTTAAGGTGCTTGTCAGCCATCCGAATTTCTTCAGGTGAAAATTCTTTGTTTACATCTCTACCCCAATTTTAATAGGGTTATTTGGTTCCCTGGGGTCTAACATCTTGAGATCTTTGTATATATTGGATATTAGCCCTCCATCAGCAGTAGGGTTGGTGATGATTTTTTCCCAATTTGTTGGTTGCCATTTGTCCTTTTGACAGTGTCCATTGCCTTACAGAAACTTCGTAATTTAATGAGGTCACATTTGTCAGTTCTTGATCTAAGAGCATAAGCTATTGGTATTCTGTTCAGGAACTTTTCCTCTGTGCCCATGTCCTCAAGGGTTTTTCCCAGTTTCTTTTGTATTAGTTTCAGTGTATATGGTTTTATGTGGAGGTCCTTGATCCACTTGGAGTTGAGCTTAGTACAAGGAGATAAGAATTGATCAAATCGCATTGTTCTGCATGCTGACCTCCAATTGAACCAGAACGATTTGTTGAAAAGGCTATGTTTTTTTCCACTGGATGTTGTCTGCTCCTTTGTCGAAGATCCAGTGACCATAGGTGTGTGGATTCATTTCGGGGTCTTCAAGTCTATTCCATTGGTCCACTTGCCTGTCACTGTGCCAATACCATGCAGTTTTTAACACTATTGCTCTGTAGTATTGCTTGAGGACTAGGATACTGAATCCCCCTGAAGTTCGTTTACTATTGAGAATAGTTTTTAGCTATCATGGGTTTTTTGTTATTCCAAATGAATTTGAGAATTGCTTCTTCTAACTCTGTGAAGAACTGAGTTGGGATTTTGATGGGGATTGCATTGAATCTGTAAATTGCTTTTGGCAAGATGGCCATTTTAACAATATTTATCCTTCCAATCCACTAGCATGAAAGATTTTTCCATTTTCTGAGGTCTTCTTCGATTTCCTTCTTCAGACACCTGAATTTCTTGTCATATAGATATTTCCCTTGTTTGGTTAGAGTCACAACAAGATACTTTATATTGTTTGTGGCTATTGTGAAGGGTGTCATTTCCCTAACTTCTTTCTCAGCCTGCTTATCCTTTGAGTATAGGAAGGCAACTGATTTGCTTGAGTTGATTTTATACCCAGCCAATATGCTGAAGTTGTTTATCAGCTGTAGGAGTTCTCTGGTGGAGGTTTTTGGGTCACTTAAGTAGACTATCATGTCATCTGCAAATAGTGATAATTTGACTTCTTCCTTTCTAATTTGTATCCCTTTGACTTCCTTATGTTGTCTAATTGCTCTAGCTAGAACTTCAAGTTCTATATTGAAAAGATATGGAGAGAGAGGACAGCCTTGTCTAGTCCCTGATTTTAGTGGGATTGCTTCAAGTTTCCCTCCATTTAGTTTGATGTTGGCTACCGGTTTGCTGTATATTGCTTTAACTATGTTTAGATATGGGCCTTGATTTCCTGTTCTTTCCAAGACTTTTAGCATGAAAGGATGCTGAATTGTGTCAAATGCTTTTTCAGCATCTCATGAAATGGTCATATGTTTTTTTCCTTTGGGTTTGTTTATGTAGTGGATTACATTGATAGATTTCCTTATATTGAACCATGCCTGCATCCCTGGGATGAAGCCTACTTCATCATGGTGGATGATCATTTTGATGTGTTCTTGGATTCGGTAGGCAAGAATTTTATTAAGAAATTTTGCATCAATATTCATAAGGGAAATTGTTCTGAAGTTCTGTTTTTTTGTTGGATCTTTGTGTGGTTTTGGTATCAGTGTAATTGTGGCTTCATAGAACAAGTTGGGTAGAGTTCCTTCTATTTCTATTTGGTGGAATAGTTTGAAGAGTATTGGTGTTAGGTCTTCTTTGAAGGTCTGATAGAATTCTGCACTGAAGCCATCTGGTCCCGTGCGTTTTTTTTAGTTGGGAGACTTTCTATGACACTTTTTATTTCTTCAGGTGTTATGGGACTGTTTAGTTGATCTATTTGATCCTGATTTAATTTTGGTGTTTGATAACTCTCTAGGAAACTGTCGATTTCTTCCAGATTCTCAAGTTGTGTTTAGTATAGGCTTTTGTAGTAGGATCTGATGATTTTTTGAATTTCCTCAGTTTCTGTTGTTATATCTCCCTTTTCATTTCTAATTTTGTTAATCTCGATACTGTCTCTGTGCCCTTTGGTTAGTCTGGCTAAGAGTTTATCTATCTTGTTGATTTTCTCAAAGAACCAGCTCCTGGTTTTGTTGATTCTTTGGATGGTTCTCTTTGTTTCTGCTTGATTGATTTCAGCCCTGAGTTTGATGATTTCCTGCCTTCTACTCCTCCTGGGTGAAATAGCTTCTTTTTGTTCCAGGGCTTTCAGGTGTGTCATTAAGCTGCTAGTGTATGCTCTCTCCATTTATTTTTTTTTTTTTTTGAGGCACTTAGGGCTATGAGTTTTCCTCTTAGCACTGCTTTCATTGTGTCCCAAAGATTTGGGTATGTTGTGCCTTCATTTTCATTAAATTCTAAAAAGTCTCTGATTTGTTTCTTTATTTCTTCTTTGGCCAAGGTGTCATTGAGTAGAGTATTGTTCAGCCTCCATGTGTATGTGGGCTTTCTGTTGTTGTTGTTGTTGTTGTTGTTGTTGTTGTTGTTTTTTTTAGTTTAAGATTTATTTTTTTTAATTTTTTTATTCGATATAATTTATTTACATTTCGAATGATTTCCCCTTTTCTAGCCCCCCCCCACTCCCCGAAAGTCCCGTAAGCCCCCTTCTCTTCCCCTGTCCTCCTACCTACCCCTTCCCAATTCCCCGTTCTGGTTTTGCCTTATACTGCTTTACTGAGTCTTTCCAGAACCAGGGGCCAATCTTCCTTTCTTCTTGTACCTCATTTGATGTGTGGATTATGTTTTGGGTATTCCAGTTTTCTAGGTTAATATCCACTTATTAGTGAGTGCATACCATGATTCACCTTTTGAGTCTGGGTTACCTCACTTAGTATGATGTTCTCTAGCTCCATCCATTTGCCTAAGAATTTCATGAATTCATTGTTTCTAATGGCTGAATAGTACTCCATTGTGTAGATATACCACATTTTTTGCATCCACTCTTCTGTTGAGGGATACCTGGGTTCTTTCCAGCATCTGGCAATTATAAATAGGGCTGCTATGAACATAGTAGAGCATGTATCCTTATTACATGGTGGGGAATCCTCTGGGTATATGCCCAGGAGTGGTATAGCAGGATCTTCTGGAAGTGAGCTGCCCAGTTTTCAGAGGAACCGCCAGACTGATTTCCAGAGTGGTTGTACTAATTTGCAACCCCACCAGCAGTGGAGGAGTGTTCCTCTTTCTCCACACCCTCTCCAACACCTGCTGTCTCCTGAATTTTTAATCTTAGCCATTCTGACTGGTGTAAGGTGAAATCTCAGGGTTGTTTTGATTTGCATTTACCTAATGACTAAAGAAGTTGAGCATTTTTAAAGATGCTTCTCATCCATCTGAAGTTCTTCAGGTGAGAATTCTTTGTTTAACTCTGTACCCCATTTTTTAATAGGGTTGTTTGGTTTTCTGGAGTCTAATTTCTTGAGTTCTTTGTATATATTGGATATTAGCCCTCTATCTGATGTAGGATTGGTGAAGATCTTTTCCCAATTTGTTGGTTGCCGATTTGTCCTCTTGATGGTGTCCTTTGCCTTACAGAAACTTTGTAATTTTATGAGGTCCCATTTGTCAATTCTTGATCTTAGAGCATATGCTATTGGTGTTCTGTTCAGAAACTTTCTCCCTGTACCGATGTCCTCAAGGGCCTTCCCCAGTTTCTTTTCTATTAGCTTCAGAGTGTCTAGCTTTTTGTGGAGGTCCTTGATCCATTTGGATTTGAGCTTAGTACAAGGAAACAAGGATGGATCAATTCGCATTCTTCTGCATGCTGACCTCCAGTTGAACCAGCACCATTTGTTGAAAAGGCTATCTTTTTTCCATTGGATGTTTTCAGCCTCTTTGTCGAGGATCAAGTGGCCATAGGTGTGTGGGTTCATTTCTGGATCTTCAATCCTGTTCCATTGATCCTCCTGCCTGTCACTGTACCAATACCATGCAATTTTTAACACTATTGCTCTGTAGTATTGCTTGAGGTCAGGGATACTGATTCCCCCAGATTTTCTTTTGTTGCTGAGAATAGTTTTAGTTATCCTGGGTTTTTTGTTTTTCCAGATGAATTTGATAATTGCTCTTTCTAACTCTGTGAAGAATTGAGTTGGGATTTTGATGGGTATTGCGTTGAATCTGTATATTGCTTTTGGCAAAATGGCCATTTTAACTATATTGATTCTACCGATCCATGAGCATGGGAGGTTTTCCCATTTTTTGAGGTTTTCTTCCATTTCCTTCTTCAGAGTCTTGAAGTTCTTGTCATATAGATCTTTCACATGTTTGGTAAGAGTCACCCCAAGATACTTTATACTGTTTGTGGCTATTGTGAAGGGGGTCATTTCCCTAATTTCTTTCTCAGCCTGCTTATCCTTGGAGTATAGGAAGGCCACTGATTTGCTTGAGTTGATTTTATAACCTGCTACTTTGCTGAAAATGTTTATCAGCTGTAGGAGTTCTCTAGTGGAGTTTTTTGGGTCACTTAGGTAGACTATCATGCCATCTGCAAATAATGATAGTTTGACTTCTTCCTTTCCAATTTGTATCCCTTTGACCTCCTTATGTTGTCGAATTGCCCGAGCTAGTACCTCAAGTACAATATTGAAAAGATAAGGAGAAAGGGGGCAGCCTTGTCTGGTCCCTGATTTCAGTGGGATTGCTTCAAGTTTCTCTCCATTTAGTTTGATGCTGGCTACCGGTTTGCTGTATATTGCTTTTACTATGTTTATGTATGGGCCTTGAATTGCTGTTCTCTCCAAGACTTTAAGCATGAAAGGATGCTGAATTTTGTCAAATGCTTTTTCAGCATCCAATGAAATGACCATGTGGTTTTGTTCTTTGAGTTTGTTTATGTAGTGGATTGCATTGATGGATTTCGTATATTGAACGAACCCTGCATTCCCGGGATAAAGCCTACTTGATCAAGGTGGATGATCGTTTTGATGTGTTCGTGGATTCGGTTGGCAAGAATTTTATTGAGTATTTTTGCATCGATGTTCATAAGGGAAATTGGTCTGAAGTTCTCTTTCTTTGTTGGATCTTTGTGTGGCTTTGGTATCAGCGTAATTGTGGCAAAATGTAGGGTCCTGTTTACATATCCAGTCTGTTAGCGCATGCCTTTTTATTGGGGAATTGAGTCCATTGATGTTAAGAGATATTAAGGAATAGTGATTATTACTTCCTGTCATTTTTGATGTTATGTTTTAAATTTGATTGGTTATCTTCTTTTGTGTTTCATGAAAGGTTACTATCTTGCTTTTTCTAGTGTGAGGGTTCGCTCCTTGTATTGCTGGTTCCTCCTATTATCCTTTGTAAGGCTGTGTTTGTGGAAAGATATTGGGTAAACTTGGTTTTGTCATGGAATATCTTAGTTTATCCATCTATGGTGATTGAGAGTTTTGCTGGATATAGTAGTTTTGGCTTGCATTTGTGTTCTCTTAGAGTCTGCCTGAGATCTGCCGACGATCTTCTAGCTTTCATACTCTCAGGTGAGTAGTCTGGTGTGATTCTGATAGGTCTTCCTTTATATGTTACATGGCTTTTTTCTCTTACTGCCTTTAATATTCTTTCTTTGTTTAGTACATTTGGGGTTTTGTTTATTATGTGATTGGAGGTATTTCTGCTCAGTTCCAGTCTGTTTGGAGTTCTGTAGGCTTCTTGTATATTCATGGGCATCTCTCTTTAGATTACGGATGTTTTCTTCCATAATTTTATTGAAGATATTTGCTGGCCCTTTAAGTTGTAAATCTTCACTCTCATCTATGCCTATAATCCTTAGGTTTGGTCTTCTCATTGTGTCCTGGATTTCCTGGATGTTCTGGGATACAAGCTTTTTGCATTTTGCATTTTCTTTGACTGTTGAGTCTATGGTTTCTATGGTATCTTCGGCATCTGAGATTCTTCCATCTCTTGTATTCTATTGTTGATATTTGCATCTATGGCCCCTGATTTCTTCTCAAGGTTTTCTATCTCCAAGGTTGTCTCCATTTGCAATTTCTTAGTTGTTTTTACTTCTGATTTTAGATCCTGGATGGTTTTGCTTAGCTCCTTCACTTGCTTGTTTGTGTTTTCCTGTAATTCTTTAAGAGATTTTTGTGTTTCCTCTTTCATGGCTTCTGCCTGTTGATGAAAGTTCTCCTGTATTTCTTTAAGTGATTTTTGCATTTTCTCCTTATTGGCTTTAGTATTCTCCTGAATTTCTTTCAATGATTTTTGTGTTTTCCTTGTAAGGGCTTCTAACTTTTGATCCATTTTCTCCTGAATTTCTTTAAGAGATTTATGTCCTTCATGTGATCCTGTAACAGCATCATAACCAGTGATTTAAAATCCAAATCTTGTTTTTCTGGTGTGTTGGGGTGTCCCAGACATGCTGTTAATGGAGAATTGGGTTCAGATGCTGCCATATTGCCTTGATTTCTGCTAGTAACATTCCTATGTTTGCCTTTTGCCATCTAGTTCTCAAGGGTATTAGTTGGTCTTGTTGTCAGTGCTGGACTCACCAGTGCAAGCCGCCTCTTCCCAGCTGGCTTCCAGGTGCACAGGTGGCCTCATGCACTGCCTGGAGTTGGGGTGCTGTGGCCCAGGCTGTTTCCAATCCTGAAGCAGAGACTGGAAGGCTCCTGCCAGAGGCCTCAGGACTAGATCCTCTGCTCTGCAGGGCCAGACTCACCAGAGCATGCTGCTTCTTCCCACGGGTACACAGCTGGCCTCTTTCACTTCCTGGAGACGGAGTGGGGAGGCCCAGGCTGTTCCTGATCCGGAAGCGGAGACTGGAAGGCTCCAGCCAGAGGCCTCATGACTGGATCCTCAGCTCCGCAGGGCAGGATCTGTTCTGTTCTTCTAGAGAACCATAACTAACAGAGTTAGTACTACCAAGTCTGTCTGGCTCCATGCCTCTTGCCTCCCTCATATAGAATTAGTTGTGATTACACTGAGCTTTTCCTGATAAACCAGGAAACTTTCCCAATGTCAAAGGTTTTTCTACCCTGATTCGTGTCAGCAAAAGTTTTTGTTGTTCGTTTGTTGGTCTTTGTTGGTGGTGCTGGTGGTGGTAGTCATGGGTTTTTTGTTGTTGTTTTGTTCTTGTTTTGTTTTTACCATACATATTCCTCTCAAATAGCATTAAAGATACATTTTGACATAACAGTAATTTATTCTTTCACAATTATAGAGGCTAGTTTATGTGGCTGTGCTCTATCCAAAAGCTCTACATACAAACTGAGTCACATTTCAGTCTTCTAGTATATGTTATTGATGTGTCTGATAGTCAAGCACTTGCATCATGGAATCTCGAAAGGTAGGTTTGGAAGTGAATATTAGTCAATAATCTGATTATATAGATAAGCCGCAAAAAATAAAGTGGGTTTCTTAAAGATTGCAACAGCTTCAAGAAACAGAGCCAATATGATTCCTGATCTTGCCAAAAGGTCAAAGGCAAATTTCTTTCTACTGAATTTCTTGCCAGAGCCCTTGTCTCAATGGCCCTGGAGGGCAACATGGTATGCTGAATGTAACCATTGCAGAACACAGATATGTATGGCCAAATAATTAATTCCCCTATCACAGAAGTCTGCACCCTAAACCCAGACGTGTATGTATTCTACTTTCTGTGATATTACCGGCTGAATTGAGCCATCCCCAGAGATATGCTGTGTACAAAAGACAAGCATGGCTAGCAGTTCTTCCAAAACAGAAAAAGTTAAATTAATAGAGAAGAAGGACAGACTACAGCCTATATATGACTTCCTGCCAACCATCTCCTGGTTCCCACTGCATTTCCCTTCCCTCTAATCTACCTTGCCCAGACATGGTAGGTACTTGGGGAGAATTCTAATGCCTGGGAGCCACTGAAGTAAATCTGCAGGAGAACTCTGAATGTGTCTAAACCCTGTACTGAGTATTTTCTTAGTTTAATTTGTCTTATTTCTTTAATTTCATGCAGCCTTCTTTATCTGAGATTGACAAATAAGATGGTATGGTTTGAATGAGAAATGTTCCTAATAGGCTTGATTATTTGAACACTTGGTTCTAAGTTGGAATCAATGGGGCTTTAAATGTTGTAGCCCTGCTGAAGGAAGTGCATTACTATGGCATACTTTAAGATTATATAGTCTCATGCCACTTCCACTTCTTTCTGCTTGGTGCTATCAGTTAAAGATGTGATCTGTCAGCTTCTTGCTCCTGCAGCCTTGCCTGATGTTTGCTGTCATGACTCCTTGACATTATTACCTCTTAAACTCTGCAACCATAATCCAAGGAAAACTCTTATTCTAATGTTTCCTTGGCCATGGTGTTTTATTCCAGCAACAGAGATGTAACTAGTATCAATTCTATACACTTAATATGTATAAAGTACTGTTTGGATATATGCCTACATTGTGGAATGATTAATCATTTGAATCCACCTATCCATCTTTTAACATAGGCTTCAGTGTGTGGTGTGTGTGTGTGTGTGTGTGTGTGTGTGTGTGTGTGTGTGTGTGATAAAAGAGTTCTGTCTTAGCACAAATTCCAAGTATAAAATGCATTATTATTTAGCATCACCAATTTGCACTGTTCCCACAGTTCAACTGTGTTTTTCAGCAAACATTCCCCATTTGGCTCACTTGTTGCCAACATCATGCTCTTTCCTTCTACAAATTAAATGGTTTTAGAATGCATATATAGGTACTATCATAATATATCTCTCTTTCTGTGCCTGGCTTATTTCTTTTAGAAGAGTCCTGAAGATACTTCTAAATGGTCATAGATAACAGAATTTTCTTCCTTTATGTGAGTGAATACTATACTACAGTTCATATACGCCATGGCTTTTTTTGTTCATTTATCAGTTAATAAACAGTTGTTTCTTTGTATTGTTTACTGTTTAAAAAAACTTCTAATGAATATAGTATTCATTTTGTATTAAGTGCAGTGATTTTTAAATCTTTTGCATGTATGCCTAGAAGTAGGATCAAAATACGGATTTAATACTTTCTTATAAAAAGACATAAAAAGATGTCAAACATCACTAATCATCAGGGAAATGTGTATCAAAACCATATGGAATATCACCGTAATCCATAAGGATGGCTCCTACCAAGAAGACAACAGATAACAATATTAGGAAATGGAGAAAGGCTACCAAACTGCTGATAGAAATGTAAGGTGATGTAGTCATTATTGGAAACAGTATGGAATTTCTTTAGAAAACTAAACATAGACCTACAATAGGACTCAGTCATTACTTTTAATGAAAAGGAATTTTAAAATACCATTGGTCTCTTTGAATACCTTTCTATCTTTCCTTTTCTCTTTGTGTCTTTTGAACTTTAGAAGGACAACTTATAGGAATTCTCCCTTTCCACCATGTAGGTCCAGGGGATTGCCAGGCTTGGTGACAAAGTGTCCTCACCCACTATGTCATGCCACTGGGCCCTGTGAACCACATTTTTCAGGAATGAAAACTGAAAGAAAGAAAATATCCAAGGCATTTGATATTCCAACTTTGCTACTGTTCAACTCTGAAGTATAAAATAATGAATGACTTTATGCTTCTCCTAGATTAATGAAGAATGCTTTCTCCACTATTCTTAAATACTGGCATTAATTAAAGAATGAAAGAAGATGCAGAAGAGGATAAAGGAACAGGGATGTATAATGTATAAGATTGTTTTGGATCTGCAACCTTTAATGGAAGGCTCACAGAATAGCCAATTTGAGGGAATAATTGACTTAAAGAGAGATAAGGAGAGAGGTTCAGGCTGGAAATGGCCATCAGACCTCTCTCTGATTATTCCAGAGAGTCTGGTGCTTTGTCTTAGTACAGCCATCCTAACAACCACCTCATTTCCTATGTTTGGTGACAAATAAACTTTAGCAAAGAGATTGTATTAATTTGTTTAGATTGCAAGAACAAAGTATAGCTGACTGGGCAGTTTAAACAACAGAAATGTTCTGTGGGCTCAATGCACAAAACCAAGGTGTTGTTCTACACCTTCTCTTAGCATGCTCCTGGCTTATGTTGTTTGTCATTTGCACCATTAAGTACAATATGCCTCTGTCATCACATAGCATTTTCCATGCTTGTGTTCACATAGCCACCTTTCTATCAGAACACTAATCAACCTGGGTTAGACAGCACCCTATACTACTACAGCCTTATTGATATGGACAAAGGCATCACTTCCAAGTGAGGTCACATTCTAAAAGGCTGCATACTAGGATTTCACCATATCTTGATGAGAAGTGACAATTCACCTGTAACATCGTGATTAGGATCATTTGATATCAAAAATTCCAAATGCATTTGATATCAAAAAATTCTATGTGCTCTACTTATGGTTTTCAATTAGGCTTAATTTGTAGGCCTTAGGTAGCCCAGGGACATTCAGGCATATATGGAGATACATGTTAGATGTTGCCTAACCTGTTGTTGTTGATTGTCAATCAAGACTGATGAGAGTTAGACTCATTATGGACAAAAACCTCTGAGCACATGGATCAAGAAAGGTATAGAGTAGGTTATTTAAGGTGGGAAAGTCCACACTCAATGTGGACATTACCGTTCCTTAAGCTATGGTCCTAGACTTTACTGGAGAGGAGATAAAAAGAGAAAGGGACCAGAAAATTAGCATTCCACTCTCTCTGGTTCCTGATTGCAGATGCAATGTAGTCAGCTGCTTAATGTTCTTCATGCAATCTCCCAACCCAGACACCTACCTCTCCATGCATGATGGACCGTATCTTCTAACTGAGCCAAATCAATATCTTCCCTCCTTTACTGCTTTTGTAAGGCATTTTTGTAGCAAAAGGAAAACTAACTAACACGGGGTTGCTACTGTCATTTAATGATAAAGAATCAGAGATGCTGTTAAACATCCTGCAGTGCATAGAACTCTGAAACAAAGAATCATCCTGACCAAAATGTCCATTATGTCCACATCCAAACTTCTGCCTCCTACACCATCCCACAAACTGCTCCCAAAGGATGTTCTCTTTCACCCTCTAACTTTGAGCCTAACTTATACCCCTCCCTTTCTGACTTGCCTGTTCAAGGTAGGGTGTTCAAACTGATAATTTCAGAGGTTTCTCCCTCTCTCTTACTGCTTGGTTGCTGCTGACCTGCTCAGCCAACAGATGAAGTTGCAGGGCTTCTGGCCTCTCTGCATCTAATGTTGAGCCTCTGCAACAGCAGGGAAGGTAGCAAATGTTCAATAGCAGTTGTTGGCAAAGAAGCACAGCAGTGGTCAGACCCAATGATATCACTGCATGTGCAAAAGCCACTTTATCCAATTTCTCCTACGTGGTCAGATTTGCAACCAGGACAAAGCTCTCTCCTGTTCTCTGAGGACACAGAGATGCAAAGCAACATTTTCATTCTTTGCTGATTAGTTTGGATGACTGGCTAGAATCTTTTTAATTTAACTTCTCTTATTAATATTGGTAGATTAATCTGATCCATGGGGTGCAATCAAGGGGATGAATATATGTGACAGTAGAATATAAAGCAGAATGTTTCCACAAGTTTGTTTTTTAGCTCAAGTAAAATGGTTTCTGCATTGAATAGACTGTGGTCAGCAACCATAATAAAGGGCTTTCCAGTTTGCTGAATTGCGCTAATTAATTAGTAATTGGGTAATATTCAGAAACTATGAAATGCTGAATAATTTAAACCCTTCTGGTTGGAAACAAAAGTGATTTCTATCTGTTTATATTCTCCAGGTTTCTATCATTGTCTCTGATTGTGATTATTGCTTTTTAGTCAACAGCTACATTTTTGGACTTAGCACTTTATTCCACAGTTCCTAGTTGGTGACATTAAATAGTTAAGACAGTCTTTCATTTAATTCCAGAAGCAAATTCTACTCTCAGGATATATGGATGTATCATTGTGCATTTTCCCCTCATTTTGGAACTGCCTTATGTTTTGGAGCTAGAGACCTGGCAGGAAAATCTTGTCATTGTTTTATTTTCAGTCCTGCTGAATAACTGTGAGCAGGCGGCATTTGCCCAGTCTTAATGTCAAAGGGCCTAACAGTGATAGCTTGACAGGACTTTCAACCCCTTGGAGGCTTTGACAGGGGCAAAATACTCTTCCCCAGCAGCCTCTTTTAGGGACCCAACAGGAGGAATTTTGTTGTCATGAGGCTGGAGCTTATCATCAAAGCCCATCTCTGGTTCCATTTTCTCCAGATTGGTCCCATCCCCTAAAGGATCTTTCTAAAAGAGAGTCACCAGTGGGGGAGCAAGTGTGAAAATACATGAAATGGTAGGATGTAGTTCATATTCAAACCTTAATACAATTCAAGCTCTAAGCTCATGCCTCTTCCCTCATGCTTTCCTCTCCCTAAAGTAGCTACTCTGTTGAAGCTGGCATGTTGAATGCTCTTTTATCTATGGGTATGTACTAAATACAACATATTGTATTACTCTAGTTGGTTGTAATTATAGTTAGTATGAAACTGATCACTTCTACATGTCTATGCTATTGTTCACACTTGTGCACAAAAATATATAAATACTACAGAACTATGAATTATAGTACTATTTACAATATACCCCCAATTAGTGACTATTAATAGTAGTAATGGATAAATAAAAGTGTGGTTTGTTTGTGTCTGGGAACAGCATGCAGATGTTAAGATAAATAGAAGAGACCTCCACATACCAACTCTAATAATTTGAAATACAGTGTTGCGTGAATAAGACAACAAGTGGTACAAAAAAATTGTATGTGCAATTGAACTGAAAGTTTAAATGATGTAAATATTTAGAGATCCTTCCTATCTAACCTTAATTAGCCAAGTTTGTGCAAATCTAACTGAAAATTATAAAATGACTGTAAAAAGAGGCTTTAAAAACAAATGTGCAGTAGTTAGTATGGACTACATAATGACAGTCTACCTTAAATGATACTATTTAATAGATACTCTTATCAAATATATTTTCTAGTTTGCAATGCATTTTCATGTATGCAATTACATTAATAAGGACCAATAGCAAACTGAAGATTTTATCATTAAAAGTGCTTTTCCAGGTTAAAAGCTCACTCAATCCTAAAGATTCAGAGATAGGATCTGCAAGTGAGGAAGCATGTAGTATTCATCTTTCTTGGCCTGAGTTACCACATTCAATATTCTGAAGTCCGCAAAGAAGCCAGCAATGTAGACAAGTACTATGGTAGGAGAAGAAAGAATGATCTTGAGAGAAGACAGTAGATGGCAGATGCTACAGAGGGAGCAATGCCAATACTGACTGTCTCATAAAATTGGAAGGTGCTATGAGAGCTGCCAAAGTAAGAAGCAATTAGTCTTAACTGGCAGTAAAGCTTATGAATCTCTGTGCAGTAGTGGTGCATGCCTTTAATCCCAGCACTTGGGAGGCAGAGGCAGGCAGATCTCTGAGTTCTCTGTGCAGTGGTGGTGCACGCCTTTAATCCCAGCACTTGGGAGGCAGAGGCAGGCAGATCTCTGAGTTCGAGGCCAGCCTTGTCTCCAGAGTGAGTTCCAGGACAGTCAGGGCTACACAGAGAAAACCTGTCTCAAAAAAACCAAAAAGCCAAAAAAGAAAGAAAAGCCTATGAGTTACAATGAGTAGAACAGCAAGATACCCACAATGGTATAATAGTAGCATTTTTATTTTTGTAGTAACCAGCAACTGTTTAATTATTAAGTGAGCTGTAGATTCCCTTATCATTTCTGGCTTTGACTTCTCCCCAGCAATCCTGAAAATATCAGACTAAAGTCACAACATTGATAAGAATTGCTTGTGGGCATCCACAATAGTGTCTGGGTTTGGTAACTGTATATGGAATGGATCCCCAGGTGGGGCAGTCTCTGGATGGCCTTTCCTTCAGTCTCTGCTCCACATGTTGTCTCTGTATCTACTCCTGTGGGGATTTTGTTCCCTCTTCTAAAAAGGACCAGAGTATCCATACTTTGGTCTCCCTTCTTCTCAAGCTTCATTTTGTCTGTGAATTGTATCTTGAGTAATCTGAGCTTTTGGACTAATATCCACTTATCAGTGAGTGCATACCATGTATGCTCTTTTGTGATTGGGTTACCTCACTCAGGATGACAATTTCTAGCTCCATTCATTTGCCTAAACTATTTGTGAATTCGTTCTTTTTAAGAGCTGAGTAATATTCCATTGTGTAAATGTACCACATTTTTTGTATCCATATGGTTTTTTTCTTTGAGTTTGTTTATGTAGTGGATAGCATTGATGGATTTCCTTATATTGAACCAACTGTGCATCCCGGGGATGAAGCCTACTTGATCATGGTGGATGATCGTTTTGATGTGTTCTTGGATTCGGCTGGCAAGAATTTTATTAAGTATTTTTGCATCAATATTCATAAGAGAAATTGGCCTGAAATTCTCTTTCTTTGTTGGATCTTTGTGTGGTTTTAGTATCAACATAATTGTGGCTTCACAGAACGAGTTGGGTAGAGTTCCTTCTTTTTCTATTTTGTGGAATAGTTTGAAGAGTATTGGTGTTAGGTCTTCTATGAAGGTCTGATAGAACTCTGCACTGAAGCCATCTGGTCCCGTGCTTTTTTTGGTTGGGAGAATTTCTATGACCCTTTTTATTTCTTCAGGTGTTATGGGACTGTTTAGTTAATCTATTTGATCCTGATTTAGTTTTGGTGTCGGATATCTGTCTAGGAAACTGTCCATTTTCTCCAGATTCTCCAGTTTTGTTGAGTATAGGCTTTTGTAGTAGGATCTAATAATTTTTTGAATTTCCTCAGTTTCTGTTGTTATATCTCCCTTTTCATTTCTAAGTTTGTTAATCTGGATACTGTCTCTGTGTCCTTTGGTCAGTCTGGCTAAGGTTTAATCTATCTTGTTGATTTTCTCAAAGAACCAGCTCCTGGTTTTGTTGATTCTTTGTATGGTTCTCTTTGTTTCTACTTGATTGATTTCGGCCCTGAGATTGATGATTTCCTGCATTCTACTCCTCCTGGGTAAAATAGCTTCTTTTTGTTCCAGGGCTTTCAGGTGTGTCATTAAGCTATTATGGAGGGGGGGGGGGATCCGGGAAAGGGGAAATCATTTGGAATGTAAATAAATAATATAGAAAATAAAAATATATAAAAAAGTGAGAACATAAAAAAAAAAAGAATTACAGGTCCAGTCCTGAGGTCTCTGGCAGGAGCCCTCAAGATCTCTGCTTTGGGATCCAGAACAGCCTGGACTGCAACAGGACAACTCCAGGTCCTGTAAGACACAAGAGGAACATCCGGGAGGCCGGCTTGGAGGAGTCAGTGTGCTCTGGTGAGTCCAGCAGGCCCCGGCAGGAGCCTCAGGTGTCTGCTTCTGGATCTTAACAGCCTGGGCCACAGGACTCAGTCTCCAGGAAGTGTAAGAGACCTGGTGTGGACCCAGAAGCAGATTGGGAGTGCACAGCGTGCTCCAGCAGCACGGAGCTTAGGTTCCAGTCCTGAGGCCTCTGGCAGGAGCCTTCAGATCTCAGCTTCGGGATTCAGAACAGCCTGGGCTGCAATGCCACATCTCCAGGTCCTGCAAGACTCAAGAGGGGCATCCAGGAGGCTGGCTGGGAGGAGTCAGTGTGCTCTGGTGAGTCCAGCAGGCCCCTGAGGGAGCCTTCAGTTGTTTGCTTCCGGATCTGAACAGCCTGGGTCACAGCACCCTGTCTCCAGGCAGTGCAGGAGGTAAGCTGTGTGCCAGAGGACACCTGGGAAGAAGCAGCTTGCACTGGTGAGTCCAGCATTGACAAGACCAACTAACACCAGTGAGAACTAGATGGCAAAAAGCAAACGCAGGAACGTCACTAACAGAAATCAAGGCAATATGGCAGTATCTGAACCCAATTCTCCTTTATCAGCATGTCCTGGATACCCCATCACACCAGTAAAACAAGATTTGGATTTAAAAATCACTGGTCATGATGCTGGTACAGGAACGCATGAAGGACATACTTAAAGAAATTAAAGAGAAAATGGATCAAAAGTTAGAAGTCCTTACAAGGGAAACAAAAAATCATTGAAAGAAATCCAGGAGAATAAAAAAGCCAATGAGGAGGAAACAGAAAAATCACTTAAAGAAATACAGGAGAACATTGGTCAACAGGCTGAGGTCATGAAAGAGGAAACACAAAAATCTCAAAGAATTACAGGAAAGCACAAACAAGCAAGTAAAGGAGCTAAGCAAAACCATCCAGGATCTAAAATCAGTAGGAGAAACAACTAAGAAAACTCAGAGGGAGACAACTTTGAAGATAGAAAACCTTGGGAAGAAATCAGGGGACATAGATGCAAATATCAACAACAGAATACAAGAGATAGAAGAAAGAATCTCAGATGCTGAAGATACCATAGAAACCATGGACTCAACAGTTAAAGAAAATGCAAAATGCAAAAGGCTTGTAACCCAAAATATCCAGGAAATCCAGGACACAATGAGAAGACCAAACCGAAGGATTATAGGCATAGATGAGAGTGAAGATTTAAAATTTAAAGGGCCAGCAAATATCTTCAATAAAATTATGGAAGAAAACTTCCCTAACCTAAGGAGAGAGATGCCCGTGAATATACAAGAAGCCTACAGAACTCCAAACACACTGGACCTGAGCAGAAATACCTCCTGTCACATAATAATCAAAACACCAAATGTACTAAAGAAAGAAAGAATATTAAAGGCAGTAAGGGAAAAAGGCCAAATAACATATAAAGGAAGACCTATCAGAATCACAGCAGACTTTTCACCTGAGACTATGAAAGCTAGAAGAACCTGGGCAGATCTCATGCAGACTTTAAGAGAACACAAATGCCAGCCAAAACTACGATACCCAGCAAAACTCTCAATCACCATAGATGGAGAAACTAAGATATTCCATGACAAAACCAAGTTTGCCCAATATCTATCCACAAAACCAGGCCTACAAAGGACAATAGGAGGAAAACACCAATATAAGGAGGGAAACTTCATCTTGGAAAAAGCAAGATAGTAACCTTTCATCAATCTCAAAAGAAGTTAACCAATCAAATTTAAAAAATAACATCAAAAATGACAGGAAGTAACAATCACTATTCCTTAATATCTCTTAACATCAATGGACTCAATGGCCCAATAAAAAGACATAGACTAACCAACTGGATACATAAACGGGACCCTACATTTTGCTGCATACAGGAAACACACCACAGGATCAAAGACAAATACTACCTTAGAGTAAAAGGCTGGAAGACAATTTTACAATAAAATGGTCTCAGGAAACAAGCTAGAGTAGCCATTCTAATATCAGATAAAATTGACTTTCAACGCAAAGTCATCAAAAGAGACTCTTGAGGGACACTTCTTCATGTTCAAAGGAAAAATACAACAAGAAGAACTCTCAATCCTGAACATCTATGCTCCGAATGCAAGGGCATCCTCATTCATAAAAGAAATTTTATTAAAGCTTAAAGCACACATTGCACCAAACACAAAAATTGTGGGTGACTTCAACACTGCACTTTCCTCAATGGACCGATCAGGAAAACAGAAACAGAACAGGGAAACAATGAAACATTGAAGCTTTGGATGAATTAGATTTAACAGATATATATAGAACATTCTATCCTAAAGCAAAAGAATATACCTTTTGCTCAGCACCTCATGGTACCTTTTCCAAAATCGACCATATAATTGGTCACAAGACAGACCTCAACAAATATAAGATCACCCTAATCCCATGCCTCCTATCAGATCACGATGGAGTAAAAGTGGTCTTCAATAGCAGCAAAAACAACAGAAAACCCACATACACGTGGAAACTGAACAGTATTCTACTCAATGATACCTTAGTCAAGGAAGAAATAAAGAAAGAAATTAAAGACTTTTTAGAACTTAATGAAAATGAAGACAGAACATACCCAAATCTATTGGACACAAGGAAAGCAGTGCTAAGAGGAAAACTCATAGCTCTGAGTGCCTCCAAAAAGAAAATGGAGAGAGCATACACTAACAGCTTAATGACACACCTGAAAGCCCTGGAACAAAAGGAAGCTATTTCACCAAGGAGGAATAGAAGGCAGGAAATCATCAAACTCAGGGCTAAAGATCTTTTCCCTATTTGTTGGTTGCCGATTTGTCCTTTTGATGGTGTCCTTTGCCTTACAGAAACTTTGTAATTTTATGAGGTCCCATTTGTCAATTCTTGATCTTAGAGCATACGCTATTGGTGTTCTGTTCAGAAACTTTCTCCCTGTACCAATGTCCTCAAGGGTCTTCCCCAGTTTCTTTTCTATTAGCTTCAGAGTGTCTGGCTTTATGTGGAGGTCCTCGATCCATTTGGATTTGAGCTTAGTACAAGGAGACAAGGATGGATCAATTCGCATTCTTCTGCATGCTGACCTCCAGTTGAACCAGCACCATTTGTTGAAAAGGCTATCTTTTTTCCATTGGAAGTTTTCAGCCCCTTTGTCGAGGATCAAGTGGCCATAGGTGTGTGGGTTCATTTCTGGATCTTCAATCCTGTTCCATTGATCTGCCTGCCTGTCACTGTACCAATACCATGCAGTTTTTAACACTATTGCTCTGTAGTATTGCTTGAGGTCAGGGATACTGATTCCCCCAGAATTTCTTTTGTTGCTGAGAATAGTTTTAGCTATCCTGGGTTTTTTTTGTTATTCCAGATGAATTTGTTAATTGCTCTTTCTAACTCTGAAGAATTGAGTTGGGATTTTGATGGGTATTGCATTGAATCTGTATATTGCTTTTGGCAAAATGGCCATTTTAACTATATTGATCCTGCCAATCCATGAGCATGGGAGGTTTTCCCATTTTTTGAGGTCTTCTTCCATTTCCTTCTTCAGATTCTTGAAGTTCTTGTCATAAAGATCTTTCACATGATTGGTAAGAGTCACCCCAAGATACTTTATACTGTTTGTGGCTATTGTGAAGGGGGTCATTTCCCTAATTTCTTTCTCAGCCTGCTTATCCTTTGAGTATAGGAAGGCCACTGATTTGCTTGTGTTGATTTTATAACCTGCCACTTTGCTGAAGTTGTTTATTAGCTGTAGGAGTTCTCTAGTGGAGTTTTTTGGGTCACTTAGGTAGACTATCAGATAGAGGGCTAATATGCAATATATATAAAGAACTCAAGAAGTTAGACTCCAGAAAACCAAACAACCCTATTAAAAACTGGGGTACAGAGTTAAACAAAGAAGTCTTACCTGAAGAACTTCGGATGGCGGAGAAGCATCTTAAAAAATGCTCAACTTCATTAGTCATTAGAGAAATGCAAATCAAAACAACCCTGAGATTTCACCTTATAACATTCAGAATGGCTAAGATTAAAAATTCAGGAGACAGCAGGTATTGGAGAGGATGTGGAGAAAGAGGAACACTCCTTCACTGCTGGTGGGGTTGCAAATTGGTACAACCACCCTGGAAATCAGTCTGGCAGTTCCTCCGAAAACTGGGCACCTCACTTCCAGAAGATCCTGCTATACCACTCCTGGGCATATACCCAGAGGATTCCCCACCATGTAATAAGGATACATGCTCTACTATGTTCATAGCAGCCCTATTTATAATAGCCAGATGCTGGAAAGAACCCAGGCATCCCTCAACAGAAGAGTGGATGCAAAAAATGTGGTATATCTACACAATGGAGTACTATGCAGCCATTAGAAACAATGAATTCATGAAATTCTTAAGCAAATGGATGGAGCTAGAGAACATCATACTAAGTGAGGTAACCCAGACTCAAAAGGTGAATCATGGTATGCACTCACTAATAAGTGGATATTAACCTAGAAAACTGGAATACCCAAAACATTATCCACACATCAAATGAGAAAGGAGGAGTGGCCCCTTGTTCTGGAAAGACTCAGTGAAGCAGTATTCGGCAAAACCAGAATGGGGAAGTGAGAAGGGGTGGGTGGGGGGACGGGGGAGAGAAGGGGGCTTATGGGACTTTTGGGGAGTGGGGGGCTAGAAAAGGGGAAATCATTTGAAATATAAATAAAAAATATATCGAATAAAAAAAAAACCAAAAAAAAAAAAAAAAAAAACCCCTCAGGGCTGAAATCAGTCAAGTAAAAACAAAGAGAACCATATAAAGAAGCAACAAAACCAGGAGCTGGTTCTTTGAGAAAATCAACAAGATAGATAAACCCTTAGCCAGAATAACCAAAGTGCACAGAGACAGTATACAGATTAACAAACTTAGAAATGAAAGGGGAGATATAACAACAGAAACTGAGGAAATTCAAAAAATATTTAGATCCTACTACAAAAGCCTATACTCAACACAACTGGAGAATCTGGAGGAAATGGACAGTTTCCTAGAAAGATATCTGACACCAAAACGGAATCAGGATCAAATAGATCAACTAAGCGGTCCCATAGCACCAGAAGAAATAAAAAGGGTCATAGAAAGTCTCTCAACCAAAATAAGCACAAGACCAGATGGCTTCAGTGCAGAATTCTACCAGACCTTCAAACAAGACCTAACAACAATACTCTTCAAACTATTCTATAAAATAGAAACAGAAGGAACTCTACCCAACTCGTTCTATGAAGCCACAATTACGCTACTAAAACCACACAAAGATCCAACAAAGAAAGAGAACTTCAGGCCAATTTCTCTTATGAATATTTATGCAAAAATACTTAATAAAATTCTTGCCAACCGAATCCAAGAACATATCAAAACGATCATCCACCATGATCAAATAGGATTCATCCCAGGGATGCACGGATGGTTCAATATAAGGAAATCCATCAATGTAATCCACTACATAAACAAACTCAAAGAAAAAAAACCATATGATCATCTCATTAGATGCAGAAAAAGCATTTGACAAAATTCAGCATCCTTTCATGCTTAAAGACTTGGAAAGAACAGGAATTCAAGGCCCATACCTAAACATAGTTAAAGCAATATACAGCAAACCGGTAGCCAACATCAAACTAAATGGAAAGAAATTTGAAGCAATGCCACTAAAATCAGGGACTAGACAAAGCTGTCCTCTCTCTCCATATCTTTTCAATATAGAACTTGAAGTTCTAGCTAAAGCAATTAGACAACATAAGGAGGTCAAGGGGATACAAATTGGAAAGGGAGAATTCAAATTATCACTATTTGCAGATGACATGATAGTCTACTTAAGTGACCCGAAAATCTCCACCAGAGAACTCCTACAGCTAATAAAGAACTTCAGCAAAGTGGCTGGTTATAAAATCAACTCAAGCAAATCAGTTGCCTTCCTATACTCAAAGGATAAGCAGGCTGAGAAACAAATTAGGAAAATGACACCCTTCACAAAAGCCACAAACAATACAAAGTATCTTGCTATGACTCTAACCAAACAAGTGAAAGATCTATATGACAAGAACTTCAGGTCTCTGAAGAAGGAAATCGAAGAAGACCTCAGAAAATGGAAAAATATGCCATGCTCATGGATCGGCAGTTTTAATATAGTTAAAATGGCCATCTTGCCAAAATCTATCCACAGATTCAAAGCAATCCCCATCAAAATTCCAACTCAGTTCTTCACAGAGTTAGAAAAAAGCAAATCTCAAATTCATCTGGAATAATATAATAAAACCCAGGATAGCTAAAACTATTCTCAACAACAAAAGAAATTCTGGGGGAATCAGTATCCCTGACTTCAAGCAATACTACAGAGAAACAGAGTTAAAAACTGCATGGTATTAGCACAGTGACAGACAAGTGGACCAATGGAATAGAATTGAAGATCCAGAAATAAACCCACACACCTACGGTCACTTGATCTTCAACAAAGGAGCCAAAAACATCCAGTGGAAAAAAGATAGCCTTTTCAACAAATGGTGTTGGTTCAATTGGAGGTCAGCATGCAGAAGAATGCGAATTGATCCATTCTTATCTCCATGTACTAAACTTCACTCCAAGTGGATCAAGGACCTCCATGTAAAACCTGACACACTGAAACTAATGGAAAAGAAACTGGGGAAGACTCTAGAGGACATGGGCACCGGGGAAAAGTTCCTGAACAGATCACCAATAGCTTATGCTCTAAGATCAAGAATTGACAAATGGAACCTCATAAAATTACAAAGTTTCTGTAAGGCAAAGGACACTGTTAAAAGGACAAAACAGCAACCATCAAATTGGGAAAGGATATTATCTAACCCTACATCTGATAGAGGGCTAATATCCAATACATACAAAGAACTTAAGAAGTTAGACCCCAAGGGAACCAAATAACCCTATTAAAAAATGGGGTACAGATCTAAACAAAGAATTTTCACCTGAAGAAATTCGGATGGCTGAGAGGCACCTTAAGGAATGGATACAGAAAATGTGGTATATTTACACAATGGAATACTACACATGGAATGCAATCTCTGATAAGTGGATATTAATTAGCCCAGAAGCCCTGAATACCCAAGACACAAATCGCATAACAAATGACTCCCATGAAGAAGTATGGAGAAGGTCCTGATCCTGGAAAGGATTGATCTAGCATTGGAGGGGAATATAAGGACAGAGAAAAAAAGGAGGGAGGTGATTGGAGAATGGATGGAGAGAAGAAGGCAATAAGAGGAAATGCAAAATCACTTAAAGAAATGCAGGAGAAATTGAATCAACAGGCAGAAGTCATAAAAGAGAATACACAAAAATCTCTTAAAGAATTACAGGAAAACACAAACAAACAAGTGAAGGAACTGAGCAAAACTATCCAGGATCTAAAAACAGAAGTAGAAACAACTAAGAAATCACAAAGGGTGACAATTTTGGAGATAGAAAACCTTGGGAAGAAATCAGGGTCAATACATGCAAGTATCAACAACAGAATACAAGAGATAGAAGAAAGAATCTCACACGCCAAAGATACCATAGAAACCATTGACACAACAGTTAAAGAAAATGCAAAATGCAAAAAACTTGTAACCCAAAATATCCAGGAAATCCAGGACACAATGAGAAGACCAAACCGAAGGATTATAGGTATAGATGAGAGTGAAGACATATAACTTAAAGGGCCAGCAAATATCTTCAACAAAATTATGGAAGAAAACTTCCCTAACCTAAAGAGAGAGATGCCCATGAATATACAAGAAGCCTACAGAACTCCAAACAGACTGGACCAGAACAGAAATACTTCCTGTCACATAATAATAAAAACCCTGAATGTACTAAACAATGAAAGAACATTAAAGGCAGTAAGAGAAAAAGGCCAAGTAACATATGAAGGAAGACCTTTCAGAATTACACCAGTCTTCTCACCAGAAACCGTGAAAGCCAGAAGATCCTGGGCAGATCTCATGCACACTCTAAGAGAAAACAAATATCAGCCAAGACTACTATACCCAGTAAAACTCTCAATCACCATAGATGGAGAAACCAAGATATTCTATGACAAAACCAAGTTTACCCAATATCTTTCCACAAATCCAGCTCTACAAAGGATAATAGGTGGAAAACTCCAATAAAAGGAGGGAAACGACACTCTGGAAAAAGTAAGACAGTAACTTTCTTTCATCAAACCCAAAAGAAGATAACCACTCAAATATAAAAATGACATCAAAAATGACAGGAAGTAATAATCACTATTCCTTAATATCTCTTAACATCAATGGACTCAATTCCCCAATAAAAAGACATAGACTAACTGACTGGATATGTAAACAAGACCCTACATTTTTGTGTGTACAGTAAACACACTTCAGTGTCAAAGACAAACACTACCTTAGAGTAAAAGTCTGGAAAACAATTTTACAAGCAAATGGTCTCAGGAAACAAGCCAGAGTAACTATTCTAATATCAGATAAAATTGTCTTTCAACCTAAAGTCATCAAAAGACACAGAGGGACACTTCTTGCTGGTCAAAGGAAAGATCCACCAAGAAGAACTCAAATTCTGAATATCTATGCTCCAAATGCAAGGGCACCCTCATTCATAAAAGAAACTTTAGTAAAGCGCAAAGCACACATTGTACCTAACACAATAATTGTGGGTAACTTCAACACTCCACTCTCCTCAAAGGACCGATCAGGAAAACAGAAACTAAACAGGAACACAGTAAAACTAAATGAAGCTTTAGACCAATTGGATTTAACAGATATATAGAGAGCATTTCATCCTAAAGCAAAAAAATATACCTTTTTCTCAGCACCTCATGGTACCTTCTCCAAAATTGACCATATAATTGGTCACAAAACAGACCTCAACAAATATCAGAAGATCAAACTAATCCCATGCCTCCTATCAGATCACTATGGAGTAAGAGTGATCTTCAATAGCAACAAAAACAACAGAAAGCACACATACACATGGAGACTGAACAATATTCTACTCAATGATACCTTGTCCAAAGAAGAAAGAAAGAAATCAAAGACATTTTTGAATTTAATGAAAATGAAGGCACAACATACCCAAATCTATGGGACACAATGAAAGCAATGCTAAGAGGAAAACTCATAGCCCTGAGTGCCTCCAAAAAGAAAATGGAGAGAGCATACATTACCAGCTTAATGACACACCTGAAAGCCCTGGAACAAAAAGAAGCTAATACACCCAAGAGGAATAGAAGGCAGGAAATCATCAAACTAAGGACTGAAATCAATCACGTGGAAAAAAAGAGAACCATACAAAGAATTAACCAAACCAGGAGCTGGTTCTTTGAGAAAATCAACAAGATAGATAAGCCCTTAGCCAGACTAACCAAAGGGCACAGAGAAAGTATCAAAATTAACAAAATTAGAAATGAAAAGGGAGCTATAAAAACAGAAACTGAGTAAATTCAAAAAATTACCAGATTCTGCTACAAAAGCCTATACTCAACACAGCTTGAGAATCTGGAGGAAATGGACAATTTCCTAGACAGATACCAAATACCAAAATTAAATCAGGATCAAATAGATCATCTAAAGAGTCCCGTAACCCCTAAAGAAATAGAAGGGGTGATAGAAAGTCTTCCAACATAAAAAGCACAAGACCACATGGTTTTAGTGCATAATTCTATCAGACCTTCAAAGAAGACCTAACACCAATACTCAAACTATTCCACAAAATAGAAACAGAAGGAACACTACCCAACTCGTTCTATGAAGCTACAATTATGCTGATAAAAAAACCACACAAAAATCCAACAAAGAACGAGAACTTCAGACAATTTTCCCTTATGAACATTGATGCAAAAACACTTAATAAAATTCTTGAAAACCAAATTCAAGAACACATCAAAACGATCATCCACCATGATCAAGCAGGCTTCATCCCAGGGATGCAGGGATGGTTCAATATATGGAAATCCACCAATGCAATCCACTACATAAACAAACTCAAAGAAAAAACCCACATGGTCATTTCATTAGATGCTGAAAAAACATTTCACAAAATTCAGCATCCTTTCATGCTAAAAGTCTTGGAAAGAACAGGAATTAAAGTCCCATACCTCAACATGTAGCCAACATCAGACTAAATGGTGAGAAACTTGAAGCAATCCCACTAAAATCAGGGACTAGACAAGGCTGCCCCCTCTTTCCGTATCTCTTCAATATAGTACTTGAAGTTCTAGCTAGAGCAATTAGACAACATAAGGAGGTCAAGGGGATACAAATTGGAAAGGGAGAAGTCAGACTATCACTATTTGCAGATGATATGATAGTATACTTAAGTGACCCAAAATAATCCACCAGAGAACGCCTATACCTGATAAAGAACTTCAGCAAAGTGGCTGGTTATAAAATCAACTCAGGAAAATCAGTTGCCTTCCTATACTCAAAGGATAAACAGGCTGAGAAACAAATTAGGAAAATGACACCCTTCACAATAGCTACAAACAATATAAAGTATCTTGGTGTGACTCTAACCATACAAGTGAAAGATCTGTATGACAAGAACTTCAGGTCTCTGGTGAAGGAAATTGAAAAACAGCTCAGAATATGGAAAAATCTTCAATGCTCCTGGAGTGGCAGAATGAATATAGTTAAAATGGCCATCTTGCCAAAAGCAATATACAGTTTCAACACAATCCCCTTTAAAATCCTAACTCAGTTCTTCATACAGGTAGAAAGAGCAATTCTCAAATTCATCTGGAATAACAAAAAACCCAGGATAGCTAAAACTATTCTCATCAGTAAAAGAATTTCTGGGGGAATCAGTATCCTGGACCTCAAGCAATACTACAGAGCAATAGTGTTAAAAACTGCATGGTAGTGGTACAGTGACAGACAAGTGGACCAATGGAATAGAATTGAAGACCCAGAAATGAACCCACACACCTATAGTCACTTGATCTTCAACAAAGGAGCTGAATACATCCAGTGGGGGAAAAATAGCCTTTTCAACAAATGGTGCTAGTTCAACTGGAGGTCAGTATACTGAAGAATCTGAATTGATCAATTCTTATCTCCTTGAACTAAGGTCAACTCCAAGTGGATCAAGGACCTCAACATAAAGCCAGACACACTAAAACTAATAGAAAAGAAACTGGGGAAAACCCTTGAGGACATGGGCACAGGGGAAACGTTCCTGAACAGAACGCCAATAGCTTATGCTCTAAGATCAAGAATTGACAAATGGGACCTCATAAAATTCCAACGTTTCTGTAAGGGAAAGGACACCTTCAAAAGGACAAAATGGCAACCAACAAACTGGGAAAAGATCTTCTCCAACCCTACATCCAACAGAGGGCTAATATCCAATATATACAAAGAAGTTAGACCCCAGACAACCAAATAACCCTATTAAAAATGGGGTATAGAACTAAACAAAGAATTTTCACCTGATGAACTTTGGATGGCTGAGAAGCACCTTAAGAAATGTTCAATATCATTAGTCATTAGGGAACTGCAAATCAAAACAACCCTGAGATTTCACCTCACACCAGTCAAAGTGGCTAAGAAGGGGAAATCATTTGCAATGTAAATAAAAAAAATAAAAGAAAAAAAAGAAAAAAAATTCAGGAAACAGCAGGTATTGGTGAGGATGTGGAGAAAGAGGAACACTCCTCCACTGCTGGTGGGGGTGCAAGCTGGTACAACCACTCTGGAAATCAGTCTGATGGTTCTTCAGAAATCTGGGCAGGATACTTCAGGAGGACCCTGCTATACCACTCCTGGGCATATACCCAGAGGATTCCCCAGCAGGTAGTAAGGATACATGCTCCACTATGTTCATAGCAGCCCTATTTATAATAGCCAGAAGCTGGAAAGAACCCAGGTGTCCTTCAACGGAGGAATGGATACAAAAAAATGTGGTATATTTACACAATGGAGTACTATTCAGCCATTAGAAACAATGAATTCATGAAATTCTTAGACAAATGGATGGAGCTGGAGAACGTCATACTAAGTGAGGTAACCCAGTCTCAAAAGATCAATCATGATATCCACTTACTGATAAGTGGATATTAGACTAGAAGCTTGGAACACTGAAGACATAATCCACAGTTCAAATGATGCCCAAGAAGAACGCAGGAGTAGCCCCTGGTTCTGGAAAAGCTCAGTGCAGCAGTGTAGGGGAATACCAAAACAGGGAGGTGGGAAGGGGTGAATAGGGGTACAGGGGGAGGTAAGAGGGCTTATGGGACTTTTGGGGAGGAGGGATCCAGGGATGGAAATGTAAATAAATAATATATGGAATAAAAGAGGGGGGGTAGACAATGCAAACCAACAGGAGGAAAACAGACCCGAGAGAAGGCAAATGAATCAAACATGCACCTATTTCCACAGTTAGTAGTCCCACAAAACACTAAGCTAACAGTCACAACATATACACAGAGGTCCTGGTGCAGACCCCATGCTTGTTACTTCAGTCTCTGTGAGCCCATATGTACCCTGCTTAGTTGATTCAGAAGGCCAAGTTTTTCTGCTGTCCTATAACACCTCTAACTTATAGTCTTTCCCTTCCCTCTTCCACTGGAATTCCCAGGCTCCAAGGAGAGAGACCCAATGGAAACCTCCGATTTAGATTCTCTCTCCAAATAATGTCTGACTATGGATCTCTGCATCCATTCACATTTGTTGCCAGAATAAGCCTTCTGATGACAACTAGACAAGGCCTATGAGTATAGCAGAATATCATTAGAAGTTATTTCATTGATTGTTTTAGACCAGTCATGTTTGGTTCTACCCTAGGTCTCTGGGCTATCCAGTCTCTGTTTCTTCACCATCCAAGAACTGTTGGGCATGGGCTCACTCTTGTGGAATAGTTCTAAGTTAAATTTGACATTGGTTGGCTAATCCCACAAGTTATATACCTCCATTGCCCCAGCACATCTTAAAGGCAGAACAAATTGTAGGCCAAAGGTTTTGTGGCTGGGTTGGTGTCCTCATTTCTTTCAGTATCCAGCAGGATACCTTCCTGAACCAAAGAAACTAGACAGTAGTGGTGAAGGTTCTATGCAGGCACCAGCTCCAGTTTTCTGTGTCCAACGACTTGTGTGGATGTTGCTCTAGGCAAGAGATCCCTGTTTTGCCATCCATTTGCAAAGAACAACCTTCTGTCCTAACAAAAGCCTGGGTTGTTTAGGGATCTCCTTGGACAAAAACTCAACAGAATGGAACAAGTACCACCAGTGAAAACCTTGCATGTCTACAAAAGGAAGCCCAATAAGACTCCATATAACTTAATTACTAGTCCCCACTAGAATCACCTTCATAGATCCAAAGATCACCCTTATAGATTGCCAGGAACTTTCCACTGAAACAGATTTCTACCCCACCACCCAACTAATTCCAGCCATCAGTCCAGGTACTCTTTTCCATCCATCCCATCTCCCCATGTACCTGATCCCCTCTGCTCCTGTCCCCACACACTCCTAGTCTACCCACAAAACCTACTCTGTTTCTTCTTCGCATGGAGATCCTTGTATCACTACCCAGCCATATCCCTCCTCCTTACCAAACCTTTCTGGGTCTAAAGATTGTAGCTTAATTATCATTTATTAAATATTTATATCTACTTATAAGTGAGCAAATATCATATTTGTCTTTCTGAGTCTGGGTTACCTCACTCAGAGCTATTTCTTCAAATTGTACTTATCTGCTTGAAAATGGCATTCTAACATTTTAGCTGAGTAATAAATCATTGTGTAAATGTAGCACATTCTCTTAGTTCATTCTTCATTTGAGGGACATCTAGGATGTTTCCAGTTTCTGATATTATGAAAAAAGCTATTATTAACATAATTGAGCAAGTACCTTTGAGGTAGAATGGAGTGTCCTTTGTGCATAGTCCCAAGAGTGATCTAGCTGGCTGGGTCTTGAGGTTAATAGAGTCCAAATTTTCTTAGGAAATGCCATATTGACTTTCATAGTAGCTGTATGAGTTTGCATTCCAACCACAAGTGGAGGAGTGTATTCCCCTTGCTTCACATTGCCTTTAATTCCCTTTGTTTAGTCTTTATGTCATGTGGATGTCAGGGTAACTGTAGCCTCATAAAATACATTTGGTAATATTCTATTTCTATTTTATGGAATAATTTGAGAAGTATTGGAATTAACTCTTCTTTGAAAGTTTGAAAGTCTTGTAGAATTCTCTGCAAAAATCATCTGGCCTAAACACTTTTTTCTTTCTTTTCTTTATTTCTGTTTGTTTGCTTGCTTTTTGTTTTGTTTAGAAGACTTTTAATGACTGCTTCTATTTCACTAGGAGTAATAACTATATTTCTATTTGTTCATCAAATCTTGATTTGACTTTGGTTAAGTAGTATCTGGGGAGAAAATTACCCATTTCTTTTAGATTTTCCAATTTGTTGAAGTACAGGATTTTAAAGTATGTCTTTATGGTTCTCTGGATTTCCTCTGTGTCTGGTGGTATTCACCCTTTCATTTATGATTTTGTTGATTTGTATATTCTCCCTCTTTTATCTCCCCCTTTTTTTGGTTAAGGGTATGTCTATCTTGTTGATTTTCTCAAAGAACCAATTTTTTTGTTTCACTGGTTTTTTAAATGTAATTATTAATTCATTTTAAATTCCAGTTTCATTGATTCTTTGTATTCATCTCATTCTTTATATTTGATTGATTTTAATCCGTAGTTCGTTCGACTATATCTTGCCACCTACTCCTATTGGGTATGCAAACTTCTTTTTGTTCTAGAACTTTCAGGTGTGCTGTGAAGTTGCTAGTATGAGATCTCTCCATTTTTTTATGTAGGTACTTAGTGCTATGTACTTTCCTTTTAGCACCATTTTCACTGTGTCCTGTAAGTTTAGGTATGCTGTATATTCTTTCTCATTGAATTCTAGAAAGTCTTGAATGTCTTTATTTCTTTTTTTTTTCATTTTTTTTAATTTCTTTTTTTTATTCGATATTTTATTTAAATTTCAAATGATTTCCGTTTTCTAACCCCCCACTCCCCGAAAGTCCCGCAAGTCCCCTTCTCTCCCCCTGTCCTCCCACCCACCCCCAACCCAGTTTTCATTCAGTAGAGAGTTGTTCAGTTTTCCTGAGTTTACAAGCTTTCTGTTGTTTCTGTTGCTGTTGATATTCAGCTTTAATCTGTAGCAGTGTGTCTGATAGAATGGAGGGAGTTATTTCAATTATCTTCTGTCTACTGGAATTTGCTTTGTGTCCAGGTATATGGTCAATTTTGGAGAAAGGTCCATGGGGTGGTAAGATGTTTTCTTTTGTGTTTGTGAAACATTTTGTAAATATCTGTACACTTGGTTTATAACATTTGCTAGTTCCAGTATTTCTCTTTTGTCTGAACAACTTGTCCATTGGTTAGACTCGCATATTGAAGTGTCTCAAAATCACTAGGTGTGGTAGTTTGAATAGGTATAACCTCCATAGACTCATGTGTTGAAACACTTGGCCCATTGGGATTTGAATTATTTGGGGGGGTGTGGCCTTGTTGGAGTAGGTGTGGCCCTGTTGGAGAAAGTGTGTCACTGTATGGGTGCTTTGAGGACTCCAAAACTCAAGGTCCACCCAGTGTGGAAGAGAGCCTCCTCCTGGCTGCCTGTGGAAGACAGACTCCTTCACATAAAGATGTAGAACTTTCAGCTCCTCCTCCATTACCATGTCTGTCTTCATGCCACCATGCTTCCTGCTATTACAATAATGGACTGAACCTGTGAAATGTAAGCCAGCCCCAATTAAATATTTTCCCCTATAAGAGCTGCCCTGGTCATGGTGTCTTTTCCCAGCAATAAAGCCCTAATTAAGACAGTAGGTGAAGGTCAAAATGTGATGTGAGCTGTACTAGTGTTTCTTTTACAAAAGTAGATCTCCTTTTGTTTGGGGGCATAGACATTAAAAATTGACATATTGTCTTGGCAGATTATTTCCTTTGATGAGCATGAAGTGTCTTTTCCCATAATTTTTTTATTAATTTTGATTAGAAATCTATTTTGTTGGATTTTAGAACGGATACACCAGCTTGCTTCTTGGGTCCATTTTCCTGGAAAATCTTTTTGTAACACTTTACTCTAATGTTTATTTTTGATGTTGAAGTATGTTTCTTGGATGCATCAGAAGGATAGATCCCATTTTCACATCCATTCTGTTAACCTACGTCTTTTTGTTGAGGAAACTGTCTATTGATACTGAAAGATGTTGATGACAAATGATTGTTTATTCCTCTTATTTTGTTGTTTGTGGTAGTGGGGTGTGTGTGTGTGTGTGTGTGTGTGTGTAAATGTGCACTCATGTACATCCCCTCTTTTGGTTTTGCTGGTGTAGGATTATTTATTTCCTGTCTTTTCATGCATGTAGTTTCCTTCCTTGTGTTGTTGTTTTCCTTCTGGTACCTTTAGTAGGGCTGGTTTTGTGGAAGAATATTGTTTAAATTTGACTTTTGATGGAATATCTTGTTTTTTCCATCTTTAGTGATTGAAAGTTTTGCTGGGTATAGGTGTTTGGACTGGCATCTCTGGTTTCATGGGGTATACAAGATACCTATCCAGGCCCTTCTGTCTTTTAAATCTCCTTTGAGAAGTCAGGTATGATTCTGATAGGTCTTCCTTTATATGTTACTTTCCTTTTTCCTTTTCAGTTTTTAGTATTCTTTCTTCTGTTAAGTGTTTTGAATATTATGTGTCAGGGGAATATTCTTTTATGTTCCAATTTATTTGGTTTTATGTAAGCTTCTTATACCTTTATCGACATAGTCTTTTTAAGGTTAGGAAATTTTTCTTCTGCTGGGAACTTAACCACGGGCTGCATCCTCTCTGAAGTAGCAGGGTGGGGGCTTGGGGGGTGGCAGGGACTTCATTGACAGGGCCAAGTCTTCTTGCAAAAGAGAGTAAGGTTGCTTTCTATAATAATGTATGCCTATCTTGACTTGAAGTTACTCTGAGGCCAGAAGCTGCAGGCCTCTGTATCTATTGACACTTGTTGCTAACAGTGGGGAAACTGGGTAAAGGATTTATTGCTAGGGCTCACTTTTCTGTTCAGGCAGCCAGAAGCCTTTCACTGGCCTGACTGGTTAAGTCTTTCTGAACCAAAGGGGAAAGAAGTAAAAGGAATTAAGATACTTTATACAAGCAAATATGCACAGACACATACACATTTATGTTTTCATTCACATTCTCATTCACACATTAACACATTCACATTTTCTTTTGGCCCAACCACTGTTGGGAAAGTACTACCCACAAGTATTCATGCATGCTTACGTACACACATATACCTACACACATACATATAGACAAATAGACATATACTTATGGATGGATGATATATGGATGGATGGGGCAGAGAACCCCAATTCAAACCATCCAACAAACCAACTTTATGTCTTTTCTCTGGCCATTTTATACTTCTGAGACAAAATGTTCTTTAGAAAATTACCTCAGACTTAAAATGTGATATAAAATAGAAGTTACACAAGGACGTTGATATTAAGTTCAAAGCAGTGTTTCATTCTATATGCTCATTATAAGTTCAAAGCAACAGTTTTCACATGGCCTTGTCTTATCACAGTGCATACCTGTGACTTCATATTTGGGCTTAAATGCTTTTCGTTGGACAAGCATTTGTCCCAAACCTATTTCTCTTCTTAGTGTAATTATGAAAGCTCATTGTATTTCTTATTATGCAGCCTTTACTTACTATTATGAGGAATTGGGCACATTGTATTCTTGATTCCAACTTTATTACATCTTTCTAGCAAAGCACATAATGCCATCTCTTAAAAATTTCTTCCTCCTCCTCAGTGTCTTTCAGCTTTTACCTAATTCAAGTACAGAGGTCACCAGCTTCTGTCCACTGGCTGGGTGCAAATATTGGTATCTGACTCTTTCAGCTGCTTGTTAGGTCTTTCAGAGTGCAATCATGACAGGCGGTTTGTAAGCATCAGTACTAGTATCAGGCCTTGGAGTCTCCCCATGAGCTGGATCCCAATTTGGGCCTGTCATTGGACATCCTTTTCCTCAGACCCTTCTTCATTTTTGTCCCTGCTGTTTTTTTTTTTTTTTTTCAAACAGGAACAATTCTGGCTCAAAGTTTTTGACTATGGGATGGCCACCCCATCCCTCACTTGATGGCCTGTCTTCCTGTTGTAGGTGAGCTGTGTAAGTTCTCTCTCCCTACTGTCAGGCATTTCATCTAAGGTCCCTCCCTTTTAGTACTGTGAGTCTCTCGCCTCCCAGGTCTCTGGTGCATTCTGGAAGGTCCCCCCACACACACCTCCTATCTCCCAAGGTTGCCTGTTTCCATTCTTTCTGCTGGCCCTCAGGGCTTCAGTCCTGTTCCTGCCCCCCCTCAATACTTGATCCTGTTCCTCTCCTCCCCTCCCTGTCTTCTTTCCCTCCCAGGTCCCTCCCCTGCCCCCCTACCTCCTATGATTGTTTTCTACTACTTCCCAAGTAGGATTGAGGCATCCTCATTTGGGTCCTTAGGCTTGTTACCTTTTTTGAGTTCTATGGATTTTGTCCTGGGTATTCTGTACTTTTTTGGTTAATATCCACTTATTACTGAGTACATACCATGCATGTCCTTTCAGGTCTGTTTACCTCACTCAGGATGATATTTTCTAGTTCCATCCATTTGCCTGCAAAACTCAACCATATCCTCATTCTTACTTGCTGAATAGTATTCCATTTTGTAAATGAACCACATTTTCTGTGCCCATTCTATCGTTGTGGAACATCTGGATTGTTTTCTGCTTATAGATATCATGAATAAGGCTGCTATGAACATAGTGGAACATATGTCCCTGTGGCATGGTGGACCATCTTTGGAGTATATGCCCAAGACCCTAGAGGAAGTCCAGTAGTCTCAACTAACCTGGTCTCCTGTGATCTCTCAGACACTGAACTGCCAACCAGACAGCAAACACCAGCTGATATGAAGCCCCCAACACATATACAGAAGAGGACTGCTGGGTCTGGACTCAGTCAGAGAGCATACACCTAACCTTAGAGAGACCCAGAGCCCTAGGAAGTGGGGAGGTCTGGTGGGGATGGGGGTGGGGAGACATCCTCTTAAAGATGGGAGGAGGAGGTGTGGGATGCAGAACAGTTGGAAGGTGTACTGCAAGGGGGATAAAGTCTAGACTATAAAAAAAAATTAAAGAATTAAAAAAAAACCTTTCTTCCTAAAATTATTTGAATCAAATAAGGAATTCTAAAGAATCATTAATTCATCTAACCAGCATTAATTCATGAAAGTTCATCTTAATGTTAATCTGTAAGAACTCTGATCAATAGATCATTGCATTAATAAAGAATGGAATGGCATATCAGCTGCAAGAAGCAATCCTGAGATTGCAGACCACACAAAAACTGTAGGCCACATCCATGATCACCTGCTATCATCCTTAGCCTATTCTAGATGGATAAATATTAAAATATTTTCTGGGACATTGAGCTGGAGTTCTTCTTCTTCTATTCCTATTATTCCTAAGTTTAGTCTGTTTGTTTAGCTTGATTTCCAGAATACTCTCAGTTTGTGTCTTCTTTATTAATTTTAGTTCCACTTTCAATCCTCCAACAGTTTTATTCATTTCTTTCAACTGTTTGGGTTTTTTTCTTGGCTTTCTTTAAAAGGTTTATTCATTTCATCCAATTGTGTTTTCCAAGCTTTCTTTAAGGAATATATTCATTTCCTCTCATTGTTTGTGCTGTCCTGGATTTCTTTATGGGATTTATTTATTTCCTCTTTACAGACCTCTATCATCTTCATACAAGTGCTGTTATAGTCTTTTTCTTGTGCTTCAGCTTTGTTAATATTCAGGGTCTGCTGTCATAGTATAACTGAGCACTAGTGAACACATACTGCCTTAGCTGTTATTGATTGTGTTTTTACACTGGTGTCTAGGATTAGAGGTTTGGGGTAATTATAAGTCTAGGTGCTGATTTCTAGGAAGTCAAAAGGAAATCTACCCAAAGCCAGGATAGAGGGGAAAGGAGGCTGCATCTGGGATGCCTGAGGGGATTGGGGCTACTGGGGGGACAGAGAGAGCAGGAAAGGTCTGTGGGAAGGCTACCTGATCTTCTGGCAGGTGTGGCCTCTAGTTGAGCAGGGAGTATCTCCCTAAGCTGGAGAGTGGGACATAGTAATGAACTGTAGAAGGGAAGCCTGGAGTGGTTGTTCTGTAGGATCAACAGGCAGAACAGAGATGGGGGAATGGAGGCTGCAGATAGTACTTTGTTGCAGTGCTAATGACAAGCCTGAGAGATTGGGTCTGCTGGGGGAACTTGAGAGAGTAGAGGTCTGCAGGCAAAAATCTAAATTTCTAAAATCTCCCTAGTTGATTCTTATTTGCAGACATGTTTACAATTATTTATTTGGACTATTGGGTAAGTATATGCCTAAAAAATATTCCCTTTGTTTCCCAAACAGGTGCTTTCAGTGAATAAATGGTGGTTTGATGAAAATAGAGAACATTCAATCATAAGGTTCTAAATATTTCATAAAATATATAATTTTTAAATGTCCTATGTATCACAATGCCAGTTATGCAAGATGCCATACAAAAATGGTCTTATAGTGTTTTGCCATTAATTGAAATACACAAAATAGAGTCAACATCTTTCATATTAGGTACCAGAAAGCTAAGGGCTGAACTACCTAGAAACAAAGTCATTCCATATTCCCAGTGCTGTTATCTCATGCCTTATGAAGAATCTGTTGTTTTAGTTTATATACTTACTTTTATTGTTCCATTTCAAGTCTTTTAATATTGTAAACAGCTTTGAATACAACGGATGTAATTCATAAGTTAATTAATCAGCTCTGTTTTGGCTTTTGTCTTTTCAAGATGAATGACAGAAATGATTTACTGAGCAACCATTCTATTCTGTACATAAAGGTCTCAGAGGATTGTGCCAGCATAAACTCTCTTTTATCTTTATTTATTCAGACTACATTCTTATTAAAATATCCAAACAGCAGAAGAAATATATAAAGTAGAAAATATAAGTCCCCTTACACTTGTAGCTTTTCCCACAACATAAATAAATAAATCACTTTAAGCAAATTCCTTTATGGTCTCACAGATCTTACTTTTTGAAGATATAATAGCAAATATATGGTTTCAAAATAGGATTGTCCTTTACTTATTGTTCTGAAACTAACTTCCTATATTTCAGGATGGATATCTATGTCAGTATTTATGAATCTATGTCATTTATAATAGCCATGATCCCATTACATGGAAATCATAACTTATGATTTCTTTACCAAATATAAACTCTTCTAGTAAAAAACACAGCACAGTTGCTGGAAAGGTTTCTTTGATTAGAGGTAGTGGCTATACTTATTTGTGGGTATAAAAGTAATATTCCTAATGTAGTAAAAAATATTATGTTGGTCTAGGACAGTTGTAAAATTTTTTTCCTAACTTTCATGAACTCACATGGGAAGCTGGTTTTCCAATTGAGTGGCCCTTAAGTCCAATTAGAAAACTATGCTTTGCTACTAACATGTGAAAGCTACTTACTCCATCTTTATGCATGTCTTGCCATGCTGGACATTGTCATGGATCATAAGTATTGAAGCTGGTTATGATTATTTAGTTGCTTTCTTCCCTTTGCATGTGGCATAGTATTTCCTGGAACCATGGAAGTTAGACTGTAGAAAAGAGGCTTTCAGGTCAAATCCAGCTTAAATCATCTGAGTCTTGTGTCCTAAGCTTAGTGTCTTCAGCAATAGCAGACCACACTCAAGCCCTGAGAGGTAACCAAGAGGTACAATGATAATATTCCTATATTGTATTGGGAGTCACTTGGACTACCTCAACCAACCATTCAAAAAGTAGTTTCCAGTGTCTGGTACTGAAGTCTCTCTTTACAATAAACGAACACCATCACAGAAAACCAAAACCAGACACAGCATAAAAATCAAACTTAGGAGACTGACACCATCGTTGCTCCTGTGACCAAGCAGACAGGTCAGCCAGGTAAGCAGGGAACACCAGAGTGAAAGATCACTCAGGACACAGCCCACGAGGGCTCCACCTGCTGTCTGGGCACCTACCCTGCCAGAAAGCATCTGACCTGAAGGGAGGAGGTTGGAGGAAGTCCCGCACTTGGAGGTGGGGCACCACCATCTTTGCTCCTGTAACTGTGTGGAGGGGCAGACTGGTAGGTCAGCAGAACCACAACTAGCCAGCTGGGCACTTACCCTGCCAGGGGTCGTCTCTTCCCCTGTCCTCCCACCCACCCCTTCCCACTTCCCCGTTCTGGTTTTGCCAAATACTGCTTCACTGAGTCTTTCCAGAACAAGAAGCCACTCCTCCTTTCTTCTTGTACTTCATTTGATGTGTGGATTATGTTTGGGGTATTCCAGTTTTCTAGGTTAATATCCACTTATTAGTGAGTGCATACCATAATTCACCTTTTGAGTCTGGGTTACCTCACTTAGTATGATGTTCTCTAGCTCCATCCATTAGCCTAAGAATTTCATGTTCCTAATGGCTGAATACTCCATTGTGTATATATACCACATTTTTTGCATCCATTCCTCCGTTGAGGGATACCTGGGTTCTTTCCAGCTTCTGGCTATTATAAATAGGGCTGCTATTTCTGTAAGGCAAAGGACACCATCAAAAGGACAAATCGGCAACCAACAAATTGGGAAAAGATCTTCACCAACCCTACATCAGATAGAGGGCTAATATCCAATATATATAAAGAACTCAAGAAGTTAGACCCCAGAAAACCAAATAACCCTATTAAAAATGGGGTACAGAGCTAAACAAAGAATTTTCACCTGAAGAACTTCGGATGGCTGAGAAGCATCTTTAAAAAATGCTCAACTTCATTAGTCATTAGGGAAATGCAAATCAAAACAACCCTGAGATTTCACCTTACACCAGTCAGAATGGCTAAGGTTAAAAACTCAGAAGACAGCAGGTGTGGGCGAGGATGTGGAGAAAGAGGAACACTCCTCCACTGCTGGTGGGGTTGCAAACTGGTACAAACCATGCTTTTTAAGATCCCTGATTCTTCAGTTAACCAAATAAAGATACTTAGCAGTTCTTTCTTTACAGCTACCTTCTGAGTTGTTTCCAGTTCCTTAGTAAGCAAAAGTATCTCTCTGGTTAGTGAGTTAATAATGGTATATAGAGGCTAGGGTAACTGTTCAGAAGTTAGAGCACTTGGTATTCTTACAGAGGACACAGATGACACACATCCTAGAACCCACATGATGGCTCACAACAATCTGTACCTGCATAACACAAGATCTGAAATTCTCTTCTGGTTTCCATGTGCACCAGGTAGAAATGTTGTACAGGCATGCATAAAAGCATATCATTAATATTCATAAAAAATAAAAAAATAAATCACCAAGCTAAGTAAGTTGTGATTTATAAAAACCTAATTCTGATTCAAATAAAGATGTTTCAGGGAAGGAGGGGTAGAGACACAAATGATGCTTAGGAAGCTTCCTATAACCACAAGCATGGTTTGTATTACACTAAAAATGACTTTTTTTTATTTACATCTATGTAAAGAAATTTGCTACAAGGAATTGGGCACAGCTATAGAAGCTGAGAGGTCCCATGGCCCCAGAGAGCAAGGTATGACATTCTAGAATAATTCCAGAGCCCAGCAGCACAGACAGTCAATAGCTTAAGTCCATTCTGAGTGGAAAACCATTGGTGGGTTTGGGCTATGAACTCAGCCTAAATTCTGTCTCCCAGTTTACATGCAAATCTTCTGAAAGATCCTCATAGGCACATCCACAATCACATGCAAGCAGCTATCTGAGCATCCTTCTGCCCAGGCAACACGTAACATAATCCACCACAATTCATTTTTCCGTTATTCTCACAAACATTTCCTGTTTACATGATCTGTGGTCTTTCTTGAAGATCCCTGTCACTTCCCTAGAATGAATTACTTCTTTTTCCTTCCTTATTGTCTATTTTTCATTTTTAAAAACTTTTCTCTTTTGACAAATGTTTATAAAGAGAAACTTTCATGTGGCTCACATATCTAATGAACTAAACAAAGAACCTGTTTTTTTTTTTTCTGGAGAGGAAAAAACAAACAAAAACAACACAAGGAGACCACTGATTCTTTTTGGTATGGAACTGCTTTATGTAATCATAAATATACAGCTAAGTACTTCTTAATCGTCTCTCTCTCTCTCTCTCTCTCTCTCTCTCTGTGTGTGTGTGTGTGTGTGTTTGAGGAAAGGTTAAAACAGAGACTGCAGAACTTTAATTTCACATCATTTGTTATTATTTCTATCCACTTAATTCACCATTTTCAGGATGCTTCACTGGCCTCAGCCACTTTCAAGAATGTATTTCAAAATAAGGAAGTCTGATGTGCCACTGAAACGTGTCAGTTTGCATCATGCCAGACACCTTAAGATGTGGCAGAAGCTGTGGGTGCTTTTAGTACAAAAATGCTCAGTAGTACATTTTGGACCTGCTTCAAGATAGACCAAATTGATCAAAATGGCACTTATTTAAGTAAAAGCAATTCATAGACCCATATAAGTAAGTTGCAGGTGTGTTCATACAGTTGCATAGCTGTTCAGAGAAATATGTTCAGAGGGTAAAAACAATCCTTTGTTGGATTTCACATTTCTTTTTCAAATCAGAAAATAAGGTCACTTTATAAAAGGGCCATGTAAACCCATTCAAAGAATATGCCTCTACTGCCATCTTGTGGATGTGTGGTAAAAAAAGAAAATCAGTACCCTAAGGCCACAAAGGATTTTCTTTCTTTTCTTTTTCAGTAATTTATTTTTTCACTTTACATCCTTATCGCAGCCCCACTCCCTTCTCTCCTCTCAATCCCACCCTTACAAGTCTTTTAACACATGACCCCTCCCTTTCTATGAGGAGAAGGGAAGCCCCTCCTGAACATCACTTCTGCCCTGGAACATCTAGTCCCAACAGGACTAAGCACATCCTCTCACACTGAGGCCCAACCAGGAAGTCCAGTTAAGTTAATGTGATCCAATGGCAGGCAACAGAGTCAGAGATGGGCTCTGCTCTAAATGTTAGGGGACCCACATACAGGCCAAGCTGCATGTGTGCTACAAATGTGTAGGGAGCCTAGGTCCAGCCCCTACATGCTCTTTGCTTCGTGGCTTGGTCTCTGTAAGCCTCCATGGGCCCAGCTTACTTGACTTTGTAGGTCTTCTTGTGGTGTCCATGTCTCCTCCTGTTAGCTCACTTCATCAGAGGTCTGGGGGTGAGAACAAAAACCAGCGGCAGGAAGAAACAGGGCTGGTAACTAGCTGGAGACTCTAGCTGAGATTCCTACCATTGGGGTATATGGAGACTGAAGTGGCCACCTTCTGTATCCAGGCAGGACTTCCAGTGGAGGGAGGGGGACATCAACCCCAAATTTCCCTGCCTACAAGATGTTCAGAAGAAAAGGTGGAACAGAGACTGAGGGAAAAGCAATCTAATGTCTGGCCCAATTTGAAAGCCATCCCATGTGAAAGAGCCAACCCCTGACACTATTAATGATACTCTGCTATGCTTGCAGACAGGAGCCTAGAATAACTGTCTTCTGAGAAGCTTCATCCAGCAGTTGATGGAAACAGATGCAGAGACCCACAGCCAAACATCAGGCAGAGGATTGGGGAGTCTTATAGAAGAGTGAGGAATTTTCTTTGTTTAATATAAGCCCACTAGGGATTCTTGGGGATCTAAGGTTAAAACCTGAGACATGGGTGATACTGGAGAAGTCAGGTGCAGGTTTTAATCCATTCCCCTAACTGGGTTGCCTTGTCTGGCCTCTGTGAGATTATGTGCCTAGTCATGCAGAAACTTCATATGCTAGGGTGGGGGTTACCCAGAGGACCCCACCCTCTCAGAGGAGGAGGAGAAAGTAGACGGTACTGTATGAGGGGGCAGTGAGGGGGGCAGTGATCAGGATATAAAGTGAATAAATAAATTAATGGGAAAATGTAATGTATATGTTCAAACAAAAGATACAAAGTAAGACTTTGTCACTGAAGCTGAAATGTATAATAAGCCACATGAAACATCTGGGAAAAAAAAGAAAATAGCTAAAATTAAGAACTCAACAGATGGATGTAACAACTCATTGGACAAAGCTGGAAATGGGATTAATACACCAAAACACAGCTCGCAGATATTATCTATGGAATGAGAAAGTAAAAGGGGAAGGCATCCCAAAAAGAGTAGAACAGGCATACAACAATGGTGGGGAAGTCAAATGTAACTGTAGGAAGAGGACTCAGAGAAAAAGATAACAGGACATGAGCATCCCTTGAAGCAGCAGATATAGTCCTTGAGGAATATAACTCTGTAATATCAACAAGAATATTCCTATATCCATGAAAAAAATGAAATCAACAATTTAAAACCTTGCTACATGGAAAAGCTAGGTCTAAATGGTTCATATAATGTCCAGGAGAAAACTAATGAAAAAATAGACATACACTAACAAAGTGAACAGAATGTGCTTCAAAAGATACTAGTAAGATATTGAAATGGGTGCTGGAGAAATAGTTTAGTGGTTAAGAACACTTGCTGCTCTTGGAGAGGGTGCAGGTTTGGTTTCCAGTGCCCACTGATGTAGTAGTTCCCAGTCATCCATAACTCCAGTTCCAGGAGATCCGACCTATACCCTCATCTGTCTATGTATGTATGTATGTATGTATGTATGTATGTATGAATGAATGTATGTATGTATATATATGTATATACAAGTAGGCAAAATATTAATGCACATAAAATAAAATTTTAAATGCTTCAAATAGTGTAAAGATACTGAAACAACAACCCATATAAAGGAACAAAATCTTGGCTCATATAGTATCTGATAAGAGATTTTCTTCAAAAAATAATACACAAATAATTCTTACAACAAGGCTTTGCGGCATGTATCTCTAATTCCAAAGTTTGGACATCTCAGACAGGAAGATCACAACTTTAGGACAAGCTTGGTATAAGCAGCAATCCCTTTTTCATAAAATAATAATTATTTTAAATCAACAATGAGAAAACAACTCAGTTAGACACCAGACAGAGGATTTTAATTTCCTCCAGCCCAAAGCACTTAAGATGTTCAACATCAGTAACCATTAGGAATATGCAAATAAAAAACATAATATAATGCCTCTCTCTACTCATTATAAAGGCTAGAATTAAAAGAGGAAGACAAGTGTTGTTGGGAATTTGGAGAAAATGAAAGTTTTATACAATGCTAATTTTTCAGGTCCTCAAAAAATTAAGAATAGCAGCAAATCCATTCCAACCAATATATATGCATGAACTATGAAAACATGTTTATAAAAATGTCCTGTACATAAATGCTCATAGAAGTGATGTTCATTGAGATAAGAACAAACACGAATAACTATCAAATTAATGAATGAACAAACGTGCTATATCAATATAGGGGAATGATACTGAACTCTTTAAATGAGGAAATGATAGTTATTATAACATGAATGACTTTGGAACTTTGTGTTAAGGGAAAGAAGCCAGGCACAAAAGACCATATGTCATATGGCTTCATATATATGGAATGCCTAAACTGGTGAATTCATAGAGAAAGCAGATATGAGGTTACCAGGGGTTAAGGGACAAGGAATAGGATGAGGCATTTATCAGTGGAGTATGAAAATGTCCTCACAGATTCATCCACAGATGTGAGAATTAAATAAAAATGATTAACCTCCTCTGAATGTGCACAGAACCATTCACCAGGGGGATAGGTCCAGATGGGCTAAAAGGAGAAACATGAGAGTGCCTTACTGACAAAGGTATGCATTGTCTCTGCTTCTCAGCCACCATGATGTGAGCTGCCAGGACTGACTAAAACCTCAGAACTACTGACCCCAAATAAATTCTCCCACACTCTTAAGTTGTTTCTGTCAAATATTTGTCACAGTGATATAAAAGTGTACCTAACACAATGGTGGTCCACAATGCAAAACTGAAAATTCAAAAGAAGTACTCTACTGAATTGACTCCTCTGACCACTGGAGCACTGTGCTGCAAGTGCACACTCATATGTACAAAAAAAGAAAATAATAGAAAGATTTTAAAAAATAAAACGGTCATCCTAATGCATTGAAGTATATTACAATAAGGCTACTTACAAATACAGTAGCAGAATAGCTCCTAAGGGACATTAGAAACCCCTAGTCAGTACACTATTCCTATCTGCCTCCTTTATTTAATCATTTCAGTCGACTTTTGATTATCTTCCTGTATTTTTTTTTCTAAAAATAAGCAATACTCTCATTGCTTTTTTATACAAAACAATAAATAACATACCAAAGAAAGTCCTTCATCTTGCATGTTTCATCTATTAATACAGCAATGAGATTATTCTCCATTAGTGCACAGAGACCATACTTACTCTGTGTAAGGTCACATAACACCCCATCAACCAGTTCCATATGAATGGTCATTTAGATTATGATACTTTCTTGTTAATAATGCCGCTGCAGTAAACAACTTTGGTGCATATTTTGCTTCATTATTTGTGGAGAACTATGTTCCGGCTAATTTACTAGTAATGAGATTGCTCTGTTAAAGTACAAAATATTGCTAAATCTCTCTCCTTAAGAGTCATTATTAATTTCAAGCTCTGATTAGCAGTATACCAGACTCATCTTGTCCCACAGGCAATAGAACTGTTGCCTGCAGAATATGTTCCCAAGCTTAGGAAACTTCCTCCATGCTCAGCTAACAATTTTGCTTCCTATCTACCTGAGAATATTAGTATAGGAACCTTCCTCAGAGATCTACTGATATTCACGACTCCAGTGATTTTATGCCTATCCCTCATTTGTATATTATTATATTTTAACTTATTATTTGATTTCTCCTATTAGTATTCATGTATGCTTCTAATTCTCTGGTAGAGAGAAAGAGAGACTTAACCTTAAGGAGCTTCTTGGACCTGGAGGCTGGGGGAAGCATAATTTCTGTTCCAAAATAAGAGATGGAGCTGTTCTCTGACCATGATTTAGAAGAAACTTTATCTGATAAGGGTGTTCTGCATCAGTGGCTCTCAAGCCTTAGTGTGCATTAGTATCCAGTGAAGAGTTTGTTAAAACACAGAGCTTCTAAGTCAGTACATTTGGAGTAAGCTTCCCTGAATTTGCATTTCTAAATTCCCAGGTGATTTTGATGTAGCACTTCTGAGAACCTTATTTGAAAGCCACTGCTTTTTACATTTAATACATCAAGTCTGAACAAAATCTGCACTAAGGGTGCATTTGTCAATCATTTTTAAAGGTGGAAACTATTTCCTTTTTAAAATTATAAAATACATTACCTTAAAAGACACATGTACGCACACATCTTTTGATCTCACTCTATCCACCAGCTACTGCCTGGTTTCTTTGTTCCTTCTGAAAGAAATTTCCTCAAAGGAGAGCCTATCTCACTAAGCAGTCTCTAATCCTGACAGTTTTACTTAACCTCACTGAAGTCAGGCTTTCATTCTGACTACTCCATCGCCACAGTGTTCAGTCAAGTCTACAAGGTCCTCCATATTGAGAGATCTACCTTCAAGTTTCCATTCTTATCTAATTGACCAATAAGCAGCATTTGACAGTGAATCACACCCTTCTCCTTTTTCCTCCTGGCTTTCAGAATGCCATATACTTTGGGTTTTCCTCCATTCCATTTGAGTCTGTCTTTGTTGGCTCTCCTTTGTTCCCACCTGAATATTGGTTCTTACTTCAATAACTTTTCCAGTCACTCAACTGAATTACTTAAAATATAATTGTTAAGCAAATAATCAACTTTAAATTAATCTACAGCCTGACCCAAGGCATATGCCTAATTGCTACCTCAAACATATGTACTCACATATCTAATAACCTCAAATCTAACATCACCAATTAACTTTTAAAGTTCTAACAACTGAGCCAGAGAAATGGCTCAGTGGGCAAAGATGCTTGCCACTAGGCTTGATAATCTGAGTTTAATCCCTGGGCCCCACATGGTGGAGGGAGAGAGCAACTCCCCCTAGTTCTCCTATGATCTTCACACATGTGCTGGCATGCACAGGCACACATATGCATGCATGTACATGTGAACATATGCACACAAGCAAAATAAATAAATAATTTAAATTTTAGAATCATAATTACCAATTTATATTGCTTAGAATAATGAGTTTTGGTGTGACATTTCCACACTTTTATATAGAGCACTTTAAGGACATCCACCTTCATACTTTCTGTTGTCCTGAATTTTCAATCTCTTGTTCCCTTTTTCTTCCTCAGGGATCTCTTTACTATTTTCAGGAAGCTTTATCATAAAAAATATTTTGCTTCTACATATGAAGGAAAATTTAGTTTGCTTTCTCTGTCATTTATTTTATTTAACATGATGACCTCTAGTTTTCCTGGAAATCAAATTAATTCATTCTTATTATGGTTGAAAATATCCTGGCCATATACCCAAAAGACATACTACCATACAACAAGGATACTTGCTCAAAGATGTTCACAGTAGGTTTATTCACAATAGCCAAAATCTTGAAATGACCTAAATGTCCCTCAACTAAAGATAAAGAAAATGTGGTACATTTACACAATGGATAACCACTCAGCTATTAAAAACAATAGCATCGTGAAATTTGCAGGCAAATGGATGGGACTAAATCATCGTGAGTGAGGTAACCCAGACCCAGAAAGGGAAACATGGTATGTACTCACTTTAATTGGATAGTAGCTATAAAGAATAGGATAACCATGCTATAATTCACAGACCCAAAGACGCTAAGTAAGGATCCACGAAAGGATCCTTGAATCTCACTGAGAAGAGGAAATAAAGTAGATATTGGGGGGTGGAGGGAGGAAGAATCAGGCACGGGGGAGGGGGAAGGTGGATAGAGAGGGCATCTCTGGGATTGGCTAGAAACCTATTTCAATGGAATCTTCCAGGAATCTATGAGGGTAACCTTAGCTAAGACTCCTAGCAATATGGAGCCTGAACATCCCATGTCATGTAACTAAACAAGACTTCCCACTAGAGGGCTTGGGACATTGACTTATAATTTGTTCCCCCTACAAGACATGTTGGGGTAAAGATGGCTCAGAAATTGTGAGAGTGGCCAACTAATGACTGCTTGAACTTGAAAACCATGCCACTACAGGGAGCCCATGAAATGATTCCTAGTGATATTCAGCTATACTCTTAGATTAGTGCCTAGCCCAATTGTCATCAGGGAGACTGCACCCAGCAACTGATAGAAATTTATGTAGAGACCTGCACCCAAACATTAAGTAGAACTTGGAGAATTCTATGGGAAATGGCAAGGAAGGATTGAAGGAGCCAGAGGGGTCAAGGACACTAAGAAAATCCATAGAATCAACTAACCTTGGCTTACATAGAGACTGAACCTCTAACCAGGGAGCCTGTATCGGACTGACCTAGGCCCTCTGCACATATGTTACAGTTGTGTATCTTGGCCTTCTTGTGGGGCTCCTAATAGTGGGAGCAGGGGTTGTCTCTGACTCTGTTGCCTACCTTTCCTCCTGCTGGGTTACCTTGTCTAATATTTACAGGAAAAGTGCCTAGTGTTACTGCAACTTGATATGCGATGGGTAATTTATATCCATGGGAGACCTGCACTTCTCTGAGGAGAATCAGAAGAGGAGCAGATGAAGAAGAAAGAGAAGTTGGGGGAGGAACTTAGGGGAGAGGAAGGAGGGGAAACTGTGATCAGAATGTAAAAAAAAGTTATTTTTTGAAAAAGAAGAAATATAATCTCCTGTGCATATATATCAGATTTTTCTCATTTATTCATCCACAGTTGGACACCTAGGTTGATTCCATAATTAAGCAATCATGAGTGGTGCTATGCTAAACATGGGTATACAGAGTCTATTCTATTTGCTAACTTTCAGTCCTTTTGGTACTCACTGAGGGCGGGTATAACTGAATCATACTGTAGTCCTGTTGTTTTATTGAGAAACCTACATAGTGATCTCCATAGTGCTTATTCAAATTTGCATTTCCACCAGCAGTGAATAATGGCTATTGTCCACTACTGAATATTTAATAATGTGTGTGCACACATTTATGTGTACTGAGAATTGTCACTGTATTTGTTACAAGATGAAAATTCAATATAGTTTTGAACTGTGTTTCTCTAATTGCTACAAAACACAAACAAATGGAGCACTTTTATATTGCTTCTTTTGGATAGTATCTGTTCACTTCACTTGCCTAGTCACCAATCCTTGTTATTTCATTGTTGAAGTTTTAAAAAACTTCTTTTATATAGTCTTAAGTATCGTTCCTTTTTAAAGATAAATAACTATAGTTTTGTTTGTTTGTTTTTTCTTTTTAAGATAGACCCCACTCTATAACCTTGGCTACAGAGAGCCACATGCATCTTCCTCTACCTCTGAATGCATGTATTAAAATAATGCACCTACAGGCCTCGCTTAGCAGAAGACTTAATGTACATAATGCACTCCTGTTTGTCAATTCATATTTTAATTTTCAGAGCTTTGCAATTCTATTCTGGAAACTATTGCATTGGCAATATTTTAATATGTTTCTGTCTCCACTTAGTAGTTTCAAAGTCTCAGATATTACACAGAAAAACTTTATTTTAGATTATTCTTTTTGTAGAGGATGAAAGACAAGGCTCTAGTGTCAATTCCACTGGCTTACACATCTTTTTGTGCCTGGACCATTCTATTATTATGATGGTTCTGTAGTAAAGGCCAAAGTCAGGTACTATGGTATACCCAGCATTTTTCTTTTTCCTTTGCTATGGCTTTTGGTATCTTATGAGTTTCTATACTTTGCTCTCCATCTCATCTGAATTCATTTGATGGAGAACACAAGATGCTAAGCAGACAGCAGAAACACCAGTGTGTCTTTCTCAATTTCACTCTGAAGCCCTCTTTCTGTTCTACTTTTACATTTTCCATATAATTTAACTCATTCAAACATAATATATAACTTGCTTATGCCAATTGTTCCTTCTTCTTCATCCACACCAATATGTCAGTTCTTAAAGGACAAGGCTCTTTATATTTTCTTATAATGTATCCCAAGCACTCAGATCTGTGTCTGCAATCTAGTATGTCTTAAACATATATTCAATTAATTAATTAGGAAATTTGTTTTTTTTTCCCTCTGAAGTCATTATTATCACTGCTCACCTTAAAACTCTTTGAGTCCTCCTAACCTGCACCTTCAATTCAGCTTTCAGTGTACCTAGCATACACTGTGTTCTGAAAGAAAATAGCCCCAGAGCTCCCAGGAACTAAACCACCAATCATAGAGTATATACATGGAGGGTGCCAGGACTCCAGATACATGTGTAGCAGAGGATGGAGTTATCTGACATCAATGGGAGGGGAAGAAGGATTGATACCCCAGCATAGAAGGATGCTAAGGGATGAGGCTGGAGTGGGTAAGTGGGTGGAAGAACACCTTCATAGAGGCAAAGAGGAGGGAGCAGAAGGGGATGGGATGGGGGGGTATGGTAACCAGGAAGGGGTATATCATATGAAATGTAAACAAATAAAATGTTTAATAAAAAAGAAAAATATATAAAGTGTAATAGAAATTAACATTAAAGCATTAAAATTATTGTTTTTATTTTAACAAAAACTAAAACAAAAGACTCCAAAAGAAAATCCATGAATACAATCAGATGAGCTGGCATTTTGCTCACCTATAAATTACCAGGATTCCCTCTGAGTCAGAAAGAAAGCCAGAGGCCATCTAGGGCCAATGACTGAGGGGATGAACCTACAGAAATATACACATACATACATCTTAACTTTAGGTTTTGCTTAGACATTTTATTTTTGTCTATTAATAATATATATGAATTAGTTTTACTGTGACATTGCTGAAAGTGAATATAAGTAGTTTGATCACATTTACCTCTAGAACTCTTGCATTCCCCTTGCTTATCGATCCCCTTCCTCTTTCTAATTAGTCTCCTATTTACATGTCTTTTACTTACAAAAGCAGGATGGGAGGTTAGAGAAGCATGTACAACTTATCATTAGCTGCATCACTAAAAAAAGATTTCCTTTTCCCCTACCAGTAATTAATGGCCAATAATTTCTCAGAGAGGGATAGGATCGAACACATGAGCCACCCCCCCCCAGGTGTTAATCTATATAAATCATCAAAGGGGGTGAAGCAAGGTCAGGAGCTCCTCCCCCCTTCCTAGATAATGTTGCTACACATAAAACAAAGTGGTTAATAGCTCCAAGTGTAATTCTGTGATAATGACAGTCAGTAGAATACTTGCCTAGTGTGTGTGAGGCATCCTTAGAACTTAGAAAAACTAACCAAGACTCTGGTGACCAAGCCATCAGGTACAGTCTGGAGGCAAGGACCAAGAGCAGCAGAACAACTGGGACAGAGTCAGTCCGGGCTCCACCTGCACCCAGGAGCTGGGCAGCACCATAGCACTCCGTGCCAGGGGAGAGCCGGTCATGAAGGGGTGCTGAGACAAGCTTGCAGGCACACAGGAGGGACAAGCAACTGTCAGAGACAGCATTACCAACTAACACCAGATATAACCAGATGGCAAAAGGCAAATGTAGGAACATTACCAACAGAAATTGGTAACATCTGAAGACAACATCTGAACCCACAACAGCAAGTCCTGGATACACCAACACACCAGAAAAGCAAGATTTGGATTTAAAAGAACAGCTCATGATGCTGATAGAGGGCTTCAAAATGGACATAAATAACTCCCTTAAAGAAATACAGGAGACCAGAGGTAAACAGCCCTTAAAGAACTACAGGAAAGCACAACAAAAGAGGTGAAAGAATTGAACAAAACCATCCAGGATCTAAAAATGGAGGTAGAAACAATAAAAAATAACAAATGGAAACAACTCTGGACATAGAAAACCTAGGAAAGAAGTCAGGAGTCATGGATACAAGTATCAACAACAGAATACAAGAGATAGAAGAAAGAATCTCAGATGCAGATGATACCATAGAAAGGATTGAAACAGCAGTCAAAGAAAATGCAAAATGCAAAAAGCTCCTAATCCAAAACATCCAGGAAATCCAGGACAAAATGAGAAGACCAAGCCTAAGGATTATAGGTATAGAAGAGAGTGAGGATTTCCAAATTAAATGGCCAGTAAATATCTTCAACAAAATTATAGAAGAAAAGTTCCCTAACCTAAAGAAAGAGATGCCCATGAACATACAAAAAGCCTACAGAACTGCAAATAGTTTGGACCAGAAAAGAAATTCCTCCTATCACATAATAATTAAAACACCAAATGTACTAAACAAAGAAAGAATATTAAAAGCAGTAAGAGAAAAAGGTCAAGTAACATATAAAGGCAGACCTATCAGAATTACACCAGACTTCTTGCCAGAGACTATGAAAGCCAGAAGATCATGGGCAGATGTCATACAGACCCTAAGAGAACACAAATGCCAACCCAGGCTACTATACCCAGAAAAACTCTCAATTACCATAGATGGAGAAACCAAGATATCCCATGCTAAAACCAAAGTTACAAAATATCTTTCCACAAATCCAGCCCTACAAAGGATAATAGATGAAAAATGCCAACACAATGAGAGAAACTACACACAGGAAAAAACAAGAAAGTAATCTTTAAAAATGCAAAAAGATTACCACACAAACATAAAAATAACATCAAAAATAACAGGAAGCAACCATCACTATTCTTTGATATCTCTTAATATCAATGGACTCAATTCCCCAATTAAAAAAAACACAGATGGAGAAACCAAGGGATTCCACAACAAAAACAAATTTACACAGTATCTTTCCACAAATCCAGCCCTCCAAAGATAATGAATGGAAAACACCAACAAAAGAGGGAAACTACACACTAGAAAAAGCAAGAAATTAATAGTCTTTTAACAAAACAAAAAGAGAGACACACAAACATAACTGCACCTCTAATAACAAAAGTAACAAGAAGTAACAATCACTTCTTAATAGCTCTTAATAGCAATGGACTCAATTATCCAATAAAAAGACATAGACTAACAAACTGGATACATAAGCAGGACCCAACATTTTGCTGCATACAGGAAACTCACCTCAGGCACAAAGACAGACTTCAGAGTAAAAGGCTGAAAAACATTTTTGAAAGCAAATAGTCCCAAGAAACAAGCTTGTGTACCCATTGTAATATCAAATAAACTTGACTTTCAACCTAAAGTAATCAAAAAAGATAAGGAAGGACACTTCATAATCATTAAAGGAAAAATCTACCAAGATGAACTCTCAAATTTGAACATATACGCTCCAAATACAAGGGCACCCGCATTCATAAAATAAACTTTACTAAATCTTAGAGCATACACTGCACCCCACACAATAATAGTGGGAGACTTCAACACCCCGCTCCATCAATGGACAGATCATGGGCACAGACACTAAACAGTGAAATAGTGAAACTAACAGAAGTTATGAACCAAATGGATTTGACAGATATCTATAGAACATTTTATCCTAAAACAAAAGAATATACCTTCTTCTCAGCACTTCACAGTACCTTCTCCAAAATGACCATATAATTGGTCACAAAACAGACCTCAGCAGATATAAGAAGATTGAAATAATTTCATGCACCCTTTCAGATCACCACAGACTAAAGCTTGTCTTCAATAACAACAAAGACAACAAAAGCCCATATATACATACATATGGAAACTGAACAACATTCTACTCAATGATAACTTGGTCAAGAAAGAAATAAAGAAAGAAATTAAAGACGTTTTAGAATTTAATGAAAACGAAGTCACAACATACCCAAACTTATGTGACACAATGAAAGCAGTGCTAAGAGGAAAACTCACAGCTCTGAGTGCCTCTAAAAAGAAACTGGAAAGAGCATACACTAACAGCTTAACAGCACAGCTAAAGGCTCTAGAACAAAAAGAAGCAAAAAGACCCAAGACGAGTAGAAGACAGGAAAAATCAAACTCAGGGCTGAAATCAACCAAGTAGAAACAAAAGGAACTATACAAAGAATCAACCAAACCAGGAACTGGTTCTTTGAACACAAAAACAAAAACAACAAGATAGATAAACCCTTAGCCAAACTATCCAGAGAGCACAGAGACAGTAACCAAATCAGCAAAATCAGAAATGAAAAGGGAGGCATAACAACAGATACTGAGGAAATCCAAAAAAATCATCAGATCCTACTACAAAAGCCTATACTCACCAAAAGTGAAAAATTTAGAGGAAATAGACAATTTTCTAGACAGATACCAGGTACCAAAGTTAAATTGGGATCAGATTAATAATCTAAACAATCCCATAATCCCTAAAGAAATAGAAGCAGTCATTAATAATCTCCCAACTAAAATAAAGCTCAGTACCAGATGAGTTTAGTGCAGAGTTGTATCAAACCTTCAAAGAAGACCTAACACCAATTCTCTCCAAACTAATCCACAAAATATAAACAGATGGAACACTACCCAATTTGTTCTATGAAGCCACAATTACTCTGAAATCTAAACCACACAAAGATCTAACAAAGAAAGAGAACTTTAGACCAACTTCCCTTATGAATATCGATGCAAAAATACTCAATAAAATTCTTGTCAACCAAATCCAAGAACACATCAAGACGATCATCCACCATGATTAAGTAGGCTTCATCCCAGGGATGCAGGGATGGTTCAATATATGGAAATCCATCAATGCTATCCACTACATAAACAATCTCAAAGAACAAAACCACATGGTCATTTCATTGGATGCTGAAAAAGCATTTGACAAAATTTAGCATCCTTTCATGCTAAAAGTCTTAGAAAGAACAGGAATTCAAGGCCCATACCTAAACATAGTAAAAACAATATACAGCAAACCGGTAGCCAACATCAAACTAACTGGAAAGAAACTTGAAGCAATCCCACTAAAATCAGGGACTAGACAGAGCTACTCACTTTCTCCCTACCTGTTCAATATAGTACTCAATGTCCTAGCCAGAGCAATTGGACAACCAAAGGAAGTCAAATGGGATTCAAATTGGAAAGGAAGAAGTCAAAGTGTCACTATTTGCAGGTGCTGTGATTGTATACTTAAGTGACCCCAAAAATTCCACCAGAGAACTCCTAAAGCTGATAAACCACTTCAGCAAAGTGGCTGGATATAAAATTAACTCAAAAATATCAGTAGCCTTCCTATACTCAAAGGATAAAGAGGCTGAGAAATAAATTAGGGAAATGACACCCTTCACAATAGCCACGGATAATATAAAATACATTGGTGTGACTCTAACCAAACAAGTAAGAGATCTGTATGACAATAACTTCAAGTCTCTGAAGAAAGAAATTGAAGACGATCTCAGAAGATGGAAAGATCTCCCATGCTCATGGATTGGGAGGGTTAATATAGTAAAAATGGCCATCTTGCCTAAAGCAAAGTACAGATTCAAATGCAATCCCCATAAAAATTCCAACTCAATCCTTCATAGAGTTAGAAAGAGAAATTTCCAAATTTATCTGGAATAACAAAAAAAAAAAAAAAGAGGATAGCGAAAACTATTCATAACAATAAAAGAGTCTGGCAGAATCACCATCCTTGACCTCAAGCTATACTAAAGAGCAATAGTGATAAAAACTGCAGGGTATTGGTACAGAGACAGGCAAGTAGATCAATGGAATAGAATTGAAGACCCAGAAATGAACCCTCACACCTATGGTCACTTGATCTTTGACAAAGGAGCTAAAAACATTCAGTGGAAAAAAGACAGCATTTTCAACAAATTCGTCAAACTGTCAGTCAACATGTAGAAGGATACAAATTTATCCATTCTTATCTCCCTGTACAAAGCTCAAGTCCAAGTAGATTAAGGACCTCCACATAAAACCAGATACACTGATTTAATAGAAGAGAAATTGAGGAATTTGGGGGAAACCTGGAGCACATGGGCACAGGGGAAGATTTCCTGAAAAGAACACCAATAGTTTATGCTCTAAGATCAAGAATTGACAAATGGGACCCCATAAAATTGCAAAGCTTCTGTAAGGCAAGGGACACTGTCAAGAGGACAAAACGACAACCAACAGATTGGGAAAAGATCTTTATCAATCTTACATCCAATAGAGGGTTAATATCCAAAATATACAAAGAATTCAAGAAGTTAGACTCCAGAGAACCAAATAAGCTTATTAAAATGGGGTACCGAACTAAACTGCAAATTCTCGCCTGAGGAATACCAGATGACTGAGAAACACCTAAAGAAATGTTCAACATCCTTAATCGTCAGGGAAATGCAAATCAAAACAACCCTAAGATTCCACCTCACACCAGTCAGAATGGCCAAGATAAAAAACTCAGGGGACAGCAAATGCTGGAGAGGATGTGGAGAAAAAGGAATACTCCTCCACTGCTGGTAGGATTGCAAGCTTGTTAAACCACTCTGGAAATCAGTTCAGAGGTTCCTCTGAAAACTGGACATTGTACTATCAGAGGACCCAGCTATATCACTCCTGGGTGTATACCCAGAAGATGCTCAAACATGTAATAAGGACACATGCTCCACTATGTTCATAGTAGCATTATTTATAATAGCCAGAAGCTGGAAAGAACCCAGATATCTCTCAACATAGGAACAGATACAGAAAATGTGGTATATTTACACAATGGAATATTACTCAGCTATTAAAACAATGACTTCATGAAATTCTTAGGCAAATGCATGGAGCTATAAACTATCATCCTGAGTGAGGTAACCCAATAAGTAAAGAACACACATGGAATGCACTCACTGATAAGTGGATATTAGCCCAAAAGCTCGGAATACCCAAGATACAACTCACAGACCGCATGAAGCTCAAGATGAAGGAAGACTAAAGTGTGGAAACTTTGATCCCTATTGAAAAATGGATCCCTATTGAAAAATGGATTGAATGAGAATAGGGTCCCTAATGGAACAGCTAGAGAGACCCAAGGAGCTGAAGAGGTTTGCAGCTCCGCAGGAGGAACAATAATATGAACCAACCAGACCCCCCCAGAGCTCCCAGGGACTAAACCACCAACCAAAGAGTACACGTAGAGGGAGCCATGGCTCCAGCTGCATATGTAGCAGAGGACTGCCTTTTCAGACATCAGTGAGAGGACAGGCCCTTTGTCCTGTGAAGGCTCGATTCCCCAGAACAGGGGAAAGCAAGTCAGGAAATTGGTGGGTTCAGCAGGGAGAGGGGGATAGGTTAGGGGGTTTTCGGTGGGGTAATGTGGGAAGGGGCTAACATTTGAAATGTAAACAAAGCAAATATCTAATTAAAAAAAAGAAAAAGTAGCCAAAGTAATTGTATAATTTTTGTAGTTTCTAGTTCAAAATGGTCTTGTAACATTTCAACTTAGTATTAATGGTTAACATCTGTTTTAGTATTCTTTTACATTAATTATTTTAACGCTTCTTTGAAACATGATATTCTGGGGTGGGGATTTAGCTCAGTAGTAGAGCACTTGCCTAGCAAGCACAAGGCCCTGGTTTCGGTCCTCAGCTCTGGAAAAAAAAAAAAGGACCAAATAATGAAAAATGATATTCTGTTTTGAAAGTCATAAGTCAATTGCAAAGTGAAATGATGCAAACATTGTTCAGTGTGCCACTTCACAATCAGCATGCATCTTGTATTGGGCAAAGGATTTGACATTTCTGATTATCCAGCTTCTCATGGGATATTTTCCCCCTCTGGTGAATGAACTGGTCATTTGACTGAACTGTCTAGATAAACCACTGTGTAAGAATGCTTAGCAAAGGAAGTTTTCTAGCTGCAGGTGACACTGTGGCCTATAGAAAGGGAAAATGAGCAAAGATACTCAGGCTATATTTAGCTTTCTCTTGCCTAATACATTATTTGGCAAGGCATATAGACATCAGTCAGCCCTAGCTGCTCCTCAGAGAGCAACTGAGCAAAGCAAAATATTCAAGGAGTCATTTTTGCTTTTCCTAAAAGTGCTAAATGAAATATTGTAATGTTGTTTCTATACTTTCTAAAACTGTTTTGAAATAATTATGCATTAATAAGATACAAAGATAGAAAAAAGGAAAAAATCAAGTTTTCCCAATGGTTATACCAACAAATCTACAGTACAATCCAAAAAAACTAAAATCGTCAGCAATACAATGTGTACTTGTGGTCATATTTCATTTGATCACGTGTAGAATTACATCTTTACAATTCAGATACAGACTCATTCTACCACTAAAAATTATTAGCCTCTTCCTCACCTTCTAAACAAATTGTTTTGAGTTGTGGTGTCTCAGAGGGCTCTTGAACTCTGACACAAATATACCTAAAACCTTCAGTAACTGTCCTATATCATTTTCACAGCTGCACACTTCCTGACAACTTGTCAAACTTGTGTTTGGAGCCTGGGCTTTTCTGGCATTTGCATTTTACATGTAAAGTCCTTTCTTTGACACTTCTAGTACCTGTAAGCCACACACTTGCCTTCTTCCCTCCTTTCCCATTCTTCCCTCAGTTTACTACTTAAATAGTACTACTCTTTGTTCTAAAAAAATTAACCCACAAATTGAGGTTGAACAATATCTTCGACAGTTAAGAGCACTTATTGTTCTTGCAGAAGACTTGAGTTCAGTTCCCGCCACCTATGTGACAGTTCACAACTGTCTATACCTCTAATTCCAAGGGATCTTATATCCTCTTCTGGCCTCCACAAACACCAGGTGCACACAAGGTATATATACATATATGCCTACAAACACTTATACTCATAAAATTAAAATTAAAAGCTAAAACAGATCTACAAACTCCATTATTTCTACTTAGTATCCAACAACACAATCCTGGAAACACAATGCAACAAGAGGACTAGTGATAAACTATTTAAGACAACTTGTAGCTGTAGTTGATCAATCTGCTCTAACCACCCAGTAGCAGCAGTACAAGCTCCTCCACTATTCACCCCAATGTCCTGGATTCTTGAATCAAAGACACACGCTGCAGCCTTATATTTAATATGCCTTAATCAGTTCACAGGCTGCTAGTGGCCAATGGCTAAGTAGGGAGACAGAAAGAGGACTTTAGGATTCGAGTGCAATTTTAGGAACCCAATTAACATAATACAAGCATTAAATCAAACCCACAACAACTGCCTTTACCCTAAATAGAAATAAGGAATATAATTCCAAGTGAAGACAATTCACCATAAGGATTTATGTAAAATAAAACACACAAAAATATTGGATAAGAGAAAAAACAAAATAATTAAAGTTCTGTCCTTCACAAATATGCAAAATACAGATGCACAAAACACAAGTAAGCAAAGGCAAATATCCGAGATAAGAATGCACTATAGCACCCCGACAAGTGCACAGCTCCTCAATAATGGCAACCTAAGGCACTGAGACAGCTGAAAGGACAAAGAAGTGATTCACAGGATCCAATGAATTTAAGGATTAATAATCATATAGAGGATTCAAATAAATAGATGGAAGAAGTAAGGGAAACAATCAAAGATCTAGAAAATGGATGCTCAGTAATTGGAAAGAGAAACTCAAAACCACAAAGTAAACAGTTAACAAGAAATTCAGAACCTTAAAAAATTTTCTTTAAGTCACCAAATTTAGTTAGTTTCTTATGCCTCCATAGATAGGAAGTTATTTACTGATCAAAAGAAACATAGCAGTGGCTGCACCACTGAAAAAAAAAATGATAACCCTACAACTGCTCATTGCCAACAGACAGCCAGGTGGATGTGGGAAGGATGATAGATCTTGTTATATTTCTTGTAGTATCATTAGCTTATTATGAAACAATATATAGCTTCACAATGTTGGGGCTAAACATTACATTTGCCCAGATTTTCTAGTAAAGTCTGGTTGTATAGGGGCATAAGTGAAAGATCTTTGGTTTTTAACCATTTTGCAATTTTTGTTTTCAAGTCTCAATTTGTGCAGTTAGGGAGACTGCTAATTCTCAATGTAGTTACATTAATATAGTTAAGTTCAGTGTCACAGCTACTTCTCATTTAGCTAATATCTTTTCACTTAGATTAGATACAGTAACAGCATGAGCTAAATAAATGTTAATGTTTTTGCATTAATGATATACTTTTGATTTCTCCATATATCTCTTGCAAAGGCTTGATCACATGCAAGGCATGACTAGGCATCAGGGTTGGAGATAACAGTCTGAATAAACTTGTTCCATTTCCAATTTTCTGAAAGTCTCTTTGGCTTTAATTTTTAATAACAACCCTGAAATGCTCAACTTCTCATCTCTGGTCTGGCATTTATTAGATGTCACGAATTGTTAAACTTCAATCTAAGACTACATTCTTTGCCCACTGGTTGGACATCTTTGTGAGTATAACCAGAAACTTAGCTTTTAATCCACCAGAGAACAGTGGTAAATGATGGTTTCTCTCTACCTGCTATTCAGTCTATGCATATCATCTTCAGATCACACTGCTGGCACAATTTGTCTTATAAAATACTTTTCCTAATGTAATTGTATCACTTAAATCTGCCAAAGAACATTTCTGTTATTTTTCATGTAGTTTCCCACAAATACTGTTAAGATTTACAGCAACAGTGCCAGATGTTTTATTGTTATTATTTTACTTATTCACTTTACATCCCACTCAAAACCCCCTGCCAGTCACCCTATCCCACAATCCTTCCTCCATTTCCACCTTCCCTTCTCTCCTCTTAGCAGGCAGGGACCCCTTGGTATCAAGTCTCTACTAGGCTATGCTCTTCCTGTCCCACTGAGGCCAGACAAGGCAGCCCAGCTAGAAGAACATATCCCACAGACAGGCAACAAAGTTCTAGATAGCCCATGCCCCAGTTGTTAGGGACCCTCATGAACACCAAGCTGCACAGCTCCTACATATGTGCAGAGAGGTCTAAGTCCAGTCCGTGTATATTCTTTCTTTGGTGGTTCAGACTCAGAGCCCCAAGGGTCCAGGTTAGTTGATTCTGTTAATCTTCCTGTGCGGTTCCTATGCCCTTCAGGGCTTTAAGTCTTCCTCCTCTTTTTCCTTAAGAGCCCCCAAGCTCCATCCACTGTGGCTGTGGGTATCTGCATATGTCTGAGTCAGTTGGTGGGTGGACCCTCTCAGAAGACAGCCATGCTAGGCTCCTGTCTGCAAGCATAACAGAGTATATTTAATAATGTCAAGGATTGATGCTTTTCCATTGGATGGGCATCAAATTTGTCCAGTTATTGGTTAGCCATTTCCTCAGTCTCTGCTCTATCCCCAATCCCTTTATTTCTTATAAATAGGATAAATTTTAGGATAAAAGTTTTGAGTGGTTTCATGTCTGTACTGGCTAGTTTTGTGTGTCAACTTGACACAGGCTGGAGTTATCACAGAGAAAGGAGCTTCAGTTGGGGAAGTGCCTCCATGATATAGAACTGTGAGGCATTTTCTCAATTAGTGATCAAGTGGGGAGGGCCCCTTGTGGGTGGGGCCATCTCTGGGCTGGTATTCTTGGGTTCTATAAGAGAGCAGGCTGAGCAAGCCAGCGGAAGCAAGCCAGTAAGAAACATCCCTCCATGGCCTCTCCATCAGCTCCTGCTTCCTGACCTGCTTGAATTCCAGTCCTGACTTCCTTTAGTGATGAACAGCAACATGGAAGTGTAAGCTCAACAAACCCTTTCCTCCCCAACTTGCTTCTTGGTTATGATGTTTGTGCAGGATTAGAAACCCTGACTAAGACAAATTGGTACCAGTGTAGTGGGGTATTCCTGTGACAACCTGACCATGTTTTGGGGAGGACTGTGGAAGGACTTTGGAACTTTGAGCTACAAAAGCCATTCGAATATTAAGAGCTTGGTGGAAAGTTCTGTAGGAGCTTGGAAGACAATGTTAAGAACAGTGCAAAAGATGGAGGCCTGGCTTGTGAAATTTCAGAGGAAAGATTAAAGACTCTTACAGTGGCCATATTTTGATTGTGAAGATTCTGTGGTTTTGGTTAGCTGGGGCTGAAGAATCAGCTGTGAGTAACAAGATACCAGAACCACTAAAGCAAACCTTTGTGTTACTGGGACTATTGATGCTGGTTAGCTGGAGCCAAGAAATTAGCGGTGATTAAGAAGAGACCAGCATCACTGAGGTGAAATCTTCTGGGAAGTGTTTTCTGAGAGCACAGAGAGTGTGTTCCAGAGATAGCCACAGTTGTATTTTGTGCTGTGGCTAGACTTGGTACTGTGTACGAGTCACCCAGATGGTACTGGTTTTGAAGGCATGAAGGGGTCATGAAGAGCAGCTGAGGCTTGGCACAGTGAGAGGCCACGGAAGGCCATTGGTGAAGGTGCAGCCTTAGTTGCAATTGAGGGCCCAGAACTTGAAGGAGTCATGCATAGGAGTTGAGACTTGGCACCATGAAGAGAGCCTATGAGAGGCTATTGGTGAAGCCTAATTACAGCAGAAGATAGCAGTGTTTTGGAGATGCCAGTGCCATGAGATGACCACCAAGAACAGCAGCAGCAGTGGACTACAGGCAGCTGGAGCCTAGAAGACAAGGTGTGTACTACAAAGGGCAGAGCTGAAGAAGTGACCCAGGCCCTTGGAGGAGCCTGGAAGATCGTGAGTTGGATCCCAGACATTGAACCATTTGGAGTTTGAGTTTTACTTTTGGTTGTGACTGTGCCCTGATATGTTTCCCTCTTGAAGGAAGAAAATATTTTAGTGGAGCCCACAGTTAAAAGACTTTGAATTTTTAAAAGACTTTGAATTTTAAAGATATTGGACATTTTAAGGTGATTGAACTTTTAATATGTAAAGACTGTGGACTGTGGGACTTAGATCTTGGGGATGAATAAGAAAGTAAGGGTTGAGGCTTAATAGTGATGTGTTTGTGTGTCAAGTTGACAAGGGGTCAATTAGGAATAGAAATCCTGACTAAGACAGTGTCCCTCTCTCTCCATTGGGGTTCCTGCCTGGTTACAAGGGGTGGTATCTTCAGGTTCCATATCCCCAGTGCTGTGAGTCACATCTAAGAACAACCCACTGATTCTTGGGTGCCTGAAGAAACCTAAAATCATGCCCTCAGAAGGAAAACAAGTGTTCTTAACCATCTCTCTAGCCCAGTATTTTACTGATCTATTTTTTCCTTGTTACTTTTCTTGAACTTTGTTATGTCATGTGAGAAAGGTTTTTTATTGTTGTTGTTGATGATGTCTTGTTGTTGTTGTGGGGGGTGGTTTTGTTTTTTCTTTTTAATATGTTTTGTTACTCTCTTGAGTTTTGAATATATAATGTCCTCCATAGACTTACATGTTTGAAGACATGGTTCTCAGCCAGTGGTGCTATTCCCAGATACTGTGCCTTTATAAACCTTCACTTTACAAGACCTCTTTAACATCATTTTATAAGCAACCTCTGGATCTATATGGGATTTACTTCAATTTCTATAATTATAGCCTTTCCCCTTTGTAATTAACAAAACTCAGTATCTGCTGGAGACATGCAATCTACTCAGATTACAATAAATCTTAGTAAACTTGTCAACCTCTCTCAGTTGTCGTCATTGTCCAGGAAACTCCTAGTCTAAGATAGGATATGTCTCTGTTGTCTTCTTCCCAATTTTGTTTTTGGGCAGAGCTACTACACAGACCTCCATCTAAATTCAGATAGTCTAAATGAATTATTAACAAACACTGTGATCCCTGCTCCCACCCTGGCACTGCTTAGACAGTGCCACCAAGTCCCTATGCTTCTCTTGCTGCTCTACTTTTGGGTTTTACAAAAAGCACACCCCTACCTTCTAGCAATACCAGCCAAGGAAAAAAAACACACACTGGGGGGTAGGGGGTGAAAAGGATCTTCCTGCTAGAGCAAATGGCCAGCAGCTGCTGTGTAACAGAACAGGCTCTTCCCTCTCCATCTAAGCGAAACAAGCCCCACAAACAAAACATCCTGGATGAGATCTTGCTGCTGAGAATTCAAACACACACACACACACACACACACACACACACACACACACACCTGAAACCCTTAACCCCAAAATGTTCATGTTTCTTTGTTTAAATCCTTTTTCTTCTCCCTAACAGGTACATCTGAAACAATGTTTGTACCTTTTAATCCAAAATTTTGCATTGAATCTGTATATTGCTTTTGGCAAAATGGACATTTTAACTATATTGATTCTACCGATCCATGAGCATGGGAGGTTTTCCCATTTTTTGAGGTCTTCTTCCATTTCCTTCTTCAGAGTCTTGAAGTTCTTGTCATACAGATCTTTCACATGTTTGGTAAGAGTCACCCCAAGATACTTTATACTGTTTGTGACTATTGTTAAGGGGGTCATTTCCCTAATTTCTTTCTCAGCCTGCTTATCCTTTGAGTAAAGGAAGGCCACTGATTTGCTTGTGTTGATTTTATAACCTGCCACTTTGCTGAAGTTGTTTATCAGCTGTAGGAGTTCTCTAGTGGAGTTTTTTGGGTCACTTAGGTAGACTATCATGTCGTCTGCAAATAATGATAGTTTGACTTCTTCCTTTCCAATTTGTATCCGTTTGACCTCCTTATGTTGTCGAATTGCCCGAGCTAGTACCTCAAGTACAATATTGAAAAGATAAGGAGAAAGGGGGCAGCTTTGTCTGGTCCCTGATTTTAGTGGGATTGCTTCAAGTTTCTCTCCATTTAGTTTGATGCTGGCTACCTGTTTGCTGTATATTGCTTTTAATATGTTTAGGTATGGGCCTTGAATTCCTGTTCTCTCCAAGACTTTAAGCATGAAAGGATGCTGAATTTTGTCAAATGCTTTTTCAGCATCCAATGAAATGACCATGTGGTTTTTTTCTTTGAGTTTGTTTATGTAGTGGACTGTATTGATGGATTTCCGGATATTGAACCAACCCTGCATTCCCGGGATAAAGCCTACTTGATCATGGTGGATGATCGTTTTGATGTGTTCTTGGATTCGGTTGCCAAGAATTTTATTGAGTATTTTTGCATCGATATTCATAAGGGAAATTGGTCTGAAGTTCTCTTTCTTTGTTGGATCTTTGTGTGGCTTTGGTATCAGCGTAATTGTGGCTTCGTAGAAGGAATTGGGTAGTGTTCCTTCTGTTTCTATTTTGTGGAATAGTTTGAAGAGTATTGGTGTTAACTCTTCTTTGAAGGTCTGATAGAATTCTGCACTGAAACCATCTGGTCCTGTGCTTTTTTTGGTTGGAAGACTTTCTATGACTCCTTCTATTTCTTTAGGCATTATGGGACTGTTTAGATGGTCTAGTTGGTCCTGATTTAATTTTGGTATTTGGTATCTGTCCAGGAAATTGTCCATTTCCTCCAGATTCTCCAGTTGTGTTGAGTACAGGCTCTTGTAGTAGGATCTGATGATTTTTTGGATTTCCTCAGTTTCCGTTGTTATATCTCCCTTTTCATTTCTAAGTTTGTTAATTTGGATACTTTCTCTGTGCCCTTTGGTCAGTCTGGCTAAGGGTTTATCTATCTTGTTGATTTTTCTCAAAGAACCATCTCCTGGTTTTGTTGATTTTTTTGTATGGTTCTCTTTGTTTCTACTTGATTGATTTCAGCCCTGAATTTGATGATTTCCTGCCTTCTACTCCTCCTGGGTGAAATAGCTTCTTTTTGTTCCAGGGCTTTCAGGTGTGTCATTAAGCTGGTAATGTATGCTCTCTTCAAAATTTTCATACTTCTTTGTTTAAATTCTTATTTTTCTCTCTAACAGAAACATCTGAAACAATGTGCATGCTTTTTAACCCAAAACTGTTCTAAGATTTGTTAATTTGTTTGAAATTTCTTTTAAGCTTCAAATGTCATATTTAACCTACCTCCTACAGGTCAAACCAACTTTGTTAATAACCATTATTTAATTCTTAATTAAAAAATTAATACTATCTACTTAAGCCAGGTTCTTTTTACAGACAAGCTGTTACTGCCTTTCCCAGATACATAATTAACATGGTATTTTCTTTCTCAGCTACCTAAGGCAGATAAACTCTGAACTCTTCCCTCTGCTTTCCTTAATACAACACAGGTAACTCCCCACTTAAGGATTCCTTCCAGAACTCAAATTTCTTCAACGCCCTTGCCTTTTTTCTAGGACCACTGAAACAGACCACTGGTGGGCTCCCAATCAAACTGTTATAGACTTAACATATACAATACTCCCCCTATGCAGACATCTCCCTGCTAGGGTTCTGCACTCATTATGATTATCCTACGTGCTTTTTAATTTTTAGTCTCTGCTTCTTTTTCATTTTTTATTGGTTATTTTATTTATTTAAATTTCAATGTTATCCCCCTTCCCAGTTTCCCCTCCGCAAGCCCCCAACACCCTCTTTCCCCCTGCTTCTATGAAAGTGCTCCCCCCACCCACCCACCCTGTCCTGCCTCAGTGCCCTAATGTTCCCCTATCCTGGATCATCAAGCCTCCACAGGACTAAGGGGCTCCCCTCCCAGTGATGCCAGATAAGGTGATCCTCTGCTACATATGCAGCTGGAGCCACAGCCCCAACCATGTGTGTTCTTTAGTTGGTGGTTTAGTCTCTGGGAACGTTTTCGAGGTGGGGGGGGGTCTGGTTGGCTGATTTTGTTGTTCTTCCTATGGGGCTGCAAACCCCTTAGTCCTTTCTCTAGCTCCTCCATTGGGGACCCTGTGCTCAGTCCAATGGTTGGTTGTGAGCATCCACCTCTGTATTTGTTAGGCTCTGGCAGGGCCTCTCAGGACACAGCTATACCAGATTCCTGTCAGCAAGCGTTTGTTTTTTTTTTTTTTTTTTTTTTTTTTTTTTTTTTTTTTTTTTTTTGGCATCCACAGGAGTGTCTGCTTTTGGTGTCAGCAGATGGGAGAGATCCCTAGATGGGGCAGTCTCTGAGTGGCCTTTCCTTCAGTTTCTGCTCCACTCTTTGTCCCTGCATTCCCCTTTGACAGGAGAAACTCTGGATAAATATTTTTGAGGTGTGTGGGTGGCCCCATCCCTCAACTGTGGGCCATGGCTATACACTGGATATGGTCTCTACAGGTTATATCTCCCTTTTGTTGGGTATTTCAGCTAAAGTCCTCCCTGTTTGTTCCTGGGAACTTTTTGGGGCCCTGGCATCTGGGAATTTCTAGTGGCTACTCCCAGTTCTCCCCCTCCCCTACTGCTATACACCTCCACTCAAATTCCTGACCTTTGGTACTTCTCCTCTGTCTCTTCCTGCATCTGATCCTGCCCCCTTTTTCCTTCCCCCTCCTTTCTCCCTCCCAGATCCCTCTCTCCCTGTACTTCCCAAGGAGTATTCTCTTCCCCCTACTGAGTAGGACTCTAGCATCGACACTTTGGTGTGAACTTTCTTCTTGGGTTTCATATGATCTGTGAGTTGTACCATGGGTATTTTGAGCTTTTTGGCTAATATCCACTTATCAGTGACTGCATACCATGTGTGTTCTTTTGTGATTGGGTTACCTCACTCAGGGTGATATTTTTTAATTCCATCCATTTTCCTAAGAATTTCATGAATTCATTGTTTCTAATGGCTGAATAGTACTCCATTGTGTAAATATAGGACATGTTTTGTATCCATTCCTCTGTTGAGGGACATCTGGGTTCTTTCCAGCTTCTGGCTATTATAAATAAGGCTGCTATGAACATAGTGGAGCATGTGTCCTTATTACATGCTGGGGAATCCTCTGGGTATATGCCCAGGAGTGGTATAGCAGGTTCCTCAGGTATATCCAATTTTCTGTGGAACCGCCAAACTGATTTCCAGAGTGGTTGTACCAGCTTTCAACCCCACCAGCAGTGAAGTGTTCCTCTTTCACCACATCATCACCAGCACCTGCTGTCTCCTGAGTTTTTGATCTTAGCCATTCTGATTGGTGTGATGTAAAATCTCAGGGTTGTTTTGATTTGCATTTCCCTAATGATTAATGATGTTGAGTATTTCTTTATGTGTTTCTCAGCCATTCAATATTCCTCAGTTGAGAATTCTGTTTAGCTCTGTACCCCATTTTTAATAGGGTTATTTCGTTCTCTGGAGTCTAACTTCTTCTTCTTTGTATATATTGGATATTAGCCCTCTATTGGATATAGGTTTGGTAAAGATCTTTTCCCAATCTGTTGGTTGCCATTTTGTCCTACTGACAGTGTATTTAGCCTTATAGGAGCTTTTCAATTTTATGAGGTCCCATTTGTCAATTCTTGATTTTAGAGCATAAAGCTCATCCTTTAAAGGCTTAGGCTCACAACCAAAAATATCCTATGTGCTTATCTCTACAAAAAGGGGAAAGGCAGCACTGCTACAGGCCAGATGGGGACAGATCCACCATCTCCTTGGACCTGCCTGGGGCCATAAAGCTGCCTTTGTCCAAATGCATCACCTGACTACAGACATTCAAGACAAGCAAATGCACAAACTACAACCTTGAGTCCATCCAGCAACAGATGAACTTTCTTGCCACAGCCTAATAGCTACCAAACTTGAGAAAGCATACATGATAGTAAGGAAAATGTTGTGTCTATATAGATCATTCAAATGTTGTTTAAGACCAATGTTAATAACCTCAAAAACTTTGTACAAACTCACTGTCAATTTCAATCTACTGAGCAATTAATTGGTTCCCTTGGCTTCCCAGCCCCCACCACTCACTACCCCTCTCACCTGTGTCATGTTTTATTTTACACCCCATCCCACTCAAAATTTGTACTACAAATAACATGAGACAGTCAGTCCAATGACACCTCCCTTTTATAAAAAGAAAACTTAGGAATTATGGGACAAGTGGAACCATGTCACCAGACATAATTGTTCTCATAATTGAAAACAGTAGGTTTTTAAATCTACTCCCCACCAGGTTCCTGTGGGGACCATGTGGTCATGACACCCTAATAAAAAGTATGGCAACTGGTCACATAGCATAAAACCCAGAGTTCTCCATGCTAATGAGGTATCTAGATGACCCCTCCAGTGTTCCCTTCTTCTACATTCCTTCCTCTAAAAGGAATTTAATTTCTGGTCCACCCTGAGTAAGTTGTATGCATCCTTTTTACACAACGAATGAACAGTTTGGACAAGCAAGGACTGTCTTATCAAGAACCACCATGGGGAGAAAGCCTTTGTCATGACAGAGGCCCCTGCCTACCTAAGTCTCCAGCAGAAGGCCCCTGTGACACTCACACTGAGCTAAACTGGATTCCCCCTCACCCAACCCTGGGATCATCAACAGCCCAAGCTTCCCACTCCCATTCTCAACTCTTCATGGTTCCTAGCATCCGGGTGTCCTGAGCTCCAACCTGTGCCATTACTCACCCGGAGAGACAGGGGCTGGAGTCCCCATCTTAGGCTGTGTTCTGCCTCCCCTGAGTGGTATGTTGGCATATCCAGCATCCTGATGGCAGCAAGGATGGAACATAGCTTAGCACAACTGCCTTATGTCTGCCTAGGGGCATACATATACCCCAACAGCTAGGCAAAACACCATCTCACAGGTTTTAATTAATTTTATAAAGAAAAAATGATCTAAAGTTTTATTTTGTGTATGTGTGAATGTGTGATATGTGGGTTGGGGGGTGTGGATAAACACACCTTATGCACATGTGGAGGCCAACAAAGGAGTTTCAGGTGCCGTGTTCTATCACTTCTGGCTTTATTCCCTTGAAGCAGGGCCTCTCACAGAACTTGGAGCTAGACTTAACAGCCAGCAGGCTCTAGTGACTATCTCCAATTTCTTCCCTCAGCAACAGTGCTGAAGTTACCATGTGCATCCAACCCATATTTCTGAGTGTTGGGGATTCAAATTCAGACCCTCATGCTTGCACAGTAAGCACTTGAACCACTGAGCCATTTCTCTGGTCCCAATAAGAGTACATTTTTTTTTTAAACAAAAGAATCCAAATTCTGATTTGATGCATGCAATGAAACTTTAATTTGATTTGAAACTACAACAAAAATTGTTGTTCTAAAGTTAACTGGATTTGGATGACTAAGAAAGTCACCTTTCTTCTGCCATGGCAGGTCTGCATTCTCAACTGGAAAGTAAAGCTATGAGAGAAAAATAGAGTTAAGCAGCCTGAAAGGACTAATATACACATATATCATAATCTATTATAAAATTAAATGACAGCAACACAATTTTCAAACTAATAAACTGTATCTCTGCTGATCGACATGTCCAATAAACACATGGATACTATCTTGCACTTTTAGCTGTGCCTTACACTATTGCTCCTTAAATATGCACAATGCAATACTAGGAGTTTAAAAAGGAGACCTTGCCTTATAATCATATTCCATGGACTCACATAAAGTCTTAAAGATGTGCCAGCCTTTCCTTGAGTAAGTGTTATGCTCAAGACACATTGGTAACTGTGGCCATGATTATTTATCGAATAGAATGGAGAATTGGAGTCAAAATAGGACAATTCCATTTCTTTATTTACTGTGAATAGATAAACTATTCTTTAGCAAAACAGCACCCAAACAGTTTGGTACTTCACTACTTTACTGTCATCAAATAACACTAGTTGTCATATAGTTTCAGGTGATAAACTTTCTGAAATATTTGCCTGTAAAAATAAGTGTCCATCAAATATATTAATCATAGACATATAAAGTTCGTAACATCAGTGAGCACTTTGACTTTATATGTTCCTGTCAGTTAACTCTGGCTGCCTCCCCCTCCTATTACCTCTCTCTTCAGGTGCCTTCCTCCCTTTAGGCTCCTTCTTCATTTTAGTTTTCTGTTTCTTCAAAGCCTTCAGCATCCTGTTTGTCCTCTTCCTTAAAGGATTAAACCATGTTACAATAAGTAAAGTTCAAATGCACCTTTACTTTTTTTTCCCCCTCTGGATTTTTTCTATATTCTTTGTTTACATTCCAAATGATTTCCCCTTTCCCAGTTCCCCCCTCCCCATATCTCCCATAAGCCTTCTTCTCTCTACCCATTCTCCAATCACCTCCCTCCTTTTTCTCTGTCCTTATATTCCTCTCCAATGCTAGATCAATCCTTTCCAGGATCAGGACCCTCTCCATACTTCTTCATGGGAGTCATTTGTTATGCTAATTGTGTCTTGAGTATTCAGAGCTTCTGGGCTAATTAATATCCACTTATCAGAGATTGCATTCCATGTGTATTCTTTTGTGACTGGGTTACCCCACTTAGGATGATATTTTCCAGTTACAACCATTTGCCTAACAATTTCATGGATTCATTCTTTTTAATAGTTGAGTAGTATTCCATTGTGTATATATACCACATTTTCTGTATCCATTCCTCCATTGAGGGACATCTGGGTTCTTTCCAGCTTCTGGATATTATAAATAAGGCTGCTATGAACATAATGGAGCACCTTTAGTTTTCAACACTAGTGAGATAACAACCCTATTTGCCCACATTACTAAACTTTCCTTTCTGATTTTTTTACTATGAAAAGAAATATACTTTATTCGGCTCTCAAATTTATCACTACACACTATCATTCCCACTAGTCATTATGATCATATGATCCTCCACAATTAGTGTGGCATCAAATTCCTCTGTAGCATGAATGGTACCTACTCAACCTCCTTACATATTTTCTAATCCAGAATACCTTCCTTTACACTCCTCCAGAGAGAATTCAGTCCGCTCACCATCAAATCAACAGTAATGGTTTACACTACATTACTTTTACAATTTTCAAAGGGTTCATTTGATCAACAAGGACATTATGTGCCAAGATCCTGCCCAGATACCTCATATAGTTTATCTCACATAATAGGACTTGTATGCAAAACTTCACTTAATTTTCCTGATGACAAGCACAGGTACTAGGTCTATCATTTCCAATTTTAGATAAAGAAACTAAGACACCAATAAGTAAAGTAACTAGTTGCCCTGAGGCTGCCAAATTACTTAATGAACCAGGATTCAAATCTAGACCTAGAAAATATAAAGTATGTTTTATCTATTTCTGTGCTAACCTATAATTTTCTCCACTCTGGGCATGTGATTCCTTTAGGATAAAACATTACCTCAGAAATATTAGTTGATTATCAAGAAATGTTGGTTATTATTTAGAAAGCTTTCAGTTTCTAAAAAACTAAACACACATGAAATAGAGGCAAAGGAATTTTCATGGCAGAAGTTATGTAGAGAAATTCAAAGAAGAGAGTTTCAGAAAAGGTTAGCATGTAAGATTAGAAAGAGAAAGTAACAGATTCCCCCATCTTTTTACCTCAATGCTAAGTAGCATGAGGAAGAAAACATCATGACCCCCAAAATTGTCTAGACCAACTTGGCTCTGAGCATGTGGGAGCTAGAGATAAATAAGCCTGCCTTTGAAAGGATGCCTTTGAAGGGAATACTCACTTTTCTCTGCTAAAACTACATTACTGGGTTGTCACTGAGTTCTAATACATAAGACAGATGTGAAGGGAAGAAACACTTTTCCCTCAGTTAATCATGAAAACATCTCCAGGCATAAAATAAAATAGTGAAAAGGCCCAAAATATATTTATATGATTTACCTATTACCTCTTTATGTTGTTATGTTGTTAACTGCAGTCTCAGGGGAGAGAAGAACTAAAACTACATAGTTCTCAATCTATTAGAGCCAGCTATGTATCAGAATACAATTTTTTTTAAAGAAGCATGGTTTGATCTACTGATTACTGTATAACACTTCCAAGGAGCCTTGGGCAGCATTTCATAATAAAACACATTAACATTTCTATAATAAAATATATGCATATTCACTTTAAGCAGTAAATAAGACTAGGAAAAAACTCAGATCAGATTAGATCAATACCTGTTGCTTAAATGACTTAGAAGAAATATTTAGGTTTATAGAATTTTTAGAAATCTAGAATTATAGATAAGAAAATAAGTAAATTAAAGCTTATAGAAGCCTCCGGATTCTGTAACATTAATACATCTTACTTTTCATCATAAATGGCCAGGTAAGTGTCTTTTATTCATGTGGTTTATTTTAAATTTGGTTGTATACATTTCACCTTTACTACCAATTAAAAATATGGTATAGTCATATTACTCTGAAACCTACTGTGGGCTGAGGAGATGGCTATCAGTAAAAATACATACCACATAAAAACAAAGAGTGCTGAGTTTTGATCCCCAACACCCACATGAAAGAGCCAAGTGTGAAATCCTAACTATATGGCTGTCGAAGCAAAACCTGCACAATAATAACACCAGATGACATTCAAAATAGACAGAGGAAATCTATCAAGGTCCCATAAATAAAAACACAAATAAATAAACAAATTACGGTTAATTAGTTGTTCCCTGGAGAATCAGTCTTCTCCAGGGAAAAGCCCTGATAGGTTATCCAGTCCCAAGTGTTCAGCCCTAAACACAAATATGTGTCAGTACACTAAATGCACTCAGCAGGTTCTATTTGTATGTATATGTTTTCATGTGTGTGTGTGTGTGTGTGTGTGTGAGAGAGAGAGAGAGAGAGAGAGAGACAGACAGACAGACAGACAGACAGATTTATAATAACAATAATAAAGAAGTCATAAAGTTGGGTGGGAGTGGGCAAACAAGGTGTGATATCAGAAGGGAAGAATGAAGGGTGGAAATAACATAACAATACTCACGGATGAAAATCCCAAAAATAAGATAAAACAAATATTTTTAAGGCCAAATATGGTCTCTTGTATCTGTAACACTAATGGGGGGAAGGGGAGATAAGTAGATTTCCAGAGACTACCACATGCAGTAAGACACTGGATCAAAAGATAATCTGATGAGAGATCAAAATACACTTATCTCTGGCCTCCACAAATACACACTCATATGTACATGTGTGCATACAGACCTGAACATGTATACAGGGAGATACACACAGAGATAGACACACACAGAGGGACAGACAGAGACAGAGACAGACAGAGAGCAAGCACATGAGCAGTAACTCATCTAGATTATCAAAGGACTTGGTTTTCAGCTCATCCTTATTACTAACTGGCCATACTATGACTGAATAAAAGACAGGGTATGCATGATTAGAGTCCCACATACTAGATAGAGTCTGATTGGAGCCTCTTACAGGCAAAGAAAAAATTCCAGCACAATTATCATCTGTTGTAAAGGCTGCTGGAATGAAGTTTATACACACACACACACACACACACACATACAATTTGTGTGTGTGTGTGTACATATGTGTATATACATATGTGTGTGTGTGTGTGTATTATGTTAAAGTAGAACTGACCAAGGCTTAAGTTCTAAGTGTATAACACCTTGACTATAGGTCCCTACTTTCCCAAGCATTATTTGAGAGTCTGAGAAGAAATCCTTCACCTTGTTTACCTTCCTGTATCTCTGTGTACTATACTTTTACCTTATTAACTTTTATCCTACCAGAAGATAAGATAGTAACTTTGAACCCCATCAAAACAATACTATATATGATTACTGTAAAAATTTGCCTTACTGCTACATGATGCATTTCTATACTTTTAGTACCAACAGTCTAGGGGCACAGACAAGTGGATCTCTGTGAGTTCAAGGCTGATCTTTTTTACAAAGCTATCAAAGGCCAAGTAAGACAGGGCTACATAGTAAGACCTTGTCTCAAAAAATAAAAAATAAAATAAAAACAGAACACCAACCCCAGAACCTTTATAGAATGAATGTACAGCCATGCTATGCTGTCTTAGATCTTACTTTCTTACCAGAACTGCTTCTTTTCCTTGTCCTGGTGGCTTAAACTTATATTAAAATATCTTTAATAAAATCCTTAATTCTGATGCATAAACTATCTAGTCCTGAAATTCATTCCAGCACTGAAGCCACATATCCTAGTTTGGACTGCATTATGGTCCCAAAATCTTTTGGTAAACTTTTCAGACTGCTGAAGGTAGTAGTATCAATACTTTCCCTATACCCCCAAAACACTGACACTACAACTTACATTGACTTCTGACATAAAAAGTTAAATATTCTATCTCATATTTACTGAAAACGCCCAAAAGAGAAATTAGAGATAAAATGATTTGTTCTGTATACCATAAGCGGCAGATTCATATGCTAATAATTTCAAAAAATTGAAGTCAGTCACTGTAGAGGTAGGTAGACAATGGTAGAAAACAACAAAAAGAAAGCAAATCCATCATGGGCAAAAGATTTGAGCTAATCTTCCTAAGACAAGAGATGTCTAATCTGAGGTGAGCCAGGGAGGAATAGTGAGAGTGAGAGTGAGGAGAAACATAGCAACAAGCCAGTCAGTGACTGAATGGTGACATGCCATATAGTCTGGGAACATCAAGTAGAGAGGTGTGGCTGAGATCACTAAGTAGGACCACAAGTCTTAGTTAGTGTGATGGTTAATACTTTGGTTGTCAACTTGACTGGATTTGCAGCTGACTAAGAGCCAAGCCTCAGAGCAAGTCTGAGAGAGTATTCCCTGGAAGAATTAACAGAGAAAGTAAAAGCTGTCTCCGAGAATAGACAGTACATTCTGGAAGTGATCAAGATACAAAAAAGTTCTGAGGAAAATACACTGCTGCTGTTCCCCGCTTGCCTTTGCTCTTTATTGGTTGAATGAATTGTGGCTACCTTTAGTGCTGTCACCCTTTACTGACATCAGAATTCAGCTTCCTTACCCTTTCATTGTGGGAAGGGTAAACTGAAAACCAGCAGTTCTACAGAAACCCTCCAAGCCAAACCAACTAAGCAACTATCAGGTTCTCAGCCTCTACAGCACACAGAAAGCAATTCAGCTATCCAGACTAATATGCATGACATTTAGCAGACTCCCTTTGTAATATACACTCTATTGGTTCTGTTTCTCTAGTAAATCCTAACACGGGAAGCTACAGCCATTAGCAGGCTTAGATGCCACTGGGGATCAACTCCTCTTCTCATAACATCCTTCAAAACTTACCTCTCATTTCCCTAGAAACAAACCAATTTTAAGGAGATGGAGGGGTTGGAAAGGTGGCCCTGTTAACAGTTGTCCTGCTCTTCTAGAAAGCCTTAGTTCAGTTTCCAAAACTAGTAACCAGCTCCAGAGATTCTAACACCCCTTTCTAGCCTCCATTGGCATCTGGATACATATGAGATACACTTACTCAGACACATACTCCTAAATAAAAATAACCTTTAAAAAGAAAAAAAAAACTATGAATGGGAGGCATTGTAATTGTCCTCTAAGGCTTAAAGCAACTAATTCTGATGGGACTGGATGTCATAAGGTGGGGTGGAAAAGAGGAAGGGGTAATAGGAGGGGAGATTTGTAATGGTAAGACTGGAAGGGTGGGAAGGGTTGTGATTGGGATGTTTAAAAAAAAAAAGACTTAAAGTACCTTATGAAAAGATAAAGGTAGCTGGGCTTTTTTGAGGCCCATTAAGGGACGGAAAAGTTTTCCTTTGACCTTGGGTGGAGGAGTCATGGCACTGTAAACAGCCTAAAACATTATACACTACTATACTCCCCCTTAAGAGTCAATTCAACTATATGTGTTGATAACCTAATCAGGAAAACAGATCTCAGAAAAGCTGAAATACTTGAAAACATGTTGAAGATGTGAGGAATCATTATACCCTTAATGGGATAATATACTTACACATCTATGCCAGTTAGTTTTCTGTCGTTTTTTGTTTTGTCACCAAAGCATACTTAGGGTCATCTGAGAATATCCTTAATTAAGAAAATGTCCCCATCATATTGTCTGTAGACAAACTATGGGAAAATGTCTTGATTAATGATTGATGTAGGGGTGAGGCAAGAGTGGGTTGTGGGGGATACCTCTTACAGGCAAAGGGAAAGGTATGGGGATTTGCAGATGGGAGACTGGGGAGAGGGACAGCATTGAAATGTAAATAAATAAAATAATCAAATGAATAAATAAGGTGTTCCACCAGGGCAGATCATTAGCTTTTCTGCCCCTTTGACAATCCCACTCTGAAGGCATCCCAGGAGATCTGCTGCACCCAAGTTGACAGGTAAGGGACACTCCCGAATAACTGCAGCAGCTGGGACCCCCAGAAGAGCACAACAGATGCAGGACCCATCCCCTCTGCTTGAACTCCACCTCCCTTCCAGCCTGCTACTTCTGTTGGGAAGCATATTTAGTGTGTCTTCCCCTCTGAAAACCCCAGTCTGAAGGCCTCCCAGGAGACATGCTGCAACACAGGGACATAGGGAGCATGCTCCAGACAAACACCTAGGCCATTTAACACCAGAGATAACCAAATGGCAAGAAGCAAACACAGGACAATAAGCAACAAAAGCCAATATACTCTAGCACCATCAGAACCCAGTTCTCCCACTACAGCAAGTCCTGGATATCGCAGCACACCTGAAAACCACTATTCTGACCTAAAAATCCTATCTCAGGAAGATAATATAGTCCTTTAAGGAGGATATAAATAACTCAAAGAAAGAAATACAGGAAAACACAGATAAACAGAGAGAAGCCCTTAAAGAGTAAACAAAACCCTTAAAGAAATACAGGAAAACACAAACAGGTGAAAGAATTGAACAAAGTGTTCCGAGACCTAAAAGTGGAATTAGAAACAATAAAAAAGACACAACAGGAGACAACCCTTGAAATGGAAAATCTAGGAAAGAGGTCAGAAATTACAGATGTAAGTATCGACAACAGAATACAAGACATGAAAGAGAGAATCTCTGACACAGAATATATCTTAGAAGATACTGACACAATGGTATAAGAAAATACAAAACCTAAAAAACTCTTAACCCCAAACATCCAGGAAATCCAGGACACAATGAAAAGCCCAAACCTAAGAAGACTAGGAATAGAAGAGAAAGAAGATTCCCAGCTCAAAGGATCAGAAAATGTCTTCAACAAAATCACAGAAGAAAATTCCCTAACTGAAAGAAGGAGATGGCGATAAATGTACAGGAATACCAAATAGATTGGACCAGAAAAGAAAATTTTCTCGTCACACAATACTTAGAACACTAAATGCTGGCTGGAAAGAGGTCTCAGCGGTTAAGAGCACTGACTGCTGTTCCAGAGGTCCTAAGTTCAAATCCCAGCAACCACATGGAGGCTCACAACCATCTGTAATGAGATCTGATGCTCTCTTCTGGTGTGTCTGAAGACAGCAACAGTGTACTTATATAATAAATAACTAAATCTTAAAAATAAATAGATATTTTCAAAAAGGGGGACTGGAGAGATAGCTCAGTGGTTAAGAGTACTGAATGCTCTTCTGAAGGTCCTGAGTTCAAATCCCAGCAACCACATGGTGGCTTACAACCATCCATAATGAGATCTGACTCCCTCTTCTGGATTATCTGAAGACAGCTCCAGTGTACTTACATATAATAATAAATAAATCTTTAAAAAAGAGCACTAAATTCACAAAACAAAAGAATATTAAAAGCTGTGAAAGGAAAGGGCTAAGTAACATATAAAGACAGACCTATCAGAATTGCACCAGACTTCTCGCCAGAACGAATACAGCTAGAAGATCCTGGGCAGATCTCATACAGACACTAAGAGAACACAAATTCCACCCCAGACTGCTATACCCAGCCAAAACTCTCAATTACCATAGATGGCCAATATATTCCATGACAAAAACAAATTTACACACTATCTCTCCACAAATCCAGCCCTTCTAAGGATAATAGATGGAAAATGTCAACACACAGAGGGAAACTACCCACTAGAAAAAGCAAGAAAGTAATCTGCTCTCAACAAACCCAAAAAAAGATACCCACACAAACATAAAAATAACATCAAAAACAATAGCAAGCAACAGTCACTATTCCTTAATATCTCTTAACATCAATGAACTCAATTACCCAATAAAAAGACATAGATGAACAGACTGGATATGTAAACAGGACCCAGCATTCTGCTGTATACAGGCAACACATCTCAGTGACAAAACAAATACTACCTCAGAGTAAAAGGCTGGAAAACAATTTTCCAAGCAAATGGTACCAAGAAACAAGTTGGAGTAGCCATTCTAATATCAAATAAAATTGACTTTCAATCAAAAGTTATCATAAAAGATAAGGAAGGATACCTTATACTCATCTACCAAGATGAACTCTCAATTCTGAACATATATGCTCCAATTGCAAGGGCACCCACATTCATTTTTTAAATATTTATTTATTTAATGTATGTGAGTGCACTGTAGCTGGCTTTAGACACATTGGAAGAGGGCTTCAGATCCCATTACAGATAGTTCTGAGCCACCATATGGTTGGTGGTAATAAAACTCAAGACCTCTGGAAGAGCTATCAGTGCTCTTAACCACTGAGCCATCTCACAGCCCTCACACCCACATTCATAAAAGAAACTTTACTAAAGCTCAAAGCACACATTGCACCTCACACAATAATAGTGGGAGACTTAAACACCCCACTCTCAGCAATGGACCCATCATGTAAACAGACACTAAACAGAGACACAATGAAACTAACAGAAGTTATGAACCAAATGGATAAACAGATATATATATATATATATAATATATATTTATATATATAAAGAACATTTTATCCTAAACAAAAGAATATAGCTTCTTCTCAGCATCGTATGGTACCTTCTCCAAAACTGACCATATAATTGGTCACAAAACAGACTTCAACAGATAAAAGAAGACTGAACTAATCCCATGCCTCCTATCAGATCACTATGGAGTAAGAGTGGTCTTCAATAGCAACAAAAACAACAGAAAGCCCACATACACATGGAGGCTGAACAATGCTCTACTCAATGATAACTTGGTCAAGGAATAAATAAAGAAATTAAAGACTTTTTAAAACAACCCAGATGTCCCTCAATAGAGGAATGGACACAGAATATGTGGTACATTTAATACAATGGAGTACTACTCAGCTATTAAAAACAATGACTTCATGAAATTCACAGGCAAATGGATGGATCTAGAAAATATCCTGAGTGAGGTAACTCAGTCACAAAAGACCACACATGGTATGTACTCAGTGATAAGTGGGTATTAGGCAAAGAGCGTGGAATACTTAAGATACAACTCACAGACCACACGAAGCTCCAAGAGGAAGGAAGACCAAAGAGTGGATGCATCGGTCCTACTTAGAAGGAGGAACAATATAATCAAGGGAAGTAGAGGGTAGGAGGGTCTTGGGAGGAAGGGAGGAGGGGAGAGGGAAAAGAGGAGCATAATCAGGTATGGGAGGAGATGTACAGAGTGTCAGGTAATGGAACAGAGGTATATAGCAATGGGGGATGGGGAACTGGGGGTAGCCACCACAAAGTCCCAGATGCCAGGAAAGCAAAAGCCTTCCAGGACCCAACGGGGATGACCTTAGCTGAAATACCCCACAAATGGGAGGGAGAACATGTCAAGACCATATCCAGAGATTAGGCATGGTCCCTAGTTGAGGGATGGGGCCACCCACCCATTTCCAAAATTTTAACCCAGAATTGTTGTCTAAAGGAAATACAGGAGCAAGAGTGGAACAGAGACTGAAGGAAAGGCTATTCAGAGACTGCCACATCTGAGGATCCATCCCACAGGCAGACACCAAACCCAGACTGTATTGCTGATGCTAAGAAGTGCTTGCTGATAGGAGCCTGATATACCTGTCTACTGAGAGGCTCTGCCAGATCCTGACCAATACAGAGGGGGATGTTCTCAGCCAACCATCGGAGTGAGCACAGGGACCCCCAATGGAGGAGCTAGAGAAAGGACTAAAGGAGTTGAAGGGGCTTTATCTGCCATCAGTGGGAAGGGAGGCCCTTGGTCATGTGAGGGTTTGATGCCCCAGGGTAGAGGAATGTTAGGGTGGTGAGGCAGGAGTGGGTAGGTGGGTGGGCAAGCACCCTCATAGAAGCAGGGTAAGAGGGGATAGAATAGGGGGTTTGCAGAGGGGAAACTTGGAAAGGGGATGACATTTGAAATCTAAACAAATAAAATATCTAATTATAAAAATAAAATTTATAGTTTTAATCTCTTCTTCTGAATTTATGTGACTGTAATGCTATTGCTATAAATTCCAAACCTTGCAAATGCTGCCTAATTATTACATAAAGCTTATCAAAAAAACGCGTTACTAATAATATTGTATGGTAAAATGAAACATAAAATTACAGGAATACATGAATGCCCTTTTACTTTATTCAATGATGCAATTAAGGCAATCTTTGATATATTTATTCCCAGTTCTTTACTAATCATTCTAAGAAAATAAGTGGCAGTAAGACTACAGTCATAATGAGAACCACATTAGAATGTGAGAATCACACAGCAAATCCGTCTGAGCCTGGATATTTTCTGGATTTACTTGGGATGTGTACTCCATATACCACTTATCAGATATAGTGTTTTAAAAACAACTTTTACCTGTTGTCAGGAAAAGAAAATGTCATTTTCAGACTAAGTTCTGAATTTTTTAATGTGAAATTACAAACTTAATCCAGTATGAAGAAAAATACGAAAATGTACTTCATCTGAATTTACCTAGCATGGTATTATATTCGAAACTTCACCTTAATTAAGTTAGGTATATCTTCAAGTGTCATACATTGTCTAACAGAAACAGTTATCACTTGCACATAAATTTAAACTAAAAACAGATCAAAATTAAAAAGTGAATTTGTTACTTCATACTACTGTCACTGTCACTTAATCTAATGGTTGTGATTGAAATATCCTCTGTTCACCCCTCCCCCACACTGCACCCTACCCTTCTACCCCTACCACCTTTAGAGCTCTACTTCTCTGTTTCTCTCTGTCCCCATCCACTTGGTCTTTTTCTTCCTCTTCATATAAGTCATTCTTAAGCCTATCAGTGGCATTTAAACCTAGAAAAGCCTCTGATCCCTATTAATGAGGCTAAAAATAGGCATTATACAACCTTGAGGGTGTAGTGAATTTCAAAACATATTGTATATGCAAATTTAATTAAGCTATTTAGCAGCAAATTCTTAGAAAGCTTTTCACTTTTTTTCTGTCCTCTTTTACATTTGCAACTAGTTCAAGCAGGCTTGAGTTTCTGTGTACTTGGATTATATCAAATCTGACTTCAAATCTAGAAGTAAACTCAGTTCCAATTATACCAAATATTCAGCATCCTCTGCTTAAAAGTGACAAGAGGTAGTTAAAGGGTCTATACTAAGGAGATCTTCTGGATGTAAGGAATTCTGTGGAAAGGCCCCTCTGCATTCAAATCTTCTCTTCAGAACTGAGTTCAAGTGATAGAAGATACTCTCTTTCTATCGCTACTTACTTTAATTCTGTGTTATGTCTAAAATCCTGAGGATTGGAGTTCCTCTCCCAGCTCCCCACATAATAAGCCACGTGTCCCTCAAAATATTTGTAACACCAGCTCTGAGGTAGGCAGAAACAGAAGATTTATGGGGCTCATTGGTTTCCAGGCTAGCCAATTTCAGAGCTAAAGCCTTAACTTAAGGGACTAAGCAGAGAGTTAAAGCACCTTCTGGCTTCCATGTGCACACATATGCACAGACACACAGACACACACACACAGACACACACACACACACACACACACACACTTTCTATTTAAAAAAAGGCATATGTCTTCAACATCTCTGGACACTCGACATTACAGAGCAATGTAAGTATTGAATTAATATGCTCAGCTGTGCATCGATTTGGTTCTGGAGAATAGTATCTTCAACACTGCTTTCACTTCCCCCACCTGTTCTCATTTTTCCTTACTCCAATTATTGCCAGTTGTTAGCTCTTTAGGTGGTATATAAATAAAAAATACTGCTCAAATATAAGAGCCAAGAGAATATCAAAATCTTGCTCGTTTTGGTTTGCAACTGAAGAATGAGAGAGGTATTACAATAGTTTTCTTCCTAAGGAACACTTTACTGGCTCATTTGTAAGACAGAATGTGATAAAAATGAGAACAAGGGTATCTTCCAATGCTAAAAGGGCAGAAGGATTCTTTCAATAGAGACCCAGATCATTTTACTGCATTTCTGTACTTGCCTTTTAGTTCTTGTGATTTAATCAATTGTATCTGGCTTTTTTTTCCTTTCTAAAGATTTAACTTTCAAATGGAACTATATGATATATGTGCAGGAAAGGGGAGTGTGTGCATTTGCCTGCAGGTGCCTTTGGAAGCCTGAGGCTTCAGATGTCTCCAGAGCTGGAATTACAGGTGGTTGAATGAAGAGCACTAGGCATTTTAAATTTCTGAGCCCTCTCTGCACTCCTCCTTTTCATTTTAAATAGTTATATATTGGTTTTATATATGGGTTTTATAGCTACATCCATTTTCATTTTATGGAGTTACTTATGTTGACTAATTTAGCATCTTATGTCTTTTACTATTTGAAATGGAGACAGGAAGTGAGCTAAGAGGATTGTTCTAAGGAGGTAGAATGACCCTTCAAAGGGAGTTTTGAAAGCTTTAGCTTCCATTTATCTCCTTACTGCTATTTACTTCTAAAGTCAGCCTACCAAGAAAAGCTGGCAGTGTCCCATTTACCCTCAACCACTGGCCCTAGAAACTGAGCTAAACACCTAGGCTAAAATTGTCATCTGTTGTGGGGTCACAGTAGGCATCTCAAAATGACAGGAGCATACTCCTCTTACACAAAATAGTACAATGTGCTTCATGTTTTTATTCTCAGCGACTGAGTATCTCAAATAGTTTCTATTGTGAAAAAAATATAGCATATGTTCTCATCAGAGGATAATCTTTGGATTTCATTTTAAATAGAAGAATCCAATGTATGTGAATGTCCTCATAAAACTCGTTGGTAAATGTAATGGAAGATTCAAATAAAATTATACCAATCTTAATATCAAGACATTTCTAAATTGTAAGGCACAATTCTAGTCATTGAATTCTAACAAAGATTTCACTTCTATTCATAAGCTATTTTCATAAAAAAGCAGGCTTTGAAGGAAAGAATGGAACAAAAATCTCCACTCCTACTCCAAATCACCTGGGGTGGGGCATGAGAAAGGCAAACAAGAGGCCAGAAAGATGACCCAGTGTTAGCACTGGCTGCTTTTCCAGAGGACACGGGTTTGATTCCAAGCACACCTAAGGTGGCTTGCATCCATCTATAATGCCATTCTTAGAAGGTTTGATGCTCTTCTCTGGCTTCCTTGGGCATCTGCCAAGTACATGGTACAGACATGCATGCATGCAGATAAAACACCCACACAACTAAACACATAAATATTTCTTTTTTGAAAAAGATGACATGACTTTGCTTTAAAGAAAGAGAAAGAGAGAGGGAGAGATAGAGACAAACAAAGAGAGGAGGAGAAAGGCTATGAAATCAAAACCATACACTCAAGTAAGAATACTTAATATACAACCATGAGAACTCAGGTTGAGTTATTAGCAACAGCAGCACCAACAAAAAACTAGACATAGCTTTGTGTACTTGTAACCTCAGCCTGTCTCAGATGAATAAAGTACAGGGTGATAGGTCAGGACATGTAGCATTGGCTGGCCTAGTTGCAAGCACAGACACATGGACTCTCATACACACAAGCATATACAGCAAACAAAATTATCCACTCAAAACTTGAAGCTAAATGAAATCTGAGAAAAAGAATTGGCTTGGATGTAAATGGGAATAGTTCAAATGATGTGACTTAACAGAAAAACTCCAAATTATCTTTTAAAGTTGCAGCTATGCAGAAGCTGAGGGAATAAAACTGAAAGTACAAGGCCAACCTGACCTATGAAGTAAATTCAAAGCTGGACTGGACAACTTAATGAGACCCTGACTGGAAATAAAAAGGGAAAAGGCTGGGGACATAGGAGACACTTGTCAGTCATGCCTGTGGTGATGCTGTACTTGAATCTGAATATGTGATTTCCCTAAATACTATTTTTTTCAGTACTGGGAATTGAACATTTGAGCTCTATGCAAAAGAAGGACTATGCTGTTAATCTATATTCCCTTGACTCACACTTTCATACTCATTCTGGTTGTACTATGTACCTTCATACCCATTCTGCTTCAGAGGTTGGAAATCTCAAAAAAAAAACAAACAAACAAAAAAAAAACCAAAAACAAACAAACAAAAAACCCCCAGCAATTTGAAAACATCAAGTGCTAGTTTTCCATTGAGATTTGTGTATAAGTCTATGAAAAACATCTGGCATGACTGCTTGTAAAGACAGACCAGTGTTTTACAACCAAGGACAGAAGAGCAAGGCAGCCAAACACTTCCAGGAATCCCTTTCATGTGCAGTTAATAACTACTCCAACTCCATACATCTCCAGCTTGCAGAGTTCTTTTTCCTTCCTGTTATGATTTTTTTTAATGATGAAATATATAAATCCTATTAAACAGCACATCTTGTACTTGTAGGGAAAAATAGCAAAGAAAAATTCAGTAATTTTATTTTTAGGTTTTCTAAAAAAAAAGAAAGAGAAAAAGAAAAAGAAAGGAAAGAAACCATAGTACCTTCATATTTAAAGCACTGGAATAAATATCCACATTTAGTTAGCAATTAGCAAAGAAAGGTTTATGTTTGCCTACCTCTTCCGGCAAAGAGAACAACAATACACAGGCAAAAGTCCCAGGATTACCATGCTGATCACAGCAAGTCCAAACACACGGAGCATCTGTGTTGGCTCTGTTGGTTTAATTATATCCTGTTACTTTTATGGCTAGGCAAGAGAAGCAAATCTGAAGTATTTCAAAACTGTAAGTTAATAAAGTAGAATAAAATGTGACTCTCATTATGCTTCAAGTAGGAGTTCTTGAAATGCAACTAAATACTACTTCCAAAATGTAACCCCAACAGTATCTTAACAAAACAATCAGGCTGCTTTCTTCAGTAACTTATGATTCATAATACTAGGTTCTTTGTATGGCCCTAATTGTACTTGTTTTAAGGCCATATGTTTTGCATCCTAGAGATGTAAAGAACAAAACAATCTATGAGCAGTTAACTTGGGAAAGAAATGGCTTCTTCAGTGTTTACTTCCAAATTACAAAGCACTTAATTAAACATGGAATCAAAAATTTGCAGGTGAATAAGCATACTTTAGCCTCTTATGCATTGGGAAATGCATTCTAATGTGATTGGGGAATTCTAAGTCACAGCTCAAGTTTTTCCACTAAAAGAACCAACTGTTTCTTCACACATAACAGAAACAGTAAGCTGATGCATGAATTCTAAGTACCACATGACACATTAAAACTGCAATAATATATTCATGACCAGGCTCTAGTTTTCATATTTAATACTAGATGTACAACAAAGAACTCTAAATTGAATAGGGACTTGTATAAATATAAGATATTGTTCTGCATGGATCCTGTCATTATTTCTTAGTGCTTCATCACATCAAATCCATCCACCACTGGACCAAGAGATAGTATGTACCCACTAGAAATGAAGGTAAGAAAAAAAGATAGTATATTTCTTTAACTTCAGAAAGAAATAAAAATCTTTTAAGATTTATTTATTTATTTTATGTATGTGAGTACACTATAGCTGTCTTTAGACACACCAGAAGAGGGCATCAGATCACACTGAAGATAGTTGTGAGCTACCATGTGGTTGCTGGGAATTGAACTCAGTACCTCTGGAAGAGCAGTCATCTTTCCAGCCCTAAGAAATAAAAATCTTAGGACGGTAATTTTATGTTGGATTATTTGAAGAGAGACAGAACAAAGAAAAGCTAATAAAGGTACCTAACAGGAAACAATCACATCTACTACTACATGCCAAGCTGTTGAACACAAGATACATGGGAAAATTTTTACATAGGAAAAGAACCTGAAAATAAAAGGTTAAGCTAGGTGTGCTAAACTGGTATTATTAGGACTAAGCAGGAACTGATAGCCCAGAGGAAAGGCCTCCCTTGTAGCTTTGGAGGTCCAGAAGCCAGTAGAGTGCTTGCTTAGTATGCATGAAGCCCAAGGTGTGACCTTTAGCACGATGGCTTAAACTAGGTGTAGTAGTGCGTGCTTATAATCTCACTGTAAATTCAAGGTCATCATCTGCTACAAAGAAAGTTCAGTCATGCCAGAAGTCAGGAAAATAAAGGTCAAATTTCATTCTCATTTTCTCCTGGCTTCCTATCTCCTACTCCTCACTCCCCTTCCCACAGGTCAGAGAAAGTAGAAGTCCTTTTTCCTAAAGCCAGCCATGAGTTCAAAACTGTTACTCTGATCTTCCCTTAAATACGGTCTTGGAGATATAGAAATCCTCTGACCAGCTGGCTGCCATGGCACAGGATTGAAATTTGAACATCTGAAGCTATAAGATAGGAAAATGAGAAGTTCCATGTTATTGTCAACTAGACAGCAAGTTTGAGGCAAGCCTGGGCTTCATGTGACCACACTAAAAAACAAAAGCAAGCAATCAAACAAAAAGCAAAATCCACACAAAGGAAGAGAGAACAGAAAAAAAGAAATCCCCGACTTAGTAGGTCATGGGACTTCTATTTCAAAAAGGCCCTGAGGCAGATACCTGAGAGGAAGAAATGCTATGCAGAGAGTTTTTCCTCCTGTTAATTTCTCTTTTGGTATAGGTATATCATCTATCACTCTTTACAGTGTGTGAGAAGGAATTGCACCCTGTGATAGTAAGTGTTGACTGGCAATTGGCCAGCTTCAGAAAAACCAGAAAGATTAAATGAGACATACCACTGAGTATATCTTTAAGAAAATCTCCAGACAGATTAGACCCTGAAAGCTCTCCTGCAATTAATGAATAGTTTAATCACTTGCTAGATTTATAGTTTACTAATGGCATGGGGGGGTAATGAAAATTAGAAGCAGGGACCAAGTAGAGAAGAACATCTTGCCAATGCCTTCTCCCTGCATTCTTCACCTCTGCTTCCTAGTTGGTCATGAAATGGCCCACTCTATACTCTCTTTCACACCTTGATAGTACCTTCTCTCAGGAAGAAGGTCATACCTCATACAAGAGCTTAGATGCTTTGAAAAAAATGGAGTGACTGAACCAATTGAACAGTTAGATTAATTCTGAATGGTTAGTTGTTGTCTAGGGCTAAACAGAAACTTGAGGGAATTACCTCAGAATTTTTATTAATGCTGTTGGTCTTGGTGTTGGGTCTTGTTAAACTGGGAAACATAAAGATATGCTTGAAATCTTGAAGCCTACTTATTTAAATGTTTTTCTACTTGTTTTTTTTTCAGTATTTAAAGCAAATAAAAAAATGAGTCAGGGTCTACTTACTGTCCCTTAGTGGGGTATAGCATTTCATTTTGGTCCCAGATGTTAAAAAACAGCACTTGGATCTTAAACATTCACTCTTGCTGTAATATGGCTGGTTGTTACATGCCACTGCCTCCTGATTGTCCCTTATAATGCACGCTTTCAGAGACAGGAATTCAGGAAAGAATCGTTAGCATGATTAATAAACACTTTTTACCATCAAATAAATACAAAGCAGGAGAAAAAAGACAAACATGTAAAAATATATTCAAAAATATAAATAATGATGAATGCTAAAGTTAAAATGAGAAAATACAATTTACCACAGTTATTTTAACAGTATACTTTTCATCCTGGTTAAACTGTATAAATATACAAATTGCTAACTAATGGGATGTCTTTTTGAGACCAGGTCTCCAGCTACAAATAATCTTGAAATCCAAATTGTCCTGCTTCAACCTCCTGACTGCTAGGATTACAGATGTATACCACCTGCCCAGTTTCATTCAGTGCTATGGTTCAAACTCAGAGCTTTGTGCATGCTGGGCAAACATTTTATGAATTGAACAAGTCCCTAGCCTGGTAAGACAGCTTTAAAAGACCTATATGCCACAATGAGGCTGGTAGTGACCCAAAGACAACAAAGAAGGAACTAAATAGCAGGTAAGGATACTTTTTGTGATTCTGAAATCACAACATTTACAGAAAAATAGAGGAAACCATCAATTATTCTTTTAGGTAAAGCAACTCAACCTCAGAAAAACAAATGCCACATACATGTCATCTCTCATACACACATCGTATAATTTAATTTTTATATCTATGTCATCTCTCATACATAGCTCCTGTAATTTAATTTTTTTTATCTGGGTGTGTTAGCATTCCTTCTAGTCTCTGCCACACAGTTACCTGGTAACAGGCAGATAAAAGGGACTGTTTGCCCTCTCCTTACTCTCTTACCTTCTTAGTCTCTTACCCTCTGTCCCTTTTCTCCCAGGTCCTCCCCCCCCCCTCCCCCCCCCCTCCCGCTTCTCTCTCCACATGTTCCTTTCTCTGCCTCTACTCCCTCCTCAACTCCCCTCCCCATGCCCTAAATAAACTCTATTCATATGAAGGGATGTCTCAGCATGGGGCTGAGAAGGCACCCCCTCCACCTAACCATATCTCACTCTATCAAACATATCCTGGGCCTTTCTTTCCTTTTTATAAAACACAACAGTGTGAGTACATGGTGGGTATGAAACTAGAAAGGAGACTTATGACAAGAGGTAAAAAGTCTTAAGGGAGTAAGAAAAAGAAGGAAAAAGTAAGCGAACTATATGTGAGGGATTGAGATGGCTCAGAGGTTAAGAGTATGTCACTTTCAGAAGACTAGAGTTTGACTCCTCATGTCCATGTCAAGTGGATCACAACTGCTTATAACTCCAGCTCCAAAATAATCTAATATCTTTGTTTTCATTGGGTACTTACACACACACACACACACACACACACACACACACACACACACGTACATAATCACATACTAACATACAGACACATTATTAAAACCATAGAAATCAATGGTTAAAAACATAGTATTATGACCTGAAGCAAAAGGGGGAGGAAGAAGACAACTGATGAGAACAGGAGTAAGACCAGTAAAGAAGAGCAGCAAAAACAAAGGAAAGATGCAAATGCTAGGCTGGAACCTAGTCCTTTTTATGCTACTTTTAAAAGGCAAATTTAAGAACTACATATATGTAAAAACCATTTCAGAATCACAAAAATGTATCCTAAACTGACACACAATAATTGTATACATTTATGGGTTCATTGACCTTGCAATAAATCTATACTTATATATGTATATAGTGTATGCATCATGATTATTTCAGAGTAATTGCACCATTCATATATATATATGTATATTCTGAATCATTTTCAAGGCCATTTTCATCAGTGTTTGTACTACTGCAACTATCCTAGGCAAATGTTTAACAGTTTATTTCTGATTGTTTTCAAAGCTCTAGAGCTTAAACTGTCATTTATTTTTATTATACTCAATAAGGTCTTCTTTTAGCCCAACAAACATAACACTTTCTAGACTTATTTTCTTGTTCATTCAACTTGACTATGACACTAGCTTTAATTTAAGAATCCATTTATTTTGCTATTCTCATAGGTAGCAAGTGTTACAATAGCTATTTTATACTTGATGAAACCACCAGAGAAGTTTAAGGAGAATTTTTTTTTCTACAGAAAAGTTGAGTGGTGAGGTATAGAATTCAACAATAAATTTAACTTTGTGTTTAGGTAAGTATTTTGGATTTTCTTAGAATAAATTCTACATAAATTTTAGTAAAATCTTTATCATGACAATTTATGAGAAACTTCAGTTTTAAAGGGGACCACATGCTGCATGAAATAAAACATGTTTATTTGTCGTTAATAATTTTCAAAGACCATCATGTGCTTGATTTAAAACAAAACAAACAATAACAACAACAAAAAACACCTTACAGATCACAAAACTTGAAACCTGAACTCTTTATCATTAACGCAGATGGGAAAAATATCTGGTATATTCTATAACAACAGAGTCACTGCTTAATGCCACAGAAGACATCAATTTCACAATACTGGGTCAGTGACTAAATTAGGCCATGTCACTCAGGTAAATTATAAAGGCTTCAAGTATTTCTAAAAGAAAAATAAGGTAAACAAAATTAGAAATTTAAGCCTTTATCTGTCACATTTGCCTTGTAATTATTGTCCTACTTTATCCTCAAAATTCCTGGGGTATATATCTTCATTATAAGATGAAAACACTGATACCAGAGAAATTATCTTGCCTAAGGCAAAGGGCAGAATCAGGTCTCAAATGTATGTCTGTTCCACTCCAATACTAAAAAAGGACACTCCTTCCTGAGTACTTAATTACTGTTTTAAAACAAAGACATTAACTTTTTAAAAAAAAATCAACAACTTACTTGTTGGAAAGAAAAAGTCTAACATATTTTTCCACTTGGGTCCAAGTTCTGCACTTTCACCAAGCCAGGGCAATTTTGCTTTTGGAGACAGGGAGTCTGAGAAACGTTAGCAAGTAAAATTATTATACCCAGTATATATAAACATTTGTCATTTTTCAATGAAGCTTTAATAGTAATTAACCTTTGCTTAAACTAATTCTGGAAATATAGCAGGTGTTGCATGTTAATCTGTAACAATATAAAAAGCATTGATAATTAGATTTTGATTCTGCTACAAAACTGAAAAAGTATTAAAGTTAGCAAATATTTAACGTTACTGTCTCATACATACTGTTGGCTTTCTGAACAGTGATTTAAATAACAATTTTGCCTAACAAAAAGCTTACCATTTAAAGGTCTACCGATGGAAAAATCAGGAACAAAAAAGAAAACAAAAAATCAGAAACAGTAGGTATTCCAACAAAATTAGAACCTATGATACAAAGTCTTGAAAACTGTGCTAATGTCCTTACACAGGGATACAGAAAGTCTTCAGCCCTCTTTTGTTCTACTAAAGAGAACCCAATTTTAGTTTAGAATTTGCATAATTCTCCCATATAAGAAAAAACATTGTCCAACCATCTCTTTAATTATGCTCAGTTATTCCTTTATATGGCTCAATTATTATTTAGGAAAACATTTATGTTGTTTTTAACTCATTTTTATTTCAAAGAACATTCCAATGATTATCATCTACTTAGAATATTATTAGAGCTATATATTTGCTAATATTTTAAAAATCTTTTTGATTAATTCTGTATTAGTTTGTTAGTTGAATGTTTTTCTTTTTGATGCTTCAAATTAAGCCCAAGGAGGGTCTTGCACACTGTACCACTGGGTTATTACTTTCCAATAAAACCCTGAAGTATACCTGTAACGATAATATAACCAAGTGCCACACTTCTTGTACCCTCACACCTTTTGTTATTATTAGTCAATCTGAGAGCCAAAATAAAATAATCTGATCTGGTGCTAGCAAGATAAAATCACTTGCCAAGCAAGTCTGACATCCTGCATTTGATCCTTGGAAGGTAAGTATAAAGGTAGGAAGAAATGAACTGACATGACTCTTCAAAGTTGTCCTCTGACCTCCATATGCAGTCCATGGTATACACAAATATCCATTTACTCACACAAACATACATTCCCACATAATAATAACATTATTACTTCTTATTAGTCTATAATATATCATTATTAATTATAATTGATATAATATAAAATTTAAATACTATAATTAACATATTTTTATTGATATTCATATTGCTAGTGAAAATAATATAGCATATCTTAATAATGTATGATTATATTTATAATTATAATTATTAATATTAAAGTTTATATAATATTGTTAATTTCTATAATTACTATAATAATTACTATTATAAGTGCTAATGTGATACTCAATAGTCAAAAGCAATTTTTGTTTCAGAGGACGAGAATTCACCACTGAACCCGCAGCCCATCCCCCCAGCACTGCCTTACAGGCTCCTGCAAATCCTGCCCCTGCATCATCCAGACTCCTGTGCCTCATCCCCTCAATCCCTGCCTCCCCGCCCTCCATCAATCCCCCTAGCCCTCTGTCTCACCCTGCCACCTTTGCCCCATTACCTGTGATGTCTAGCACCCCAATCACCCTCCTTTTGTTCCAATCCCCTCCCAGGCCCTACCCATTACTCTGTCCCAAACTTGTCTTCATCTTCCTCACACTTCCCAAGTCCCTGTCACCACTTCTCTAGCTTAGAACCATCACTCACCAGTATTCACAAGATAGCACAGAATCACAAGAGTCCAGAGTAAAAGTAGAAGCAGACCCAAGTGCCTCCGGGCCCACAAATTTTTCAGACACTGGCTTACTGAACTCCAGAAGCCAGACTGAGGGGCGCCCGCCATGTTGTTCCCATGGACAGAACTCGAAGGCCCCTGATACACCTTGAGGACAATAGTCTCGCCTCGGTGCCCGGTATCAGCAGCAGTTATTTTTGAACGTGGGCCACGATAAGCTCGGCTCTTAGACCTATTCCTTCCCTGCCTTGGCCTGAGATCCGAAGGCATGATTGAGGTCTCCAACTAACCAACCTGAGGCTACGGTGACGTCTCACCGCTTATGAGCAGGTCAGAACGTCAGCAGTTAAACTCTCGTGGGACTTTGAGCTCTCGTGATAGCTGCTGATCTCGCGAGATTTGGGATTTAGCTCAGTGATGTAGTGCTTTTCTAGTAAGCTCAAGGTCCTGGGTTCGGTCCTAAGCTCTGAAAATAAAATTTAAATAAATAAATAAATAAATAAAAAACCAGAGGCTACTTCTTCCTGATGACATTTTTTTCTGTAGCCTTCCATACACCTGCCTATTTCAACCCTTTGGAAGGATGGTGTTTAACATACTTCCATTCTACTTACCATGTTATTCATCTGTATACATGTTTACTTAAGACATGAAGATTTACAGTATGCGTACAAGAAGCATTGCTACTTATTGTAGATCAACAAAAATAAACAAATAAAAATTTTCATCAGTCTTCTAATTCCTCTTAACATTACTGCTTGTGCTGTAGTTGTCACAGTCACAATTAGTCACATGTAGTAAACATTAGCCAAAAGTGGTTTTCTAAACATAAATCTTAATTATTTAAAATTCATTGAACTTAGACAGGCAGTGGTGTGCACACCTTTAATCCCAGCACTTGGGAGGCAGAGGCAGGTGGATTTCTGAGTTCAAGGCCACCCTGGTCTACTGAGTGAGTTCCAGGACAGCCAGGGCTACACAGAGAAACCCTGTCTCAAAAACAATAAATAAATAAATAAATAAATAAATAAATAAATAAATAAATAAATAAAATTTCAATGAGCTTAAGAAATCAGTCTCTCAATCATAGTCTCCATATCAAGAATTCAATAACTGCCTGGCTTGTGTACCTTGTTACTATCATCTTTGACATAGGAAGTATTTCTGTAGTGGCAGAAAGTAGTGGTACTGAATATGATACATCTAGAGTCAATATGGCAGATACTCAACAAATAATTATTTAGTAGGACATTAAGCAAAATAAAATGGTATTCTCCTTCCAGAACCCCTAATATTGGGTTGCAAATAAGCAAACAAAAATTAGAAAAATTATAGAATGACTAAAAATGCATGTAGTTTATTATCATACTAAAATCATTGATTCATATTAGAATCAATGAATTTGAAACCCTTCCTCTTACTAGATCGGAATGTGTCATATTTCAAATGGGATGCTTCGCATGGTCTATATACCCTTTTCTAGCTCTAGAATCTGTCCCATGAGCAAATCACATTAATTCTCTTGCATTTAGCCAAAGAACCTTTAAAGTGATACTTCAATTAGTATCACCCTAGTGCATTTGTTTTTAGAAGGAATGTGAAAAATACTCCCCTCGATTACATTTCCATCTTTATCCTTCTAGTATATATTCACTTTCTACTAATTTTCTTCTATCATTCCTTGCAAAATTAGTAGATTTTGCATTAAAAGAGAGGTAAGAAAGATTTCCTATTCAAATAATAAGTAAAATTTATCACATACTGCTCCCTACTCTGATGCCAGGGAATATTTGACAACGATCTTTAATTATAGGAGTTGACAAGATAATAACCTGCTTTCCATTTTGTAAATTTTTATTTTGCTGTTTTCTCTTGCTTTAGCATCACCAAGACTATTTTAATTAGAACACAACTTTCCCAAAATACTTAACAACTTCTGAAACTATTGCTTGCAACTGGAGAGTCATAAAGTGTCTGAGATTTTGCTCTCTACTTTCAAGTATCATGGTAACTGAAGTTTCACAGATGCCAGCATAAGATGCGAAATTATTGAGTAGGTGACAAAGAGCAAATACATTCTTCTTATATATGCAAAAACTCAACAGATCCATGAAACACTGCCCCAAAACAACAAAAACTTTATTCATGTTACAGCACATATAAAAAATAAAAGTAAATATATGGACAGGTACCACAAAACTACCCCGGGAGCTCAGAAGATCAAGCTAGGTGGCAATTCAGTTCTGACTAATTCACTAGTTAAGCTCTTTTAGGCTTTGCTTTCCCCTGTACCAATTATGAGCTATGAACAGCCTGACCGTGAAGCTATCTTCCACTTTTGGCATTCTATGACTCATTATGAGGCATTTGAGAGATTTTGTAAGCAGGAAAGGCCTGATGGTCCTTATACAGTGCAATCTGTCCAAACAATCTGCACCATTCTGTTAGAAACACAGATTTGAGCATTATACTAATTACACTAATATAAGATTAGTGCCACAAAAAAAGTCAGGACAGTTTCTATCTTTCTTGTCCATTTTTCAGTTCCATAAAAAATACTTTATGTCATAAAGTTAAAAAGAGAAGATGCTTATTTAATTCACATTCAAGAGCATGGAAGGGACATGTGTGCAACATGTAATAACCTTGTTTATCCTGCATCATAACATGATCAGTAACATCATAGCTTGAAGGAAAGCAAAATGGTAGCTATAGTGGTTTGAATATGTTTGGCCCAGGGAGTGCAGTCTTGGAGTAGTTGTGGGCATCGGCTTTAAGACCTACTCTTTAGCTGCCTGGAAGCTAGTATTTTCCTATTTGCCTTTGGATGAATATGCAGAACTCTCAGCTCCTCCTGCTGCATTATGCTGCCTGGACCCTGCCATGCTTCTGCCTTGATGATAATGGACTGAACCTCTGAACCTGTAAGCCAACCCCAATTAAATGTTGTTTTTATAAGAGTTGCCTTGGTCCTGGTGTCTGTTCAAAGCAGGAAAACCCTAACCAAGACAAAAAGTTGGTACCAGGAGTGGGGTGTTACTGTGATAGGCCTCAGACCATGCTTTTGTTGGGAAGAATGTGGATTTGGAGACTGGATTTGGAAAGCTGTGGAATGTTTTAAGTGGGGCTTAATGAGACATCTTAGTAGGAATATGGAAGACTGTTACTGTGACTGATTTCAGCTGTGAAGACCTAGCCCAAGAGATTTCAGGGGAGAAGAACTTCAATATGTGGTCCAGACTGCTTTGTGGTATTTTGGTGAAGAACCTGGTTTTGTGGTATTTTGGTGAAGAACATGGCTTATTTTTTGCCCTTGTCTGAAGAGTCTGCCTGAGGCTAAGGTGAAGAGACTCAGATTAATTACACTAACAAAGGAAGTCTTAGAAATGCCCATCATAGACTTTGTTCTCTGGTTAAGGCTCATGAAGAGCATTTTGAGTAATCATAGCAAGCTGAGAAAGAAAAATATAAAATATGCGGTTAAAGCATTAAAGAGGTAGCAGGAAGCAAAATGAAACTGATCCCTTGTTCAAGGATATTAAATTGACTTAAGGGGAGTGGTAAGCTTGGGGCAATATCGCACCCAGCTAAGTTTAGGTCCAGGCATGAAACTACACACCTTTAATTCCAGGATACAAAGCCAAGCAGATCTCTGAGTTCAAGGCCAGCCTGAGAAAGATCAAGTTCGGGATAAAGAAAAGCTTAAGTCCAGACGCGGTGGTACCTGCCTTTAATCCCAAGAGACTGGGGAAAGGTAATCTGAGTTCAAGGTCAGCCTGGGACAAAGCAGGTCCCAGATCTAGGAAGGGTGGTACACACCTTAATCTGGGCCACATCTTCTGCTGGAAGCCTACATAAGGACATTGGAAGAAAGATTCACTCTTTTTCAACTGCCAATATAACTGTTGAAACTTACTTCTACAGAAAACCAGCAACTCTTATAAACAAAACCATTTTATTGGGACTTGCTTACAGTTTCAGAGTTACAGTCCATTATTAGCTTAATGGGAAGCACAGCTAAAAGCATGGCTGCATACAGGAAGACATGGTATTGGAGAGGTAGCTTAGAGTTCTACATCCATATTCAAAGGTAGCCACAAGAGTGACAGTGGGACTGGCTTGAATAAATATCTGAATCCTCAAAACCCACCCCCAGTAACAGAGTACCTCCAACACCTATGCCAAGAAGACTACACCTCCTAAAAGTGTTACTTCCTGGGGACCAAGCATTCAAATCTATGAGTCTGTTGGGGGTTATTCTTATTCAAACCATCACACAAACTATAACAGAATCTTACGAATCACCAGATATAAATTAAAAAGTAGTCACTGGCTTTCCTCTTTCTCCTTTTTATAGCATTGAGTTGGTCAGCTTTCCATCACTGAAATAATATACTAAAGAAAATTACCATAATGAAGGAAGGATTTATTTTCATTTATGATTTCAGAGGTTTCATCCTGTAGTTGACTGCAGTAGTTTGAATAAGAATGACCCCATTGGATCATATATTTGAATTCCTAGTCGCCAGGGCCTATTTGAAACATTAGGACCTGTGGCTTTGTTGGAGGAAGTATGGAGTAGAGGTGGATACTGAGGTTTTAAGAGCCCATATGGAGCCCAGACTCTCTCTCTGCTATGTATCCGGAAGTAGCACTTAGTTACTGCTCCAGCATCTGCCTATATGTCACCATACCCTGCTCCCTACCCTGATGTTAATGAACTAAAGCTCTGAAATTGTAAACAACTCCCCCATTAAATGCTTTCCTTTACAAGAGTTGCCTTGGTCATGGTGTCTCTTCACAACAATTGCACAGTAACCATTACAATAGCTAATTGCTTTCAGGAATTTGGTAAGGAATTTAAATGAGAGAATGTGGTTGAGCAAAATTGCTTACTTTATAGCAGTCAGGAAGCAGAGAAAATGAAAAGAACGGTCCAAAGACAGATTTTACTGTTCCATGTAGCAGTAATAGGCTAAACCACTTTAGCTCCCAGTGAGTCATATGTGCTCACCCACTCAGGAGCTATCTGTATTGGTGAATGAAAGACACACACACACACACACACACACACACACACACACACCAGTTAATTTTAATGTGCCTTGAATAGCTCAAACATGGGGAAGTCCTTATCCTTCCCGCTGTAAGCAAACATTCCCCTCTGGTATTTCTGAGTTAACATCTTTTAAAATCTATATTTAATCTCTGCTACACCAAACACAAGTGGACTATTTGGCCACTTTCCCTGATTCTCACATATGGATTGGCTGTATGGCAATTTCTTTTACTTTTATTGAATATTTTATTTATTTATATTTCAAATGTTATTCCCTTTCTTGGTTTCCCCTCTGGAAAATCCCTATCTCATCTCCCCACCCTGTGCTTCAATGAGGGTGCTTTCCCATCAATCCAGCAGATTCCACTTCCTTGCCCTGGTATTCCCCTACACTGGGGCATCAAGCTTTCACGTGAACGAGGCATCTCCTCCCACCAATAATGGACAAGGCCATCCTCTGCTACATATGCAGTTGGAGCCATGGTTCCCTCCGTGAGTACTCTTTGGTTGGTGATTTAGTCCCTGGGAGCTCTGGGGGTCTGGTTTATTGATATTGTTGTTCCTCCTACGGGGCAGCAAACCCCTGCACCTCCTTCAGTCCTTTCTCTAACTCCTCCACTGGGGACCCTGTGCTCAGTCTAATGATTGGCTGAGAGCATCCACCTCTGTATTTATCAGATTCTGGCAGAGTCTCTCAGGAGATAGCTATATCAGGCTCCTGTCAGCAAGCACTTCTTGGTATCAGAAATAGTGTCTAGGTTTGGTGTCTGAAGATGGGATGGACTCCCAGGTTGGGCAGTCTCTGGATGGCCTTTCCTTCAGTCTCTGCTCCACACTGTCTCCATATTTCCTCCTATGAGTATTTTGTCCCCCCTTCTAAGAAGTACTTAAGCCCTTCTGCCCCTTCCACTGCTACCTGTCCTTTCTGCTGAGGCAGACTCTTGTCAGCTCTGCTGCAGTGAAGACACCATCTCCTGATACTCCCTAGAGAACCAGCTACACTCAGAGCATTTGGTAAGAACCCCCTCACACCTCTGGAGGCCCAGAGATGTTGCTGTGGGTCTGGTGGGACTGCTACCCAGCAACCACCAAACCCACCTCACCCCCACCCTGTCTTCCCGAATAACACTCCCTTTCTGTTCTTTCTGCCCCTCCTGCCACCTGTCCTTTCTGCTAGGGCAGACTCTTCCCAGGTCTGCCACAATAAAGACACCATTTCCTGATATATCCTAGAGAATCAACTGCTCTCAGGGCATTTGATAAGAACCCTCTCCCACCTCTGGAGGCCCAGAGCTGCTGTTGGGGGTCCGGAAGGACTTGCTACCCAGCAACCACCAAAATCCCTGCCCTCCTGAATATCACTCCCCTTCTGTTCCTTCCACCCCTTCCTCTGCCTGTTCTTTCTGATGGGGCAGACTCTTGCAGGGTCTGCCACAGTGAAGACACCATCTCCTGATACATCCTAAAGAACCCAGTGCACTCGGGCATTTAGTCCCTCTGCAGGAGTGTGGAGAGGCCTGGGAGCACAGGTAAGACCACCTCTGCTGCTCAGAGGAACCCTCAGGCAGGAGCCTTCCACTTTCTGTCTCTGGCTGGGGATCATCCTCTGCCACAGTGCACCACATCAAGGTGGAGCAGGGAGATAGCTAACCTCCTAGGACTATGGAGAGCCCAGAGCTGATCCTGAACCACAGAGCTATATACACAAATACCACCACAGGAGAGCTGGTCTCCCAGGAGAGCCTACATACCTGTGTGCACAGAGAGAACAGGTTTGCAGGATAGATAATCCACAATCAGAAACAGCAAGACCAGCTAACATCAGAGATAACCAGATGGCAAAAGGCAAATGCAAGAACATTACCAATAGAAACCAAGGCAACATGGCACCATCCAAAGCCAGTTCTCCCACAACAGCAAGTCCTGGATACCCTTACTCATCAGAAAAACAAGAGCTTGATTTAAAATCACATCTCGTGATGCTGATAGAGGACTTCAAGAAGGACATAAATAACTCCCTTAAAGAAATATAGGAGAACATGGGTCAACCTGTAGAAGCCCTTAAAGAGAAAACACAAAGATCCCTTAGAGAAACGCAAGGGAACATGGTCAACAGGTAGAAGCCCTTAAAGAAGAAACACAAAGGTCCCTTAAAGAAACACAGGAGAGGTCCTGCCTGGAGACCAACACAGGGAGAGAAGCCCCGCGACCATATTCGCTGCCTGCCGGAGCAGAAGAACTTCACTAGGTACTGTATCACCCCAAGCTTTAGATCTCTGGGGGTGCAAACAGCCAGAGGTCTGCCTGCACCCAGGACCTGAGCACACAGGTGGCTCATTTCCCAGCTGGTTAGTCGTGGGGCCCGTATCCTTTGCAGAGAACAGCAGAGGGAGCTACTCCTGTGGCCTTCTTTGTGGCCTGCCAGGGCAGGAAAATATCACTAGGAACTGTATTATCCTGAGCTTAAGATCTCTGGGGGTGCAAATCTCCAGGGGTCTGCCTGCGCTCAGGACCTGAGAACATAGGCTGTTTATCTGCAAGTCGGTCAGTCATGGGGCCTGTATCCTACATGAGAATCAACAGAGGGAGTAACCCCCCACTCACTCACCATCTTTGCTCCATAACGGAGCAGTCTGAGAACACCTGGTTCACCTTGACAACCCAAGTATAACATTTCCTGAGGCAAGACTGAGCATGGCTCCAAAGGCACAAAAGAGGAAGGCAGCATATCAGTAATCTGTGCCAGAGGAAACCCGGTCATCCAGTGTCTTGGAAATAGCCCTAAAGGTCCACAATAGGTTGTGGCACCAACCAGTGACAATAAGACCATCTAACACCAGTGAGAACTAGATGGCTAAAGGCAAGCATAGGAATGTTGCTAACAGAAACCAAGGAGTTATGGCAGCATCTGAACCCAATTCTCCAACTTTAGCAAGTCCTGGATACCCCAACACACCAGAAAAACAAGAGTTGGATTTAAAAGCACTGGCAAGAATGCTATTAGAGGAACACATGAAGGACATAAATAAATCTCTTAAAGAAATTCAGGAGAAAAATGATCAAAAGCTAGAAGCCATTACAAGGAAAACACAAAAATCACTTAAAAAAATTCAGGACAATATGGGTCAGAAGTTTGTAGCCAATAAGGAGGAAATGCAAAATTCACTTAAAAAAATATAGGAGAAGTTTGATCAACAGGCAGAAGTCATGAAAGAGGAAACATAAAAATCTCTCAAAGTATTAGAGGAAAAGACAAACAAGCAAATGACAGAACTGAGAAAAAACTTCCAGGATCTGAAAACAGAAGTAGAAACAACTAAGAAAACTCAAAGGGAGACAACTTTGGAGATAGAAAACCTTGGGAAGAAATCAGGGGACATAGATGCAAATATCAACAACAGAATACAAGAGATAGAAGAAAGAATCTCAGATGCTGAAGATACCATAGAAACCATGGACTCAACAGTCAAAGAAAATGCAAAATGCAAAAAGCTTGTAACCCAAAATATCCAGGAAATCCAGGACACAATGAGAAAGCCAAACCTAAGGATTATAGGTATAGGTGAGAGTGAAGATTTACAAGAGAAAGGGCCAGCGTATATCTTCAACAAAATTATGGAAGTAAACTTTCCTAACCGAAAGAGAGAGATGCCTATGAATATACAAGAAGCCTACAGAACTCCAAACAGACTGGACCAGAACAGAAATACTTCCCGTCACATAATAATCAAAACCCCAAATGTACTAAACAAAGAGAGAATACTTATGGCAGGAAGAGAAAAAGGGCAAGTAACATGTAAAGGAAGACCTATCAGAATTACAGCAGACTTCTCACCAGAGACCATGAAAGCTAGAAGATCCTGGGAAGAGCTCATGCAGACTCTGAGAACACAAATGTCAGCCAAGACTACTATACCCAGCGAAACTCTCAATCACTATAGATGGAGAAACCAAGATATTCCATGACAAAACCAAATTTACACAATATCTTTCCACAAACCCACTCCTACAAAGGATAATAGGGGGAAAACACCATTACAACGAGGGAAACTATACCCTGGAAAAAGCAGTATATTAAGTTTCTTTCATCAAACCCAAAAGAAGATAACCACATTAGTATAAAATTAACATCAAAAATGATGGGAAGCAATAACCACTACTCCTTAATATCTCTTAACATCAATGGACTCAATCCCCCAATAAAAAGACATAGACTGACTGGTTACATAAACAGGACCCTACATTTTGCTGCATACAGGAAACACAGCTCAGTGTCAAAGACAAAAACTACCTTAGAGTAAAAGGCTGGAAGACAATTCTACAAGCAAATGGTGTCAGGAAACAAGCCGGAGTTGCCATTCTAATATCAGATAAAATTGACTTTCAACCTAATGTCATCAAAAGAGACATGGAAGGACACTTCTTGCTGGTCAAAGGAAAAATCCAACAAGAAGAACTCTCTATCCTGAAATCTATGCTCCAAATACAAGGGCGACCTCATTCATAAAAGAAACTTTACTAAAGCTCAAAGCACAAATTGCACCTAACACAATAATTGTGGGTGACTTCAACACTCCACTCTCATCAATGGACAGATCAGGAAAACAAAAACTAAACAGGGACACAGTGAAACCAATTGAAGTTTTGGACCAATTGGATTTAACAGACATAAATAGAACATTTCATCCCAAAGCAAAAGAATATACCTTTTTCTCAGCACTTCATGGTACCTTCTCCAAAATCAATCATATAGTTGCTCACAAGACAGACCTCAACAAATATAAGAAGATTGAAATAATCCCATGCCTCCTATCAGATCACTATGGAGTAAAAGTGGTATTTAATAAGAATAAAAACAACAGAAAGCCCACATACACATGGAAACTGAACAATACTCTACTCAGTGACACTTTGGTAAAGGAAGAAATAAAGAAAGAAATCAAAGACTTTTTAGAATTTAACGAAATTGAAGGCACAACATACACAAATCTATGGAACACAATGAAAGCAGCGCTAAGAGGAAAATTCATAGCTTTGAGTGCCTCCAAAAAAATTGGAGAGAGCATACACTAGAAGATTAATGGAACAACTGAAAGCCCTGGAACAAAAAGAAGCTATTTCACCCAGGAGAAGAAGAAGACAGGAAATCATCAAACTCAGAGCTAAAATCAATCAAGTAGAAACAAAGAGAACCATAAAAAGAATCAACAAAACCAGGAGCTGGTTCTTTGAAAAAATCAACAACATAGATAAACCCTTAGCCAGACTAACAAAGGGGCACAGAGAAAGTATCCAAATTAACAAAATTAGAAATGAAAAGGGAGATATTATAACAGAAACTGAAGAAATTCAAAAAATCATCAGATCCTACTACAAAAGCCTGTACTCAACACAACTGGAGAATCTGGAGGAAATGGACAATTTCCTTGACAGATACCAAATACCAAAATTAAACCAGGATCAAATAGATCATCTAAACAGACCCATAAACCCCCAAAGAAATAGAAGGGGTCATAGATAGACTTACTACCAAAAAAAGCACAGGACCAGATGGTTTCAGTGCAGAATTCTATCAGACCTTCAAAGAAGACTTAATACCAATACTCTTCAAACAATTCCACCAAATAGAAACAGAAGGAACACCACCCAACTCTCTCTTCGAAGCCACAATTACGCTGATACCAAAACAACACAAAGATCCAACAAAGAAAAAGAACTTCAGACCAATTTCCCTTATGAACATCGATGCAAAATTACTCAATAAAATTCTTGCCCACCGAATCCAAGAACACATCAAAATGATCATCCACGATGATCAAGTAGGCTTCATCCCAGGAATGCAGGGATGGTTCAATATAAGGAAATCCAACAATGCAATACACTACATAAACAAACTCAAAGAAAAAAACCACATGGTCATTTCATTAGATGCTGAAAAGGCATTTGACAAAATCCAGCATCCTTTCATGCTAAAAGACTTGGAAAGGACAGGAATTCAAGGCCCATACTTAAACATAGTAAAAGCAATATACAGTAAACTGGTAGTCAACATCAAACTAAATGGAGAGAAACTTGAAGCAATCCCACTAAAATCAGGGACTAGACAAGGCTACCCTCTCTCTCCATATCTTTTCAATATAGTTCTTGAAGTACTAGCTAGAGCAATTCGACAACATAAGGAGGTCAAAGGGATACAAATTGGAAAGGAAGAAGTCAAACTATCACTATGTGCAGATGATATGATAGTATACTTAAGTGACCCAAAAAACTCTACTAGAGAACTCCTACAGCTGATAAACAACTTCAGCAAAGTGGCTGGCTACAAAATCAACTCAAGCAGATCAGTAGCCTTTATATACTCAAAGGATAAGCAGACTGAGAAAGAAATTAGGGAAATGACTCCCTTCACAATAGCCACAAACAGTATAAAGTATCTTGGGGTGACTCTATCCAAACAAGGGAAAGACCTATATGACAAGAACTTCAGATCTCTGAAAAAGGAAATCGAAGAAGATCTCAGAAAATGGAAAAATCTTCCATGCTCATGGATTGGCAGGATTAATATAGTTAAAATGGCCATATTGCCAAAGGCAATCTATATATTCAATGCTATCCCCATCAAAATCCCAACCCAGTTCTTCATAGAGTTAGAAAGAGCAATTGTCAACTTCATCTGGAATAACAAAAAACCTAGGATAGCTAAAACTATTCTCAACTGTAAAAGAACTTCAGGGGGATTCAGTATTCCAGACCTCAAACTTTACTACAGAGCAATAGTGATAAAAACTGCATGGTATTGGTACAATATCAGGCAAGCGGATCAATGGAATAGGATTGAAGACCCAGAAATGAACCAACACACATATGGTCACTTGATCTTCAACAAAGGAGTTGAAAGCATCCAGTGGAAGAAAAATAGTCTTTTCAACAAATGGTGCTGGTTCAATTGGAGGTCAGCATGCAGAAGAATGCAAATTGATCCATTCTTATCTACCAAGCTCAACTCCAAATGGATCAAGGACGTCCACATAAAACCTGACACACTGAAACTAATAGAAAAGAAACTGGGGAAGACCCTTGAGGACACGGGCACAGGGGAAAAGTTTCTGAATAGAACACCAATAGCTTATGCTCTAAGATCAAGAATTGACAAATGGGACCTCATAAAACTACAAAGTTTCTGTAAGGCAAAGGACACTGTCAAAAGGACAAAATGTCAACCAACAGATTGGGAAAGGATCTTCACCAACCTTAAATCTGACAGAGGGCTAACATCTAATATATACAGAGAACTCAAGAAGGTAGAACCCAGAGAACCAAATAACCCCATTAAAAAGTGGGGTTTGGAGCTAAACAGAGAATTTTCACATGAAGAACTTCGGAGGGATGAGAAACACCTTAAGAAATGTTCAACATCATTAATCATTAGGGAAATGCAAATCAAAACAACCCTGAGATTTCACCTCACACCAGTCAGAATCGCTAAGGTCAAAAACTCAGGAGACAGCAGGCGTTGGTGAGGATGTGGAGAAAGAGGAACACTCCTCTACTGCTGGTGGGATTGTAAGATGGTGCAACCACTTTGGAAATCAGTCTGGTGGTTCCTCAGGAAACTGGGCATGGCACTTCTGGAGAACCCTGCTATACCACTCCTAGTCATATACCCAGAGGATTCCCCAGCATGTAATAAGGACACATGCTCCACTATGTTCATAGCAGCCCTATTTGTAGTAGCCAGAAGCTGGAAACCACGCAGGTGTCCCTCAACAGAGGAATGGATACAAAAAAATGTGGTATATTTACACAATGGAGTACTATTCAGCCATTAGAAACAATGAATTCATGAAATTCTTAGACAAATGGATGAAGCTCGAGAACATCATCATACTAAGTGAGGTAACCCAGTCTCAAAGATCAGTCATGGTATGCACTCACTGATAAGTGGATAATAACCTAGTAACTTGGAATACCCAAGAAATAATCCACATATTAAATGATGCCCAAAAAGAACAGAGGAGTGGCCCCTGGTTCTAGAAAGACTCAGTGCAACAGTATAGGGGAATACCAGAACAGGGGAGTGGGAAGGAATTGATGGATGAACAGGGGGAGGGAAGAGGGCTTATGGGACTTGCAGGGAGTGGAAACCCAGAAAATTGGAAATCATTTGAAATGTAAATAAAGAATACATCAAATAAAAAAAAAAAACTCCCAAAAAAAAAAGAAAGAAAAAGAAACACAGGAGAACATGAGTCAAGAGGTAGATACCATACCCTTAAAGAGGAAAAACAAAAATCCCTTAAAGAATTTCAGGAAAACACAAGCAAAAAAGTGAGGGAACTGAACAAAACCATCCAGGATCTAAAAATGGAAGTGAAAACAATAAAGAAAACAAAAAGTGAGACAACCCTGGAGCTAGAAATCCTTGGAAAGAAATAAGGAGTCATAGATGCAAGTATCAACAACAGAATACAAGAGATAGTAGACTCTCAGGTGCTGAAGATACCATAGAAAACATTGATTCAACAGTCAAAGAAAATGCAAAATGCAAAAAGCTTGTGACCCAAAACATCCAGGAAATCCTGGATACAATGAGAAGACCAAACCTAAGGATTATAGGAATAGAAGAGAGTGAAGATTTACATCTTAAAGGGCCAGTAAATATCTTCAGTAAAATAATAAAAGAAAACATTCCTAACCTAAAGAAAGAATGCCCATGAACATAAAAGGAGCCTACAGAACTCCAAATAGACTGGACCAAAAAGAAATTCCTCCTGTCACATAATTATCAAAACAGGAAATGCACTAAACAAAGAAAGAATATTAAAAGCACCGAGAGAAAAAGGTCAAGTAACATATAAAAGCAGACCTATCAGAATTCCCCAGATTACTCCCTAGAAACTACAAAAACTATAAGATCCTGGGCAGATGTCATACAGACCCTAAGAGAACATAATTGTCAGCCCAGGCTACTGTACTCAGCAAAACTCTCAATTACCATAGATGGAGAAAACAAGATATTTCATGACAAAACCAAATTCACACAGTATCTTTCCACAAACCCAGCTCTACAAAGGATAATGGGTGGAAAATACCAACAAAAGGAGAGAAACATCACCCTAGAAAAAACAATAAAGTAATCTTTCCGCAAACCCAAAAGAAGATAGCCACACATACAGAATTCTACCTTTAACAATGAAAATAACAGAAAGTAACAATCACTTTCCATAATATCTCTTAACATCAATGGTCTCAATTCTCCAATAAAAAGACATAGACTAACAGACCAGATACATAAACACAACCCAACATCTTACTGCATACAAGAAACCTACCTCAGTGACAAAGACAGTCACTACCACAGAGTCAAAGGTTGGAAAACAATTTTCAAAGCAAATGGTCCCAAGAAGCAAGCCAGAGTGGCCATTCTTATATCAGATAAAATCGACTTTCACCCAAAAGTTGTCAAAAAAGATAAGGAGGCATACTTCATACTGGTCAAAGGAAAAAAATCTACCAAGGTGAACTCTCAGTTCTGAACATCTATGCTCCAAATGCAAGGGCATGCACATTCATAAAAGAAACTTTACTAAAGCTCAAAGCACACATTACACGTTACATAGTAATAGTGGGAGACTTCAACACCCAACTCTTATCAATTGATAAATCATGGAAACAGAAACTAAATAGAGGCACAGTGAAACTGACTGAAATTATGGACCAAATGGATCTAACAGATATTTATAGAACATTCCATCCTAAAGCAAAAGAATATACCTTCTTCTCAGCACTTCACGGTACCTTCTCTAAAATTGATTATATAATTAATTGGTCACAAAACAATCCTCAGCAGATATAGGAATATTAAAATACTTCCATGCAGCCTATCAGATCACCATGACCTAAGGCTGGTCTTAAGTTCAAACAAAAACAACAGAAAACACACATACACATGGAAGCTGAACAATGCTCTACTCAATAATAGCTTGGTCAAGGAAGAAGGACGAAATTAAAGAGTTTTTCAAATTTAATGAATATGAGGACACACCATACCAAAATTATGGGACATAATGAAAGCAATACTAAGAGGAAAATTCTTAGCTCTAAGTTCCTCCAAAAAGAAAATGGAGAGAGCTTACACTAGCAGCTTGAAAACACATCTGAAAGCTCTAGAACAAAAAGAATCAAATGTACCCAAGAGGAGTAGACGCCAGGAAATAATCAAACTCAGGACTGAAATCAATCAAATAGAAACAAACAGAACTATACAAAAAAATCAACAAAACCAGGAGCTGGTCCTTTGAGAAAATAAACAAGATAGATAAACTGTTAGCCAGACTAACCAGAGGTCACAGGGTCCCTACCCAAATTAATAAAATCATAAATGAAAAGGGAAACATAACAACAGAAATTGTAGAAATTCAAAAAATCATCAGATCCTACTACAAGAGCTTATACCCAACAAAATTGGAAAATCTGGATGAAATGGACAATTTTCTAGACACATACCAGGTGCCACTGTTAAAACGGGATCAGTTAAACCATCTAAATAGTCCCATAAGTCCTGAGGAAATAGAAGCAGTTGTTAATCATTTCCCAACCAAAAAAAGGCCAGGACCAGATGGGTTTAGTGGGGAATTCTATCAGATCTTCAAAGGAGAGCTAATGCTGATACTCTTCAAACTATTCCACAAAATAGAAACACAAGGAATACTACCCAATTCATTCTATGAAGCCACAGTAACAATACCTAAACCAAACAAAGACCAAACAAGGAAAGAGAACTTCAGACCAATTTCTCTTATGAACTGCAATGCAAAAATACTCAACAAAATTCTGGCCAGCTGAAACCAAGAATGCATCAGAACTATAATTCACCACGATCAGGTAGGCTTTATCCCGGGAATGCAGGGTTGGTTCAATATAAGGAAATCCATCTATGTAATTCACTACATAAACAAACTCAAAGAAAAAAAACCACATGGTCATTTCATTGGATGCTGAAAAAGCACTTGACAAAATTCAGCATCCTTTCATGCTTAAAGTCTTGGAAAGAACAGGAATTCAAGGTCCATACCTAAACATAGTAAAAGCAATATACAGCAAACCGGTAGCCAGCATCAAACTAAATGGAGAGAAACTTGAAGCAATCCCACTGAAATCAGGGACTAGATAGGGCTGCCCACTCTCTTTCTATCTATTCTATATGGTACTTGAAGTCCTAGCCAGATCAATTAGATAACAAAAGAAGGTCAAAGGGATACAAATTGAAAAGGAAAAAGTTAAAATATCATTATTTTCAAATGATATGATCGTATACTTAAGTGACCACAAAAATTCCATCAGAGAAGACGTAAAGCTGATAAACAACTTCAGCAAAGTGGCTGTATAGAAAATTAACTCAAACAAATCAGTAGCCTTCCTCTACTCAAAGGATAAACAAGCTGAGAAAGAAATTAGGGAAATGTCACCCTTCATAATAGTCACAAATAATATTACATACCTTGGAGTGACTCTAACAAAGCAAGTGAAAGAGCTGTATGACAAGAACTTCAAGCCTCTAAAGAAAGAAATTGCAGATCTCAGAAGATGGAAAGATCTCCAATGCTCATGAATTGGCAGGATTAATATAGTCAATGCAATCCCCATCAAAATTCCAAATCCTTCATAGAGCTACAAAGAGCAATCTGCAAATTCATTTGTAATAACAAAACAAAACAAAACAAAACAAACAAACAAAAAATGGATAGTGAAAACTATTCTCCACAACAAAAGGTCTCCTTGGCAAATCACCATCCCTGACCTCAAGCTCTTCTACAGAGCAATAGTGATAAAAACTGTATGGTATCAGTACAGGGACAGGCAGGAAGATGAATGGAATAGAACTGAGGACCTAGAAATGAACCCACACACCTATCATCACTTAATATTTGACAAAGAAGCTAAAAACATCCCGTGGAAAAAAGACAGCATTTTTTTATTGATATATTTTTTATTTACATTTCAAATGATTTCCCCTTTTCTGGGTCCCCAATCCCCGCAAGTCCCATAAGCCCTCTTCCCTCCCCCTGTTCCTCCATCTACGCCTTCCCGCTTCCCAATTCTGGAATTCCCCTATACTCTTGCACTGAGTCTTTCCAGAACCAGGGGCCACTCCTCCATTCTTTTTGGACATCATTTAATATGTGGATTATGTCTTGGCTATTCAAAGTTTCTAGGCTAATATCCACTTATCAGTGAGTGCATACCATTATTGATCTTTTGAGATGGGGTTACCTCACTTAGTATGATGTTCTCCAGCTCCATCCATTTGTCTAAGAATTTCATGAATTCATTGTTTCTAATGGCTGAATAGTACTCCATTGTATAAATATACCACATGTTTTTGTATCCATTCCTCCGTTGAAAGACACCTGGGTTCTTTCCAGCTTCTGGCTACTACAAATAGGGCTGCTATAAACATAGTGGAGCATGTGTCCATATAGCATGCTGAAGAATCCTCTGGGTATATGCCCAGGAGTGGTAACAGGATCCTCTGGAAGTGTCATGCCCAGTTTTCTGAGAAACCGCCAGACTGATTTCCAAAGTGGTTGCACCATTTTGCAATCCCACCATCAGTGGAGGAGTGTTCCTCTTTCTCCACATCCTCACCAGCACCTGCTGTCTCCTGAGTTTTTGACCTTAGCCATTCTGACTGGTGTGAGGTGAAATCTCAGAGTTGTTTTGATTTGCATTTCCCTAATGATTAATGATGTTGAACATTTCTTAAGGTGTTTCTCATCCCTCCGAAGTTCTTCATGTGAAAATTCTCTGTTTAGCTCCAAACCCCACTTTTTAATGGGGTTATTTGGTTCTCTGGGTTCTACCTTCTTGAGTTCTCTGTATATATTAGATGTTAGCCCTCTGTCAGATTTAGGGTTGGTGAAGATCCTTTCCCAATCTGTTGGTTGACATTTTGTCCTTTTGACAGTGTCCTTTGCCTTACAGAAACTTTGTAGTTTTATGAGGTCCCATTTGTCAATTCTTGATCTTAGAGCATAAGCTATTGGTGTTCTGTTCAGGAACTTTTCCCCTGTGCCCGTGTCCTCTAGGGTCTTTCCCAGTTTCTTTTCTATTAGTTTCAGTGTGTCAGGTTTTATGTGGACATCCTTGATCCATTTGGAGTTGAGCTTGGTACAAGGAGATAAGAATGGATTGATTCGCATTCGTCTGCATGCTGACCTCCAATTGAACCAGCACCATTTGTTGAAAAGACTATCTTTTTTCCACTGGATGCTTTCAGCTCCTTTGTTGAAGATCAAGTGACCATAGGTGTGTTGGTTCATTTCTGGGTCTTCAATCCTATTCCATTGATCCGCTTGCCTGACATTGTACCAATACCATGCAGTTTTTATCACTATTGCTCTGTAGTAAAGTTTGAGGTCTGGGATACTGAATCCCCCTGAAGTTATTTTACAGTTGAGAATAGTTTTAGCTATCCTGGGTTTTTTGTTATTCCAGATGAATTTGACAATTGCTCTTTCTGGCTCTATGAAGAACTGGGTTGGGATTTTGATGGGGATAGCATTGAATCTATAGATTGCCTTTGGCAATATGGCCATTTTAACTATATTAATCCTGCCAATCCATGAGCATGGAAGATTTTTCCATTTTCTGAGATCTTCTTCGATTTCCTTCTTCAGAGATCTGAAGTTCATGTCATATAGGTCTTTCACTTGTTTGGTTAGAGTCACCCCAAGATACTTTATGCTTTTTGTAGCTATTGTGAAGGGAGTCATTTCCCTAATTTCTTTCTCAGTCTGCTTGTCCTTTGAATATATAAAGGCTACTAATCTGTTTGAGTTGATTTTTTAGTCAGCCACTTTACTGAAGTTATTTAGCAGCTGTAGGAGTTCTCTAGTAGAGTTTTTGGGTCGCTTAAGTAGACTATCATGTCATCTGCAAATAGTGATAGTTTGACTTCTTCCTTTCCAATTTGTATCCCTTTGACTTCCTTATGTTGTCTAATTGCTCTAGCTAGTACTTCAAGAACTATATTGAAAAGATATGGAGAGAGGGGGCAGCCTTGTCTAGTCCCTGATTTTAGTGGGATTGCTTCAAGTTTCTCTCCATTTAGTTTGATGTTGGCTACCAGTTTACTGTATATTGCTTTTACTATGTTTAGATATGGGCCTTGAATTCCTGTTCTTTCCAAGTCTTTTAGCATGAAAGGATGCTGAACTTTGTCAAATGCTTTTTCAGCATCTAATGAAATGATCATGTGGGTTTTTTTCTTTGAGTTTGTTTATGTAGTGGATAGCATTTATGGATTTCCTTATATTAAACCATCCCTGCATCCCTGGGGTGAAGCCTACTTGATCATGGTGGATGATCGTTTTGATGTGTTCTGTGATTCTGTGGGCAAGAATTTTATTGAGTATTTTTGCATCAATATTCATAAGGGAAATTGGCCTGAAATTCTCTTTCCTAGTTGGATCTTTGTATGGTTTTGGTATCAGCGTAATTGTGGCTTCATAGAAGGAGTTGGGTAGTATTCCTTCTGTTTCTATTTGGTGGAATAATTTGAAGAGTATTGGTGTTAAGTCTTCTTTAAATGTCTGATAGAATTCTGCACTAAAACCATCTGGTCCTGTGCTTTTTTTGGTCGGAAGGCTTTCTATAACCCTGTCTATTTCTTTAGGGGTTATGGGTCTGTTTAGATGATCTATTTGATCCTGATTTCATTTTGGTATTTGGAATCTATCTAAGAAACTGTCCATTTCCTCCAGATTCTCCAGTTGTGTTGAGTACAGGCTCTTGTAGTAGGGTCTGATGATTTTTTGAATTTCCTCAGTTTCTGTTGTTATATCTCGCTTTTCATTTCTGATTTTGTTAATTTGGATACTGTCTCTGTGCCCTTTGGTTAGTCTGGCTAAGGGTTTATCTATCTTGTTGATTTTGTCAAAGAACCAGCTCCTGGTTTTGTTGATTCTTTGTATGGTTCTCTTAGTTTCTACTTGATCAATTTCAGCCCTGAGTTTGATGATTTCCTGTCTTCTTCTCCTCCTGGGTGAATTAGCTTTTGTTCCAGGGCTTTTGGTTGTTCTGTTAATCTTGTAGTGTATGCTCTCTCCAATTTCTTTTTGGAGGCACTCAAAGCTATGAGTTTTCCTCTTAGTACTGCTTTCATTGTGTCCCATAGATTTGGGTATGTTGTGCCTTCATTTTCGTTAAATTCTAAAAAATCTTTGATTTCTTTCTTTATTTCTTCCTTGACCAAGGTATCATTGAGTAGAGTATTGTTCAGTTTCCATGAGTATGTGGACTTTTTGCTGTTTTTATTCTTATTAAAGACCACTTTTATTCCATAGCGATCTGTTAGGAGGCATGGGATTATTTTGATCTTCTTATATTTGTTGAGAACTGTCTTGTGACCAACTTTATGATCAGATTTTGGAGAAGGTACCATGAGGTGCTGAGAAAAAGGTATATTCTTTTGCTTTGGGATGAAAAGTTATATATATATATATATATATATATATATATATATATATATATATATATATATATATATGTGTGTGTGTGTGTGTGTGTGTGTGTGTGTGTGTGTGTGTAAATCAAATTGGTCCAAAGCTTCAATTAGATTCACTGTGTCCCTGTTTAGTTTCTGTTCTTTTGATCAGTCCATTGAGGAGAGTGGAGTGTTGAGGTCACCCACAATTATTGTGTTAGGTGCAATGTGTGCTTTGAGCTTTAGCAAAGTTTCTTTTATGAATGAGGGTGCCCTTGCATTTGGAGCATAGATGTTCAGAATTGAGAATTCTTCTTGTTGGATTTTTCCTTTGACCAGCAAGAAGTGTCCTTCCTTCTCTCTTTTGATGACATTCGGTTGAAAGTCAATTTTATCTGATATTAGAATGGCAACTCCGGCTTGTTTCCTGAGACCATTTGGTTTTAGAATTGTCTTCCAGCCTTTTACTCTAAGGTACTTTTTGTCTTTGACACTGAGGTGTGTTTCCTGTATGCAGCAAAATGTAGGGTCCTGTTTAAGTATCCAGTCTGTTAGTCTATGTCTTTTTATTGGGGAATTGAGTCCATTGATGTTAAGAGATATTAAGGAGTAGTGGTTATTGCTTCCTATCATTTTTGATGTTAATTTTATACTTGTGTGGTTATCTTCTTTTGGGTTTAATGAAAGAAGATTAATATCCTGCTTTTTACAGGGTATAGTTTCCCCTCGCTGTAATGGTGTTTTCCCCCTATTATCCTTTGTAGGAGTGGGTTTTGTGGAAAGATATTGTGTAAATTTGGTTTTGTCATGGAATATTTTGGTTTCTCCATCTATAGTAATTGAGAGTTTCACTGGGTATAGTAGTTTCGGCTGGCATTTGTGTTCTCTTAGAGTCTCCATGAGCTCTGCCCAGGATCTTCTAGCTTTCATGCTCTCTGGTGAAAAGTCTGGTGTGATTCTGATAGGTCTTCCTTTATATGTTACTTGGCCTTTTTCTCTTTCTGCCCTAAGTATTCTTTCTTTGTTTAGTACATTTGGTGTTTTGATTATTATGTGATGGGAAGTATTTCTGTTCTGATCCAGTCTGTTTGGGGTTCTGTAGCCTTCTTGTATATTCATGGGCATCTCTCTCCTTAGGTTAGGGAATTTTTCTTCTATAATTTTGTTCAAGATATTTGCTGGCTCTTTAAGTTGTAAATCTTCATTCTCATCAATGCCTATAATCCTTATGTTTGGCTTTCTCATTGTGTCCTGAATTTCCTGGATATTTTGGGTTACAAACTTTTTTCATTTTGCATTTTTGTTGACTGTTGAGTCCATGGTTTCTATGGTACCTTCAGCATCTGAGATTCTTTTTTTTTTTTTCTTCTATCTCTTGTATTCTGTTGTTGATATTTGCGTCTATGATCCCTGATTTCTTCCCAAGGTTTTCTATCTCCAAAATTGTCTCCCTTTGTGATTTCTTGGTTGTTTCTACTTCTGTTTTTAGATCCTGGATGTTTTTGCTCAGTTCCTTCACTTGCTTGTTTGTGTTTTCCTCTAATTCTTTGAGAGATTTTTGTGTTTCCTCTTTCATGAGTTTTTCCTGTTGATCGAAGTTTTCCTTTGATTTTTGCATTTCCACCTTATTGACTACTAACTTATGACCCATATTCTCCTGAATTTCTTTAAATGATTATTGTGTTTCGCTTGTAAGGGCTTCTAGCTTTTGATCATTTTTCTCCTGAATTTCTTTAAGAGATTTATTTATGTCCTTCATGTGTTCCTCTAACAGCATCCTGACCAGTGATTTTAAATCCAACTCTTGTTTTTCTGGTGTGTTGGGGTATCCATGACTAGCTGTTGTTGGAGAATTGGTTTCAGATGCTGCCATAATGCCTTGATTTCTGTTAGTAATGTCCCTACCTTTGCCTTTAGCCACCTGGTTCTCACTGGAGTTAGATGGTCTTATTGTCACTGGCTGGTGCTTCAACCTCCTGTGGACGTTTAAGGTTATTTCTGTGACACTGGATGACTGGGTTTCCTCTGGCACAGATTACTGATATGCTGTCTTCCTCTTTTGTTCCTTTGGAGCCCTGCTGAGTCTTGCCTCAAGCAATACTTGGGTTGTCTCAGTGAACCAGGTGTTCCCTGACTGCTCTGTCATGGGGCGAAGTGGGAGGTGGAGAGTCACTCCCTCTGTTGATCCTCATGTAGAACACAGGCCCCCTGACAGGCTGGCTGGCAAATGAACTGCCTATGTACTCAGGTCCTGGGTGCAGGCAGACCCCTGGAGGTTTGCACCCCCAGAGATCTTAAGCTCAAGATAATACAGTACCTAGTGATGTTTTTCTGCCCTGGCAGGCAGCCAAATATATTCTTCATTTACATTTCAAATATTATGCCCTTTCCAGTCCCCCCCCCTAGAAAACTCCCAACCCCTCCTCCCACCCCCTGCCCCCAAGAATATTTCCCTCTACCCAATCCACTCCCACCTACCCACCCCTCAAATTCCCCATGCTGGGGCATCAATGGAATAATCATAGGAATAAGGACATCTCCTCCCTCTGATGCCCAACAAGGCATTCCTCTGCCACAGTTTTGGCTGGAGTGATATAGCTGGGTCCAATTTTCTGAGGAATTGCCAAACTGATTTTCAAAGTGGTTGTACCAGCTTACAATCCCACCAGCAGTGGAGGAGTGTTCCTCTTTCTCTACATTCTTACCAGCATCTGCTGTCACCTGAGTTCCTGATCTTAGCCATTCTGACTGGAGAAATGTGGAATTCATCACATTATGAGTCTATCAATGGATTAATTCTTGTTTTCAACTCATACATGATTTCATCAGTTCAAAAAAGTCTCACATCAGAATACTGAGAGATTGGGGACTAAGCCTTCAACAGATGAGATTTTGGAGGCCACATAAGATATTGTTACATTGTAAACTGTAATAATACCTTATAAAATTAAGTACATGTTCTGTAACTCAGAGCTCCCATTTTTCAGGTATCTACCATTTCTTGCATGTATGTAAGGAACTGAGCACAAATATGTTTTCATTACAGTTGAAAGATATCTCAGTTGGTGAATGAAAATGGGCCATGGTTGATAAATACAACACATAGCAGTAAATAGTGATCAAGATCAATCACTCTTGCCAATCCAGCAATTAGCTTTCATGTTGGTTTGCTGATTAACATGAAGTGGCAATCTAAAGTTCTAATTTTAGTGTCATCATTATTTTCCTAAGCTAAATATCCCTATGCTTGAATGATGCTATACTTTAGAAATTCTCCTGATGATATGTAAGTCAAAGCTTAATTGTTCCTTTTTGGTTTTACTTACCTTTCTCTCATTTGGCAGGCAGGACTAAACTGCCATGTACTCATGCCCAAGGTAGGTAGCAAAAGGTAGGTAGCAAAAGGTTTAAAGCATCAGAGCAAAGAAACTAAACACTAAAACTGATAAAACCATGACCCAGAATAAATCTTCTTGTGTATCTACTGATGGCAAAATATTACAAATAATAAGTTTATAAAATAGTAGAAGCCTTATTGTGGGAATGAGAAACAAAATGAAAACAGTTTTGTAAGTAAAGCACTAGGTGACATTCTTTTCATAACCCCTTAGTTCTTTGGCCCGTGTTGTTGTGGATTGGTCTTGCTGTCTATTGTGATGCTAAGCATGGGCCCCTCAAGATCTGGAGCCTTCACATAGACCCAAGTGCCACTGTATGACCTTGCCTACAAGTTATTTCTGATTGGTAACTAAAGATGCCAACTGCCAATAGCTGGGCTAAAGAGATATGGGTAGGATTTAGGAATTCCAGCCTTGGGGATTGTCTTAGTCAGGGTTTCTATTCCTGCACAAACATCATGACCAAGAAGAAGTTGGGGAGGAAAGGGTTTATTGAGCTTACACTTCCACATTGCTGTTCATCACAAAAGGAAGTCAGGACTGGAACTCAAGCAGGTCAGGAAGCAGGAGCTGATGCAGAGGTCATGGAGGGATGTTTCTTACTGGCTTGCTTCCCCTGGCTTGCTCAGCCTGCTCTCTTATAGAACCCAAGATTACCAGCCGAGAGATGGCCCCACCTACAAGAGGCCCTCACCACTTGATCACTAATTAAGAAAATGCCCCACAGCTGGATCTCATGGAGGCACTTCCCCAACTGAAGCTCCTTTCTCTGTGATAACTCCAGCCTGTGTCAAGTTGACACACAAAACCAGCCAGTACAGGGATGGAGGAGGACAATGAGAGGAAAAGGGTGAAGAAATGGAGAAGCTGCCATGGGTTAGTGAACTATGAAAAATTTCAGAAGTGACTGCCCTGGATGTCCTGGAACTCACTCTGTATGTAGACCAAGCTGGCCTCAAACTCAGAGATCCACCTGCCTCTGCCTCCCAAATGCTGGGATTAAAGGAGTACGCCACCACTGCCCAGCTTTTTTTATTTTCTTTAAATTGTTTTTCTAAGATGATTTTCACAGGAATGTATATTTTTCATTATTATAGGGCCTCAAGAAGCCAAAGATCAGAAATCAATTCTATATTTCTTTCCTAGGCATTAGGTAACTATTCCCTGAATTTCTTGCTCCGGGCTCATCACCAAAATGAAAACTTTATATCTATTTTGTTGTTTTCCTTTCCATGTGAAATTATACCTCTCTTCAAGTATAATATAATTATATCTGATTGGCTGCACCTAAATCACACATAAACTTGGAGTGCAAGGAAATTTCACAGGTTTTAGTTTTCTAGATTGTATAATATTTGAACGCATGTGTCTTAGGTTGGTTAGAGGCTTTGAAAGACAGTGTCACCTTCAATGAGTATACACCCACCTAATTCATAACTGTGTAAATTAAAGCATTCCCTATTTCTAGTTCTTACTCTTAGAGCTCTTTCCATTTTGTTCCTTAACTGTGGAGAAGTCAACCTAAGTCCTCATACTTTACCATGTCTTTTGTTTCCCTTGAATCATCTGAAGTTTAGCTTCAAACTGATTAACCCAATAGCAAGATCCCTCTCCAAGATGGATATGGCTTCCCATTTTACTTCCAGAGGATGAGTAAGGATCATTAAACTTCTTAGAGTCTTTTCCTCTCCCAGATCATGGTTTTACCATTGTGAATCTCCTTTCTACTGGACTGTATATTATCTAATTGCACTTTAGGATCCTAATAAATACTCAAGTTTCCAACTTGCATGCCATATCACCTAAATCTAAATTCCTTTTGATCAAAATTCTTGGCATTTGTCATTTTGTTTGTTTTTTAAGACATTGTCTCACTATGTAGCCCAATGATCTGGAACTTACTAGATGTTTCAAGCTGGTTTTGAATTTGTGATCCTTTCCTCTGCCTCCAGAGTGCTCCAATTACAGATGTAAGTCATCAAAACTGCCTCTTGGACTTTATCCTTATGTTTGGAATTGAACCAGCCACATCCCTTTTATTTCTTTCAAATTTTCTGTTTCCTTCCTTCCTTCCTTCTTTCCTTCCTCCATCCCTTCCTCCCTTCCTTCTTTCATTCTTTCTTTTGTCTGTCAGTCCATCCCTCCATTTGTCTTCCATATTATCTAATTCCTTCCTTCCTTTCTTCCTTCCTTCCTTCCTTCCTTACTTATTTCCTTCCTTCCTTCCTTCCTTTCTTCCTTCCTTCCTTCCTTCCTTCTTCCTGTCTGTCTGTCTCTCTGTCTCTAGGTGTGGGTGGGGTTCCACAGCACAAGTGGATGTCAAAAAACAACTTACATGAAAAGCAGACTTGGGAGACAGAGACAGCATATTTTCAGGGCCTAAGTATTTAGTGGTGCATATTAATTACACAATAAGTACATCTTGTTAGAAAATTCCCAGGAAAAGCTTGACTATTTTGTCCTAATAAACTTTGTTCTACTTTCTAAGTGTAGTCTTTCCTTAGATGGCTGCTACCATACCCATTCTTTGTGTTCTAGATCCTCAGAATATCAGGTGTTATATTTATATTTTTACTTCCTTTTTCTTCAAAGATAACCTCTATTTCAACAAGAATTTAATTGTTATCATTTAAACCCCCCTTTCTCCTGAGCTTCAAGCTTAATATCAGCTGAACAAGTTCAACTTACCATTTCTAAAAGAATCAGATGATATTATTTCTGGAACCCTTGGCTTTGAGATGTCTAATACAGTGTAGGAAGAAAACATGTAAAATAAACTCAATACCATGAATACCATGTAATGAGCCATATATGTATATATGTGTGTGTGTGTGTGTGTGTATTCATAGAAATGATATACAAGAACACAGATGGAAAATATGTAATTTAATCTGCCATTGTTAGTGAAAGATATGAAAAGATGATATTTAGTCATTGGCTATTGAGTATTATGCCTCAGCAAAAAACTAACATGTGGATCAGTGAGATAGCTCAGCATGAATAAGTGACTGATGCCAAGCCAACTAACCTAAAATCCACAGGGTGGAAGGAGAGAACTGACTCCTGAAAGTTGTCCTCTGACTGCTATGCAATATACACTGTGGTACTTTGAACGAAAATGGTCCCCATAGGTTTATAGGGAGTGGCACTATTGAGAGGTATGGTATGGTCTTGTTGGCATAGGTATGGCATTGTTGGAGGTAGTGTGTCATTGGGGGTGGGCTTAGAGGTTTCAGATTCTCAAGCCAGGCACCATATCACTCTCTTCCTGCTGCCTGAGGATCCAGATGTAGAACTCTCAGCTATCTCTCCAGCACCATGTCTGTTTTCCTGCATGCTACTATGTTCTGCACCCTGACAATAAAGAACCTATGAACTGTAAGCCAGCCCCAATTAAGTGTTTTCCTTCATAAGAGTTGCTATAATCATGGTGTCTCTTCATAGCAACAAAATTCTAAGATACATGTATACCCACAAAAAACTAAATTAAATAAAAATAATTTTTAAAATATCTCAGTACCACAAATGGGTTACTTCTTTTATAGCTGTCAGTCCGTAGGGTCCTGTAAATTCCTAGACATCTCAGACTATTTCAAATAGTCTTGGTTACTCTCTAGAAGTTGAAACTAAAGCCTATTGCTAAAGATGCCACATGCTTGAATAGAACATGAAGAAATCAAGCTGGCACTGACCTGAAAGCTTCATTCTTGCTAGCTAGCTTTCAAGGTGCTAGAAAATGTTATGTACATTACTAGAGGAGAAGAGGTGCCGCGGTGGCCCAGTGATGTCTGTAAAAATGATATTTTACAGACAGAGGCAGAAAAGAAATGCCTCCTGGGAAGAACGGAACTCTCTGGAAGCTGTGGAAGCTGATAATCTCACCTGGCAATTTACTGTACTCTCTTACTTTCTGGCTATTTAAGATGGGCCCTTAGTTCCCAAGTAGCAGTTTGCCTTGACTTCCTCCTTTTCTCTCTTCACCGGGATTCCTAAAGCCTGGCTGATAATCCGGTCTTTGAAGTCAACTCACTGACCCGCCAAACCCCCTTTTCAGAATTGCAATGCCTTGCCTCATAGTTGTTTACACAATTACTACCTTCCAACCACATGCAGGTTTTTATGGCTGTGCATATGTATATGAGGATGGCTCGGGCACTCCAGTACTGAAAGCATTGATTTACTCAGGAAGTTTTGTTTCATAAGATAGAAGGCTAAATGTTAGATAAGGATTTCTCACAAGAACTTGTTAAGACTGTATTCTAATCAGGAAGTTTGATGGCATCTGTAAATTGATCCTCTGTATCTGTTTCTTGAGAAACTTTGTTCCTGATTGATGTTGCATTTCCTTGTACCAAATGGCTATGATAATTGTGCCTGCCTCACTGGCTACATCTTTTGAAATGGTAATACCAACTCTTCCGGTATAAAAATCCTTGCCTTAGAGCTCCAAAATACATTCAGTTCAAACTTCCTCTGTGTGTGTGTGGTTTGTTCTGTCTGTCATCTCAGCCAGACCTGTGCCTTCCTGGACCAGAGGACCCTGGTTATCCCACAGCAGACCCACAGTCTGTAACAAAGAGGAATTGTCAATTTTACCCAGCTGTGAACTGAGCACTGCTATAATAATGACTAGCCTGGCAACTGGTACAAGTGTAGCACAGATATCATAGGAATAACCAATCACTTTCTGATTGGATTTAAGGCTCACTCCACAAGATGAAAGTCATGTCTGGCACCATTACCAGACTAAGAACCCATGGCTAGACAGGTCCTACATGCTAAGAGAAAACCTAGTACTAATATTCTGCTGAATTGATATGGTATTAAACTGACCCCTAATGGCTTACCATTATTCACATAGATTAATGTATTCCTCAGTTCTCATCAAAGAAATGTCTTTATATAGTAGATGGTGATTAATACGTAGACACACAACTGGTTAAGGTACAGAAAGTAAGAGACTTCAGAGTGATCAGGCCTTAATGTATTATATATACTGCACCCCCTACACACACTCACACACACACACACAGGCTTAGGGAGTATTGGGAAAGAGAAAGGAAGAGATGTAAGGAGGCAGTGGATGGTTACAAGGAAACAATGTATGCTAAATACATCAGGGCAGATCAGGGCAGCTCAGCAGTTATGACAGCATAGAAAAGCCTCATTCAAACTCAAGTCAGACCAAATCCTAACATGGAAAGGGTAAGAAGACAGGAAATCCCACCTCTAGCAGAGGAACTAAAGGCAATTCTCAGCTGCTGGTAGAGGGAGGGTCAGTTTTCTCTAAGAGTGTAATTGACCATATGCCAGTAGAAAACCACACATCCAAGAATATGTGGGCAGCACAAAGTGGTCTTGATGGAAAAGGGGGAGGCAAAGTTGGGTGGGTAGAGAAGGGGATATAGCTGTAGGAAGAGTTGAAGGAGGGAGTGGCTTGTGTTCTCAGGCTAATTATGTTACCCCAAAACCTGTTTGCAGGTTCCTACTTGTAGGACTGAAGGAAGCCTGTCCCCAGTTGGTTTTTGACTAGTAAATAAAGTTACCGGCAGCCAATGGTTGGGCAGGGAGACAGAGGTGAGACTGTTAAGATTGTCAGGAAGGGACTGAGGAGCAAGGAAGAGGGGATTCTGTCATGATAAAGGCTTAGGAGACAGACCATGCTGGAAAGGTGCAGGAGTCAAAGACAGCTAAAGCTGCAAGCCTGTTCAGCTCCTTGAGTCCTTTCTCTAATTCCTCTTTTGGGGACCCTGTGCTCAGTTCAATGTCTGGCCAAGAGTATCCCCTCTGTATTTGTCAGTGTCATAGGAGGAAAAACAATTTGAGCCACCCAGGACCCCCAGAGCTCCCAGGGACTAAACCACCAACCAAAGAGTACACATGGAGGGACCCATGGCTCCTGATGCATATGCAGTAGAGGACGGCCTTGTTGGACATCAAAGGGAGGAGGGGCCCTTGGTCCTGGAAAGGCTCTATGCAGCAGTGTGGGGGAATGCCAGGACAGGGAAGCAGAAGAGGGTTGATTGGGGAATGGGGAGTGGGGAGATGGCTTATGGGATTTGGGAGAGGACCAGGAAAGGGGACAACATTTGAAATGTAAATAAAGAATATATCTAATACAAAGAAAGACAGCTGACATGTAAGTACAAAGGGAAAGCAGCCCAAGGAGGGGTGCCCAGAAAGATTCATGGTAGCAAAGATGAAATATAGACTTAATAATTATTAACTCAGGAATATCAGAGGGGAGTGTATGTTAGCCATGTGGAGTTTGGGGATATCCCAACCATTGAGCTGCTTAGTGCATATTAAAAAATAAGGCTGTGTGTGTGTGTGTGTGTGTGTGTGTGTGTGTGTGTCTGTCTGTCTGTCTGTCTGTCTGTCTTTTGTGAATCCAGAGCATTGGGTGGTAGCAAGAAGCATGCCAGTGAGAAGAACACCAGCGAGAAGTGCATTGCTGACAAGAATTCAGAGAAGAATAACAAACTACTACTTCACATGAATATAACATAAACATGTATAAAATGTTCAAAAGACTAATAAAAATAAATGAAATTTAAAATAAAAAGAATCATGATAGTATAAGCCTGTAATCCTAGTACTTGGAAGATGCAGGCAAAGGGACCCTAAATTAAAGTTCACCATTCATCCAAGCAAATAGAAGCTATCCTCTATGGGTATATGTAAGAGGCTATCTTAAAAACTAAAGTTGAAGCCGGGCAGTGGTGGTGCACACCTATAATCCCAGCACTCTGGGAGGCAGAGGCAGAGGCAGGCAGATTTCTGAGTTTGAGGCCAGCCTGGTCTACAGAGTGAGTTCCAGGACAGCCAGGGCTATACAGAGAAACCCTGTCTCTAAAAAAAAAACCAACCAAACAAACAAACAAAAAAAACCCAACCAACCAAACAAACAAACCCAAAAACTAAAGTTGAGGTCTCAGTGACAGAACATTTATGTAACAGGTACAAGGTGCTGAGTTCAGTTCCAAGCATCACCAAAAGAAAAGAAAAAAGTCTAAGCAAAGAAAATGAGAACACTGCTTGTCATCGATGAAGCTGAAGAGAGACCAGGATGAACTAAAATTTATGACAGATGAAAGATTTTGGATTCAGATGAAAGATTTTGGATTTGGGGCTCATGAAAAACATGGATTTAGTTGCTTCTTTTGTAAGATATTTATTAGAAGAGTTGTTAATGCCATAGACAGAAACGTGTCAGGAGCACAGAAGAGATCGGTTTGCAAAGCAGAGTGACAGAGTGAGTTAGTGTCCTATAGAGTTTTAGAGGAAGGGGTACATGATGTGGATTGAAGTTTTCTCCACCTACCTGTTGCTGGAGTAACCAGTGATCAGTCAATGAAAGACTGTTTAGTGATAATACACATCTTTCCTGGCCAGCCATTACTATCAGTCCACAGGGCAAGAATCTAGACAAACAAGTTACTTTACTTGTAGAAACTAAAATGACTTCTACTCGCAGGAATTGTCACAGTTCATCCAAAATGGAAGAACTTTACACGACCACATAGCTATGGCTAACAGCTTTATAGCTTTACAAACTGAATTGTCTTTGGCTAACATCCAGCATGGTATTTAAAAACAAAACAAAACAAAACAAAACAAAACCCCAAATATTCTACCACACTTCGAAGTACTTCTAAATTAAACTTTAATAATCTTTTATACTAAACAATGCCTACTTTTCCTTTGTGATACCTTCAACTCAACTATTTTTGATTCTATATTACTCATACCCAATCAGACTTTGCCTATTAAATTTGCTTAAAAAATCTTCTTAAGCCCATCTTTCTCTCCTGTCCCTGTATTAGCAGCCCTAGATTAGACTTTTGTTATTTGTCTTATATAGAAAAACTTCCTTAAATAATCTACCCAATTTGTGATGTACTAATTATAGCTTAAGTTTTGCTTCTTACCCTGATGCATACACCTGTACTTGAATTACTCATAAGCATTTGCGATTGCTAACAGCCAAAATTTGATGATTATTTACCAAAATATATACTTTTCCACTGTCCTCTATCTCTGTCATCAATATCTGTGATACAGTTTGCTCAAGTAAAGACTCTCAATTACTCTAAACTCTTCAAACCTCACTATTGAATTAATAAAACCTCTCTGTCTCTGAAACTACCCAAAGTGGTTAGTTTTATGTACTAACTTGGCTAAAACATAGAGCCTTGTTATTTTTTTCAGGCGTTAGCCTCCGTGCTGCTTGAAGGTATTTCTAGATTTTTTTTAAAAAATATCTACAATCAAGTGACTTTACTTAAAGAAAACTACTCTGTCTTCTCTAATTTCTTAGAAAACCTTAAGTGCAAAACTCGGGTTTTATTTATAACAAAAAAATCCTCACATCACATTAAAAAATGAAAAAGTATTATACCTTAAGCAATCTGAATCTGGTTGCAAATTATACTTACACATTAAACTTGATGTGACATTGCTTAAATACTTCTTACTGGGTTAGCTGTGGAGAAAACTGAGTCATCTACACTGCATTGCCTCCTACTTCTCAATCCCTCTCCTACACAGCAGCTTTTGTACACAGGTAGCAAAGCAATCTGATTGTGTTAGTGTCTTGTTTAATGCCTCTCCACAGGAGGTAATCACCTTCATTGTACAGGAGGGAAGACAAAGACCCATTGACCTCAAATAGAGCATTAATAGACCAGAGAAAGGGATCCACTCAATCCATCCAGGAATACAAATGGCTTTCCTATGCTTACTTACAGGAGCTAGGACACACACAAAAGCAGCCCTACCATGGGATCTGACTGTGGGTGTCCTCCACTGGCCCATCCTTTCACAGCAGTGCTACTGAAGATTCCCAATTTCCTGTCATCTTCTATCTCCCATATACTCTAGCACTCCCAAGACTTCTTGCAGCTGGGGCAGCAAGAAGGTGAACAGAAACTTCCAAGAGAGACTTTTAACAGCCTCATTAGTATTAACACCGGCCTATCTATCAGCAGTAGTGTTCTGCTTATTTTGTTGCCTGAGAGCCTAGGTGTTCTCTTACCTTACCACAGTGCTCCTGGGGATGGCCTCAGTAAGCTGGGAAATGTAGCTAAAAGGTTTAGCTCAGGAACTTTGGAAAGGTCATTGAACTCTCCCAGAAGGGAGAGGCTAAATTACATTCCTCAGACTATGGGAAGGTCCCTGCAGCTATGGAAGGCCCCCAGAGTTATTCCAAGACCATTGGCCACTTACCTCATTCCCTAACTACCAATTAATTTAAAGGTAACACTGTTCTGCCAATCACATTGTACCTAATGGTGGCTGCCCTGAGGACTGTATAAAGGCCTGCGCAGGGGGCTACGCATGGTTGTTCTCTCCCCATGTGCAGGGCTACCCCAGCATGCTGAATTAAATAAAATTCCTCTTGATTTTTCCATCGAATCCTGTCTCCACATTGTTCACTCAGGGGGTCTCTGGGTAAGTTAAGGCTCCCCGAGTCTTATATTTAGTGCCTTGGCCAGGAATGTGACCTCCTGTGGGGACATGTCAGAGTAGTGAGTCTGAGGTCCGGAGCAGGTCATACCTTGGGTTTTTTGTTGTTGTTGTTGTTTGTTTGTTTGGTTGTTTTTTTTTTTTGTTTTTTTGTTTTTTTTGTCTCTCTATCTCACTGTCAAAAGTCTGAGTCTGTAGGTCTGTTTGACCTTTCGGTTTGCTTGCAAGCGTCTGGAAGGCTCGGACAGCCTACAGTGTCTGATGTGGTCAAGTTTGGTGTCAGGACTGGAGGATGTTTCAGGCCCCCAGGAGAGAGCCAGGAAGGCTCTGCTCCTGGAGACAGCAAGACAGTAACAGTGGGAACCTGCTCTTACTATAATCTGGTTTATCTGGCTCCTGCTGTATGGGCAGGAGCATCTAGTTTGTTTCAGTGCAAGTGGAGCTGGCTGAGCAACTCTGTTATCTGGTTCCTGCCACAGAGGAAGGAGCACCTAGTGTCTGTAACTGGGCCCATCAAGGGGCAAACTGTGTGTTGATTGTCTTTCTCTGTGTTCTCGAACTTTGATGCCGGTCTGTGGCTGGGTCAGGCTGTCTGTGTGCTGATTGTTTTTCTCTGTGTTTGCTGGTATCTTGTTCTGTGTTCTTGGACCTAGATGCCCCCCTGTGGCAGGGTCGAGCTGTCTGTGTGCTGATTGTTTTTCTCTGTGTTTGCTGGTATCTTGTTCTGTGTTCTTGGACTTGGACTGACAACATTGTTTGGACATTAGACCAACTGTAAAGCAAGTTAGCTACACTCTGCTTCTCCAAAAGACCTACCCGTAGGGACCTTTGACTTGCAGGTGATCAAAGTAGTAGAAGAAAAAGTCTTTATAGTTACCTAGAAGAATCTACTGGAGGACCCACCTCCCCCCTCATAGATAAAAGTCTTTCTTTCCCGAGACCCACCTCACAGGTTCTGGCCTTCAGAAAGAAGGAAGCATGAGTGGAGAGATCCGAACCTGAGAAGAAGTTGATCCCCCAAAGGTCCTTCAACAGCAGACCTGTTGCTCTAAGACAAAAGCCCTGCCAGCTGCCAGCTCTGGTGGCTCTCTCACTAAGGGCATATTTTCCAAGAGACTGATTAATCTCTTTGAGACTGTTTTATTTATAATATAGGAAACCAAAAAAAAGTCCCCTCAGACACAGGGGCACCATCAATTGACCAGGCTGTTGGGAAAGGTGGGCTTTCCCTGACTAGGCCTGACTGGGACTTTAATATGACAAAAGGTGAGAGGCACCTGAAGGTCCACTATCAGACTCCACTGGCAGGTCTCGAGGGGGCTGCATGGCAACCTACAAATTTGATCAAGGTATGTGAGGTTAAACAGAGACCACAGGGTTTCTAGAGAGGATCACAGAGGCAATATACACCTTATGGCCCCAGGGGCAAGGAATATAAAATTACTGGGACAATGGCTTTTATAGACCAGGCTAATATCCTAATAAGATATCAGGAAAAAGCTTCAGAGGTTAGATAGACAGGGTAAGCCGTTGAGGGGTTCCGTGAAGGTTGCCGTTACAGGAGGACAGAGGAAGAGAAGGAGCAGAGAAAGACTAAGCCACTGATAGATTTAGTGCAGGTTGCAGAGAAAGACTCCCATTACCAGGAGACAGAGGAGGAGAAGGAGCAGAGAAAAAGAAAGAATAAGCTCTTGAGAGATTTACTGCAGTTTTCTGAGACAGGGAGACAGAGGAGGTGATGGAACAGAGAAAATAAAGAAAGAAAAACAAAGGGAAGGAAGCTACAGAGAGTCCTGGCTACAGTAGTCAGGAAAAGCAGAGAAGAGAGACAGAAAAGGACAAGTGTGTATACTGCAAGGAGAGAGGCCACTGGGCCCAAGTGTGCCCTAACAAACAGAAGCCAGAAGCAGGAATTCCCAGGCCTTGGGAAAAGTGCCCCCAAATGGCAAAGGTGTCAGCGAGAAGACAGTGACTAGTGAAGATAGGGTTCTGAACCCCTCCATGATCCCAGGGGAACTCAGAGAGTGGAGGAGAAACCCACTCAATTCTTGGTAGACACAGGGGCTCAATACTCCAAGCTGATGGCCCAGTTTCCAAGAAAAGATCTTGGGTCCAAGAAACCACTGGCACCAAAATGTGTTCATGGACTACCCAAAGAACAATGGACCAAGGGATGGGATGGGTGGCCCATTCATTTAAGGTCTCCCCAGACTGTCCCTACCCTCTATTGGGGCGAGGCATACTCTCCAAAATGGGGGCCCAAATACACTTCCTGCCTGATGGGCTGTAGCTTACTGGCCCAAAAGGAGAGACCTCTCCAACTGACCCTTGCTGAAAGCCGACTCTACCTGGATTACAGACAGGAGCAGTTTTCTCCATCAAGGTCAGAGATGAGCAGGTGCTGCTGTGGTGGACAGCACAAATGTCATCTGGATAAAACCTCTAAACCCTGGCACTCAGTGCAGAAAGTGGAGCTAATTGCCCTCACCAAGACCTTGGAACTTGAGGCCCGCAAGAAAATTAACATCCATACAGACAGCAGGTATGCCTCTGCCACAGCCCACGTCCAGAGAGATATATGCCAAGACTGCTCACATCAGAGGAAACAAAAAGGAAATCTTGGACCTCTTAGATGCCCTAATAAAGCTAGCAACTGTGAGTATTATTCACTGGCCAGGATGTCAGAAGGGAAAAGACTCAGTGGGCAATAACCAGGCAGATCAAGTGACTCTGCAGGAGCCTATCCCGGTTATGGGCCTGCAAGAGACACCCACTGGGAAATAGGACTGAATTAAGGGATGTCCTCAGAATATGCTTAAGAAAAAAGGACTCAAACTGCTAGCCACCCTACCAACTATTATCAAGAGAAGGTGCACACAAGAAGGAAGAACTATACTCCCCAGAAAGTAAGCAAGAGACTTACTAGGCCAAATGCACAGATGGACTCATTTAGGGGATAAAAAGCTTGTCCAGGAAGTTAAGGGACTAAAGTATATAAGACTCAGGTTTTGGGACAGAGAGATAGTAAAATAGTGTAAGATATGCATGCCAGCAAGTGAATGCTTGTGGAGCCAAGAGTGAACAAGGCAAAAGACCTAGGGGAGAACAGCCTAGAGTATATTGAGAGATTTTATAGACGTTAAGGCAGGAAAATATGGTTATAAATACCTTCTAGTGTTTGTGGATCCTTTCTCTGGATGGGTTGGGGCTTTCCCCACCAAGCAGGAAACAGCTGCCATGATTAGAAGAAATTTTCCCAAGTTTCAAAGTGCCCAAGGTAACTGGATCAGACAGTGGTCCTGTTTTTTTCTCTAAGGTAAGTCAGGGATTGGCAAAGATATTGGGGATTAATTGGAAATATTATTGGGCATACTGTTCCCAGAGCTCAGGGCAGGTAGAGAAAATAAACAGAACCCTACAAGAAACCTTAACTAAGTTGACCTTGGAGACTGGCTCAGGCTGGGTGGTGCCCTTGGCCCTGTTCTAAGCCCCAAATAGCCCCTGCCATTTTAACCTGACCCCTTTTGAGTTCTTCTTTGGTACCCCAACTCCTTTGTTGTCCACTGGGCCCTCCCAGGAGGTATCCCACAACATGAGATTTTACCCCAACTGTCTGCCTTAAATGCTCCAGGGATGCCAGAGACTCCTTACCCATTCCAGACTGGTGACTGGATCTATGTAAGGAGGCTTCGGGGACAGTCACTGGAACCCTGACGAAAGGGACCCTTCCTGGTACTGCTAGCTACTCCCACAGGCCCCACGGTGGACAATACTGCGGCCTGGGTGTCTGCTTCTTCCCATGTGAAACCTGCAGACTCCCCGCCCTCCAGAGACCCCCACTGGTCAGTATAGAAGATAGACAAGCTCAAGATCACTCAACCTTGATCATGACTGCCTGTGATACCTTGGATTCTGGTTCCTTCCCCCATCCTATGTGCCTGTCCACCTGTTACAGCACTCACTGCCTCCCTTCTGTTGGGGTTGGGGATGGCTGGGGCAGCCACCAGGACTTGCACTCTGGTCTTACAAGGGGAAAATTATGACAGTCAGAGGGCAGCGATTGATTTAGGTGTGGAGAGAATAGAAACTTCCATCAGCCCCCCTCAAGAATCACTGACATCATTATCAGAAGGAGTACTGCAGGATAGGAGGGCTATGTGCTGCCTAAGCTGAGGAGGATTGTGCTTTATATAGACCATTCCGGGCTTGTTAACCCTGTTAGGACCCCTAATTGTTCTCCAGCTATAGTTGACTTCTGGCCCCTACATTTTGGACCACTTGGTCACTATTGTTAAGAGACACTTAGGTACAGTGCAGCTAATGATCTTAAAGCAGAGATACAAAGAACCAGATACAGAAGATTGGGAGCATGAGCTATCAGAATACCAGCAATTACTTCAGGATTGAAGCAAGCACAAAGAAAAGGGGGAATGAAAGGGGTAACTCAGGAACTTTGGATAGGTCAAGGAACACCTGCCCCTCCCAGAAGGGAGAGGCTAAATTACTTTCCTCAGACCACAGGGAAGTCCCTGCAGCTAGGGAAGTGCCCAGGAGTTATTCTGGATTAAATAAAATTCAGCAGGATAGGCAAGCATGGGAGAGATTTATGCAGAATATCTGTGTGTGAGGGGGGTGTTTTATTATTGTTGTTAGCATTTTGTCTAAGCTCAGCTCCAAAGTTACTGGCAATAGCCAGGTATGCCTGACTCACTATGGAAGAGGCTATTTGCCCTCTCCCCCCTCTCTATCTCTCTCTGTTGCTCTTGCCTTCCTACTCCTGCTCTCTCTCCTCATTCCTTTACCCCCTCTCTCCACATGCTCAAGGCCTGGCCTCTACTTCTCTCTCTGTCTCTCTGTCTCTCTGTCTCTCCCTCTGTCTCTCTCTGTCTCTCTCTGTCTCTCCCTCTGTCTCTCTCTGTCTCTCTCTCTGCCTTTCTCTGCCTCAACTACCCTCTTAACTCCCCTCCCCATGTACTGAATAAAAGCTATTCTCTACTATACTTGTGGCTGGTTCCTCAGGGGGAAGGGATGCCTCAGCATGGGCCTGCAGAGGTAGTCCCTTCCTCATACCTGACTACACATCCGCCAGAACGTATCCCCTCTCTATCTTCTTATAAACACATCAATTGTTGTTCTGTAGGTTTTGTTCATTTGTCTTTTGAGACAAGGTTTTATATAGCCCAGGCTTGCTCCCTCAGCTCTCATTCCAAACTAAGAATGACTGTGTCTCAGGCTTGTCCAAAATGTTTATAGAAAGATGATAGAGCTCAAAACCCTATGCGATTAATTAACCCTTATGTGTAGCTTCCTGGCAGAGCCAACAGAATTCCTTCCAATCCATGAATAGGATATATGTTTCAGCTTCCCTATTAAAAAAAATTGCCAGACACTCTGAAGCTAATAGAAAAGAAACTGGGGAAGACCCTTGAGGACATCGGAACAGGGAGAAAGTTTCTGAACAGAACACCAATAGCGTATGCTCTAAGAGCAAGAATTGACAAATGGGACCTCATAAAATTACAAAGTTTCTGTAAGGCAAAGGACACCATCAAGAGGACAAATCGGCAACCAACAAATTGGGAAAAGATCTTCACCAATCCTACATCAGATAGAGGGCTAATATCCAATATATATAAAGAACTCAAGAAGTTAGATTCCAGAAAACCAAACAACCCTATTAAAAAATGGGGTACAGAGTTAAACAAAGAATTCTCACCTGAAGAACTTCGGATGGCGGAGAAGCATCTTAAAAAATGCTCAACATCATTAGTCATTAAGGAAATGCAAATCAAAACAACCCTGAGATTTCACCTTACACCAGTCAGAATGGCTAAGATTAAAAATTCAGGAGATAGCAGGTGTTGGAGAGGGTGTGGAGAAAGAGGAACACTCCTCCACTGCTGGTGGGGTTGCAAATTGGTACAACCACTCTGGAAATCAGTCTGGCGGTTCCTCCGAAAACTGGGCACTTCACTTCCAGAAGATCCTGCTATACAACTCCTGGGCATATACCCAGAGGATTCCCCACCATGTAATAAGGATACATGCTCTACTATGTTCATAGCAGCCCTATTTATAATTGCCAGATGCTGGAAAGAACCCAGGTATCCCTCAACAAAAGAGTGGATGCAAAAAATGTGGTGCATCTACACAATGGAGTACTATTCAGCCATTAGAAACAATGAATTCATGAAATTCTTAGGTAAATGGATGGAGCTAGAGAACATCATACTAAGTGAGGTAACCCAGACTCAAAAGGTGAATCATGGTATGCACTCACTAATAAGTGGATATTAACCTAGAAAACTGGAATACCCAAAACATAATCCACACATCAAATGAGGTACAAGAAGAAAGGAAGAGTGGCCCCTTGTTCTGGAAAGACTCAATGAAGCAGTATTCAGCAAAACCAGAACGGGGAAGTGGGAAGGGGTGGGTGGGAGGACAGGGGGAGAGAAGGGGGCTTACGGGACTCTTTGGGAGTGGGGAAATCATTTGAAATGTAAATAAAAAATATATCGAATAAAAAAAAGATTCAAAAAAAATTGTTATATACAAGGAGACAAAGCTACTACCTGGCACCTATTTGAGTGACTGTTACAGTGAAAATGAATCATTTTGGAGCTTAACATTTTGGTGCTAAAGGTGTTAATGCAAAAACTCCACTCTTACTTCAATGAGAATAGGCATACTTTATTTTGGAGCCAAATATGAGTGACCCAGGAACACAGATTACCTAAAAATAACTTGTTCCAGTGTGGTAATAATTCCATGAAGTTTTATAATAGCAGAGCAAAGATAAACATAAATAAAGTCACCTTTAAAGTGCATTGGTAGAAAGATCAGGTAGGCAGATAACAGCAAAGGGAGAAATCTCTATTTCCAGCTTCACATCCTGTCCGATGACAGACTTTATTTTTGGTTCAGTGAAAGGTAGGAGTCTGTTTACATATTCCACGACAATTTACCTAATAGCAAAAAGACAGAGTTGGGCAATGAATGGAATCAAAGGTAATTTGGCTTGAAATCTGAAAGTTCCCACATTTATGGGAGTTCTAATCAATCAGCCTTATAGAATCCTGAGAACTGCTGTAACTTTTTTTCTGGGCACTTCATTCTGTTCATATTACAAATTGTATTTCTTTATAAGATTCCGATGACAAATCAAGGTTTCGTTACACAAGGTTCCCCTTGGGGATCCAGTGAATTTACTGAACTTACTTACAGAGCATGGGTGAGGGGTTATGGACAGGAGTTTAGGAAATCCTATAGCAGTTGTACTATAAGGTCTGAACCCTCAACAGAATATCCAGGCACTCTTCCCAACCAGTTGTGTGCAAACTTGCCCTAACTGCAAGTGTTCTCAGGGTCTCAGGAAAGGGCTAGAATATATAGGCTGAAAAAACTACGAAAAGCAGGTTCCATCTAGGTGTTGGGTGTAGACCTTACATACATACATAATACATACATCTACATGTATGTGTTATGCATGTATATACATTTCTGTATGTGTTCCATGTGTATACCTCATGTCCTTGGAAATAAAAAAGGGGGTTTGTATCCCCTGGAACTGGAGTTATGAATGGTTGTGAGTTGCTTCATGAGTTTTGGGAACTGAACCCGAATTTTCTGCAAAAGCAGCAAGTGTTCTTAACCTCTGACCCATCTCTCCAGCCACTTTCTTACTGTCCTAGCCTTTCATTTCAAATTACATATACTCCCAACTACATATGCTCCTAGATATTATATTGATCCATGTTCCAATAATATCATTATGTATTAAAGATACAATAATCCCCCCAAAACTTTAATATGCTTAAACTACAGACCTCTTAGCTTAACAACCAAGTCCATTTTAGAATATAGGTTGCTTACCTCAGTCACTACACAGCTGGTGGGGAATTGTGGCTAAGTCCTCTGAACAATATTATGAGAAAATACTATACTATATGTCATGAGCCTGGGGAAAGAGAAATACTAAATTTTTAAAATGTTGTTCCTATTGAATGTGTGTCACTTTGTACAATTGCAATTTAAATAATTGATCCAACCATCTCTGAATCAGGAATCATCTACTCCAGTGTTTATTTCTTAAAAGCAAGAGAGGTATCTTACATAAGCACAATGCAAATATCAAAATTAAGAAATCAACATTGTCATCTTATGTAAGCTACAGACTCTATTTACTAGGTCATTGTTTCAAGAACCTTCAAAAAGAAAAACAATCTTTTCGTGTTCAAAAATGAATATATATGGTCATAAACTGTATTTAGCAGCATTGGTTTACTATTCTGTGATCAAAATGAGTTCCTTAGCAATTTCTTTGTATTTTATGAATTCAAGAATTTTATGCCAAGTCCTGTGTGGCTGCTGCAGAAAGGATGCTGTGATGCAATTCCCACCCCTGGAACAGAGCCAGCAAGCAGAGGATGGGCCTGCACAAGTGTTGACAGTTGCTAGGCATAAGGCTTATTTGTATAATAATGTACATAATTTACTTAATGTTCCTACTTTGGGAAATATTCTCCCTGACAAGGTTAATGACTCCATGATAATTAGAAATAGCAGGCGTCTAGGAAGAGAGCATGTGTGTAGCATCACAGCAAGATGATAAATACTGTGACCTTCAGGACAGCTCTTAAGGCTGTGGGAAGAACTCTGAAACCATGAGTTCAAGAATGTACAATTTCTAAACTATGCAAAATATAAGGATGTATTAATTATATGAGGGCCTTCATGGACCTAAAAGAACAAAGGCAGCTGCACTATGAGCCAGCTTGTCTGAAAGATATTATGGAAGGAGATAAAGAGATTTGGGGAGTGGCAATTGCAAGGCAAGATCCCACCCAGATAAGTTTATTGTTTGTGCTTACAAAGGCAGGCAGATTCCTGAGATCAAGGTCAGCCTGGTACAAAGCATGTTTTGGTCAAGGCATAGTGCAAATGGTATTCTCAGGACAGAATCCCAACTAGCTAAGTTTATTTTTTGTGCTTACAAAGGCAGGCAGAATTCATTTGCTATGTTAAAACAAAACAAAACAAAACAATGTACTTGTTGTCTCTTTCTAAGAATCTGGGAGCTAAGGTCATAAAATTCTGATTTGTGGAATAATCAAAAGGGAACCTGGAGTAAATGACTGAATGGATATATAAATAAAAGACTGAGATTTGGTCTGCAAGAGGGAGCTACTCCAAGAGAATTGCTTGGAGAGTGAACATGGCTCTTCTATAGTTTTTTTCTACCAGCTTTCTGACTTTGGTCAGCAAAAAAACATGGGCTTTCCAAAGAGATTTTAGATTTTTTTCTAGCAAAAACTGAGCTGTCTGAATTCTCTGGAGAGCTGTCTTGAGCAGAACACAAGGCTGTCAGCTTGTACTCATGATTGGCTTTGAGTTTTCCTTTCGATACTCCCAAACACCAATTCCTCAAAACCAAGCTGAAGCTGGATCCTGGCAATTGCAACAATTGTAATCAATTTTATAAAATGTTCATCAGTCTAGGCTTCTCCAGTGCTTCCATTAGATTAGATTGCATTTATTTACCTTGTAACATAAGCAATATAGATATGATGCTGCATCTTGTCCATGTACCCTATAAAGCACCACATATCTATTTGTCCTTATAATTATCTTAAATTTTATGTTAAATTTTGTCTACTGGTATCATTTTCTATTGTATTTATAACACAGATCAATGTATGATTTGTGGAATAGGTGCAATACACATTATTTGAATACATTTATCTCCATTTCTCTAAAAGCAAGTAATTGCTCAAGTTCAAAATCTATATACCAGAAACCATACTTTCTTCTCCTATTTACATGGCATTCAGCAATTACCATTTGTTTTATCTCCTAAATATCAAGAGATTTGTCCCTTTTGCCTTTCTCACTATTTTCATATTGGCTCACAAACCTAACACCTTGACTCCTACAATGAGTCTTGCTCCATCCTCTTTGAAATAGGGTCTCATTCTGTAGGCATGGCTGGCATGAAACTTTCCATGTAGACCAGGCTGTCTCCTAACTGATGGAAATCCTTTTTCTCTGCCTCAGGGATTCTGGGATTAAAATCATGTGCCACTACACTTCTTTTAATCTATCTCTAGAAAAAAAGTGTAAAAGAAAATACCAATATCTTTTATACAATGGTCACATGAATAAATGTAATTGCACGTTGACAATAGAGGTTACTTTGATGTTTTTAATGGTTGTGTAAGCTGATTTTTCACTGTGGCAAAATACCTAAAAGAATCCAATTGGAGGCAGGAAGGTTTGTTTCAGAGGTTTAAGTCCCTGGCTACTTGGTACTTGGCTTTGTTGCATCTCTATGCTAAAGATCATATTGGGAAGCATATGTGGGAGAAAAATAGCTTACCTCATGTTGTATAAGATGGGGGGGGCAAGGATATGAAATATCCTTCAAAGGCATATTCCTAATAAGCCATTTCTTCCACTCCCACCCAGACCCCACATCCTAATAATTCAGTATGAACTCATTAAGGAATTAAATCATTGGTGAAAATAGTGCCTTCATGATCTAGTTAGCTTGAAAAAGCACTACCAGTTAGGGACTGAGTCCCGTACACATGAACCTTTCAGTCTCCTTTTTTTTAAAAAAAAAATATTTTTATTTTCTATATTCTTTGTTTACATTCCAAATGATTTCCCCTTTCCCCGATCCCCCCCTCCCCATATGTCCCATAAACCTTCTTCTCTCCATCCATTCTCCAATCACCTACCTCCTTTTTCTCTGTCCCTATATTCCCCTCCAATGCTAGATCAATCCTTTCCAGGATCAGGACCCTCTCCATACTTCTTCATGGGAGTCATTTGTTATGCGATTTGTGCCTTGGGTATTCAGGGCTTCTGGGCTAATTAATATCCACTTATCAGAGAATGCATTCCATGTGTATTCTATTGTGATTGGGTTACCTCACTTAGGATGATATTTTCCAGATCAAAACAATTTGACCAAAAATTTTGTGAATTCATTGTTTCTAATTGCTGAGTAGTATTCCATTGTGTAAATATACCACATTTTCTGTATCCATTCCTCCTTTGAGGGACATCTGGGTTCTTTTCAGCTTCTGGCTATTATAAATAAGGCTGATATGAACATAATGGAGCATGTGCCTTTATTGCATGCCGGGGAATCCTTTGTGTATATGCCCAGGAGAGGTATAGCAAGGTCCTCTGGAGGTGTCATGTCCACTTTTCTGAGGAACCACCAGACTGATTTCCGAAGTGGTTGTACCATCTTACAGCCCCACCATCAGTGGAAGAGTGTTCCTCTTTCTCTACATCCTCGCCAACACCTGCTGTCTCCTGAGTTTTTTGCCTTAGCCATTCTGACTGGTGTAAGGTGAAATCTCAGGGCTGTTTTGATTTGCATTTCCCTAATGACTAATGATGTTGAGCACTTCTTAAGGTGCCTCTCAGCCATCCGAATTTCTTCAGGTGAAAATTCTTGGTTTAGATCTGTACCCCATTTTTAATAGGGTTATTTGGTTCCCTGGGGTCTAACTTCTTGAGTTCTTTGTATATATTGGATATTAACCCTCTATCAGATGTAGGGTTGGTGAATATCCTTTCCAAATTTTATGGTTGCCATTTTGTCCTTTTAACAATGTCCTTTGCCTTACAGAAACTTTGTAATTTTATGAGGTCCCATTTGTCAATTCTTGATCTTAGAGCATAAGCTATTGGTGATCTGTTCAGGAACTTTCCCCCTGTGCCCGTGTCCTCTAGGGTCTTCCCCAGTTTCTTTTCTATTAGTTTCAGTGTGTCTGGTTTTACATGGAGGTCCTTGATCCCCTTGGAGTGAAGTTTAGTACATGGAGACAAGGATGGATCAATTCTCATTCTTCTGCCTGCTGACCTCCAATTGAATCAGCACCATTTGTTGAAGAGGCTATCTTTTTTCCACTGGATGTTTTCAGCTCCTTTGTCGAAGATCAAGTGACCATAGGTGTGTGGATTCATTTTTGGATCTTCAATTCTATTCCATTGGTCCACTTGTCTGTCACTGTGCCAATACCATGCAGTTTTTTAACACTATTGCTCTATAGTATTGCTTGAAGTCAGGGATACTGATTCCCCCAGAATTTCTTTTGTTGTTGAGAATAGTTTTAGCTATCCTGGGTTTTTTGTTATTCCAGATGAATTTGAGAATTGCTTTTTCTAACTCTGTGAAGAACTGAGTTGGGATTTTGATGGGGATTGTATTGAATCTGTATATTGCTTTTGGCAAGATGGCCATTTTAACTATATTAATCCCGCCAATCCACGAGCATGGCAGATTTTTCCATTTTCTGAGGTCTTCTTTGATTTCCTTCTTCAGAGACCTGAAGTTCTTGTCATATAGATCTTTCACTTGTTTGGTTAGAGTCACACCAAGATACTATATATTGTTTGTGGCTATTTTGAAGGGTGTCATTTCCCTAACTTCTTTCTCAGCCTGCTTATCCTTTGAGTATAGGAAGGCAACTGATTTCCTTGAGTTGATTTTATATCCAGCCACTTTGCTGAAGTTGTTTATCAGCTGTAGGAGTTCTCTGGAAGAAGTTTTCGGGTCACTTAAGTAGACTATCATGTCATCTGCAAATAGTGATAATTTGACTTCTTCCTTTCCAATTTGTATCCCCTTGACCTCCTTATGTTGTTTAATTGCTCTAGCTAGTACTTCAAGAACTATATTGAAAAGATATGGAGAGAGGGGGCAGCCTTGTCTAGTCCGTGATATTAGTGGGATTGCTTCAAGTTTCTCTCCATTTAGTTTGATGTTGGCTACTGGTTTTCTGTATATTGCTTTAACGATGTTTAGGTATGGGCCTTGAATTCCTGTTCTTTCCAATACTTTTAGCATGAAAGGATGCTGGATTTTGTCAAATGCTTTTTCTGCATCTAATGAGATGATCATATGGTTTTTTTCTTTGAGTTTGTTTATGTATCTGTTAAATCTGTTAAATCTGTTAAATCTAATTGGTCCAAAGCTTCAATTAGTTTCACGGTGTCCCTGTTTAATTTCTGTTTTCCTGATCGGTCCATTGAGGAAAGTGCAGTATTGAAGTCACACACAATTATTGTGTTAGGTGCAATGTGTGCTTTGAGCTTTAGTAAAGTTTCTTTTATTTCTTGTATTTGGAGCATAGATGTTCAGAATTGAGAGATCTTTTTGTTGTATTTTTCCTTTGAGCAGCAAGAAGTGTCCCTCAGAGTCTCTTTTAATGACTTTGGGTTATCTGATATTAGAATGGCTACTTCAGCTCATTTCCTGAGACCATTTGCTTGTAAAATTGTCTTCCAGCCTTTTACTCTAAGATAGTGTTTGTCTTTGACACTGAGGTGTGTTTCCTGTATGCAGCAAAATGTAGGGTCCTGTTTACGTATCCAGTCAGTTAGTCTATGTGTTTTTGTTGGGGCGTTGAGTCCATTGATGTTAAGAGATTTTAATGAATAGTGATTATTACTTCCTGTCATTTTTGATGTTATTTTTTTAAATTTGATTGGTTATCTTCTTTTGGGTTTGATGAAAGAAGGTTACTATCTTGCTTTTTCCAGGGTGAAATTTCCCTCCTTGTATTGGTGTTTTCCTCCTATTATCCTTTGTGGATAATACTGTTTGTATTGTTTGTGGATAGATACTGGGTAAACTTGGTTTTGTCATGGAATATCTTAGTTTCTCCATTGGTGATTGAGAGTTTCTCCATATGGTGATTGAGAGTTTTGCTGGGTATAGTAGTTTTGGCTGGCATTTGTGTTCTCTTAGAGTCTGCATGAGATCTGCCCAGGACCTTCTAGCCTTCATAGTCTCAGGTGAAAAGTCTGCTGTGATTCTGATAGGTCTTCCTTTATATGTTACTTGGCCTTTTTCTCTTACTGCCTTTAATATTCTTTTTTTGTTTAGTACATTTGGGGTTTTGATTATTATGTGACGGGAGGTAGTTCTGTTCTGGTCCAGTCTGTTTGGAGTTCTGTAGACTTCTTGTATATTCATGGGCATCTCTCTCTTTAGTTTAGGGAAGTTTTCTTCCATAATTTTATTGAAGATATTTGCTGGCCCTTTAAGTTGTAAATCTTCACTCTCATCAATGCCTATAATCCTTAGGTTTGGTCTTCTAATTGTGTCCTGGATTTCCTGGATGTTTTGGGATACAAGCTTTTTGCATTTTGCATTTTCTTTGACTGTTGAGTCAATGCTTTCTATGGTATCTTCAGCATCTGAGATTCTTTCTTCTATCTCTTGTACTCTGTTGTTGATATTTGCATATATGTCCCCTGATTTCTTCCCAAGGTTTTCTATCTCCAAAGTTGTCTCCCTTTGAGTTTTCTTAGTTGTTTCTACTTCTGATTTTAGATCCTCGTTGGTCTTGCTTAGCTCTTTCACTTTCTTGTTTGTGCTTTCCTGTAATTCTTTAAGAGATTTTTGTGTTTCCTCTTTCATGACCTCAGCCTGTTGACCAAAGTTCTCCTGTATTTCTTTAAGTGATTTTTGTGTTTCCTCCTTATTGGCTTTTGTATTCTCCTGAATTTCTTTCAATGATTTTTGTGTTTCCCTTGTAAGGGCTTCTAACTTTTGATCCATTTTCTCCTGAATTTCTTTAAGTATGTCCTTCATGTGTTCCTGTAACAGCATCATGACCAGTGATTTTAAATCCAAATCTTGTTTTTCTGGTGTGATGGGGTATCTAGGACATGCTGTTAAAGGAGAATTGGGTTCAGATGCTGCCATATTGCCTTGATTTTTGTTATTGACGTTCCTGTGTTTGTCTTTTGCCATCTAGTTCTCACTGGTGTTAGTTGGTCTTGTTGTCAATGCTGGACTCACCAGTGCAAGCTGCCTCTTCCCAGCTGGCCTCTGGTGCGCAGCTGACCTCCTGCAGTGCCTGGAGACAGGGTGCTGTGGCCCAGGCTGTTCAGATCCAGAAGCAGAGACACCTGAAGGCTCCAGCCCAGAGGCCTGCTGGACCTACCAGAGCACACTGACTCCTCCCAGCTGGCCTCCCAGGTGCCCCTCGGCCTCTTGCAGGTCCTGGAGATGTGGTGTTGTAGCCCAGGCTGTTCTGGATCCCGAAGCGGAGATCTGAAGGCTCCCACCAGAGGCCTCAGGACTGGAACCTAAGCTCTGTGGGGCCGGACCCACCTGAGCAAGCTGTGTCCTCCCAGTCTGCCTCCGGGTGCACACCAGGCTCTTGCAGTTCCTGGAAACCGAGTGCTGTGGCCCAGCCCTTTCAGTCTCCTTAGATCTAGCCCATAACATTTCATTCGTGCCTCACAATACTTGCCAATCTCACAATGCACACAACCCACCTCCAAGAGTCCCCATAGCCTTAAACCCATTATTTCTCAAATATTCAATTTCCTCTGATAGTCAAGGAAAGCTCTTAGTTGTGAGTCCCTATAATATTCAAGAGAAATAGATGTCAGCAATATACAATTATAGAACAGAGTATACAATCTCATTTCAAAAATGAGGAATGGTGAAATCTAGAAATCAATAGGGAAAGCAATCAATTCTGTAGCACTGTGGCTGGTATCCATGGCACATAATGACATAACGTGAAATCTCAAGAACTTTGGGGAATAATATCCATACAGTTTGTAGCCTATATGACTTTTCTATTAGAGTGGTTCTGTTGCCTTTCTGAGGACTTCTGGGTAGGTATGTCATGCTTCCACTATCCCCATCTTCTTGTGGATTCACTATTTCAGTTTATGAAACATACAGCTTCAGTCATCACCCTTGCAGGAGTTGTTCAAGAGGGACCCAACATTGTCAAACTGTCTGGCCTGCATGTATTTCCTTTAAAATCTGGGCATTGGCTTTCACTTCTCCAAATACTACTAATTTCTGCATATTTTGAAAACCATCATCATTTAGACTACATATGATCATCTTGAGCAGTAGCCAAAGTCACTTGAAAAAAAGATTGAGATGGCTTCTAAGTGCCTAAATGTCTAAGTCCAAAGAAATACTTTCCCCAGGTGTTTCTGTGCAAGCTCTGTAATGTTTTCTGCTTAGAAGAAATAAGTTTCAAATAAGCTTAGACCTTTATATTCTTGGCTTTCAACTAACTCCTGAGATGCTCTCAGGGTGCATTTGTTGTTGTCACAGTCTTAACTAGTGGCTTCATTTCATGGGACTACTACCTTCATAGCAACAATATCTTCCATGTTCTTAATATTAAACATGCTTCTTTTTAGCATCTTAAAAAATGCTCAACTTCATTAGTCATTAGGGAAATGCAAATCAAAACAACCCTAAGATTTCATCTTAAACCAGTCAGAATGGCTAAGATTAAAAATTCAGGAGACAGCAGGTGTTGGAGAGGATGTGGAGAAAGAGGAACACTCCTCCACTGCTGGTGGGATTGCAAATTGGTACAACCACTCTGGAAATCAGTCTGGCGGTTCCTCAGAAAACTGGGCACCTCACTTCCAGAAGATCCTGCTATACCACTCCTGGGCATATACCCAGAAGACTCCCCACCATGTAATAAGGATACATGCTCTACTATGTTCATAGCAGCCCTATTTATAATTGCCAGATGCTGGAAAGAACCCAGGTATCCCTCAACAGAAGAGTGGATTCAAAAAATGTGGTATATCTACACAATGGAGTACTATTCAGCCCTTAGAAACAATGAATTCATGAAATTCTTAGGCAAATGGATGGAGCTAGAGAATATCATACTAAGTGAGGTAACCCAGACTCAAAAGGTGAATCATGGTATGCACTCACTAATAAGTGGATATTAACCTAGAAAACTGGAATACCCAAAACATAATCCACACATCAAATGAGGTACAAGAAGAAAGGAGGAGTGGCCACTGGTTCTGGAAAGACTCAGTGAAACAGTATTCGGCAAAACCAGAACGGGGAAGTGGGAAGGGATGGGTGGGAGGACAGGGGAAGAGAGAAGGGGGCTTATGGGACTTTTGGGGAGTGGGGGGGATTAGAAAAGGGAAATCATTTGAAATGTAAATAAATTATATCGAATAAAAAATCAAAACAAACAAACAAACAAAAAACAAACAAACAAACAAAAAACATGCTTCTTTTTTAGAAAATTCCAAGATTTTCCTTGTTACTCCCTGAAGATTTTCATTGTACATATAGATTAAAGCAATCAATAGCCCAAATGCTAGGCTTCCTACATTTTGTTCACTGTATTTATCTGTTGTTACCTTTAAATTAAGCCTATACAAAGTCCCAGGGAATGGGCAAAGTATAGATACATTTTATTGGGCACAATACATAAGCAATGGCCCTCACTCATTTCTCAACAGAGCCCCTTTTGCTTTCTGAAACCTCACACTGTTGTCTTTTCTTGTTCCTATCAGCATTCTGGTCATTTGAACTGATAATAGAATCACCAACTAAGTTCTGTTTGACTTTTAAGCATTCAAAGGTTATATTTTTTTCCTCATCTCTATCTTGAAAATTGTCTAAATTTCTCTGACAAATCAGATCCAAACACTTCTGAACACCTAGTTAGATACTATTACAGTAACAGCCCTACTTTTTCTTGTGACAAAAAACATCTGTTGTCAATAACATAAAGAGAAGAATGATTGTCACCCACAGTTTCAGAGAGGTCAATATGTTTATGGTTTTACTAGGAAACCTCGTGTGTTGAATAATTCTTTTCCAATTCATTTTCAGAAATAGAATTTGATGGAATTGATTAGACCATGACCTATTAAGTGCCACACTCTGTTTGAAATTTATAATTTGATGTTATTTTGGGGAGCCATAAAAACTAGTAAATATGGCTTAATTAGGGGTCATAGATCACTGGGAACATAACCGTAAAAGAGTTCAATTGTCCTGTTGATCTCCTTCTTTGCTTCGTGAATATGGTGAAGTGAGCACACAGCTCTGATCCACTATATCCTTCACTACATTGTCTGCAATATGTTGCTCTGATGCATTACAGAAACGGAGGTTTCCTAGTAAAACCATAATAATAATGTTTACAGGGTTTATAAGTATGCCAAAGAATGTGCTGCCAAATGAGGGAAATAATAAATAGTGGTACAAAATTCATTATGTGATCTTGTAATGTTGCAGGAGAAAGAAAGCAGCTGAACAAGCCAGCAAGCAATACCCGTCCATCGCTTCCGCAGCAGCTCTTGCCTCCAGGTTCCTGTACCAAGTTCTGTTCCTGTTCTGATTTCCTTCCTTTTCTTCTCAACTTGCTTTGGTGATGGTGTTCTATCACAGCAATAGCAACCCAAAATAGGACAAGGAGACAGAATGAATGTAGGACTTAAGAATGGCTAAGAGTGCTGCAAAGTGCTGCTTTCAGGACATGGCATAGGCATTGCACATATAAACTCACAGCATCTATGGTTGTACATGATCATGACAGCAAATAATTTTGGCATGGATGGCAATGGGGTCCCAAGAACCCACCCCAGTAAACTAAAGAGATGTTGGTAATTGATAGCTAGTCACAAAACCTTAAACCTGCAATCTGTCTTGCCTACAAGATGTGTTGTGGTAGCTTAAATGAAGTTGTGCCACTTGGGCTGACTATGCCCATAAGCCATCGACTAACAAACCCCTAATATTAGGCATGAAAATGCTCCTAGTAAGTTGTTGGTCAGGGAAGTCCAAGAAACTTCCCTCAAACAAAATAGGCTATTGCTTTTGCCCTTTATCTCTTGGAAGTGGAAGGTAAGTTCCTATTGCAGTAGACACCATCTATATTTAGACATAGGATCAAGTTACAGCTGACTGAAGGTCTCCTCCCTGAGGACTAGCTTTCATAGTACCAGAGGATACTTCATGCTTCCAAGGGAGGCAAGCAACCAATAGTGTCACCATGCTGTGATGCCTACAAACCTATCAATGACCTGCTAGGTAGGGATATCCTTAAATGTGAAATAGTGGCACTCTTATTTTGGCCAGTAACCAATAACAGTCTTGGTTACTTATAGCCCACTCAACAGGAAGAGTGTGGATCTGAATCCCCTAAATACCCAATGCAAACAGTTGCACTCACATTAGCTCCCTCATCACAGCTCAGCAGCCAAGTTAATCAGTCAGGTCAAAGAGAATTGTGTACTAAAGCAATGATTTTCAACCTTCCTAATACCGTGACCCTTTATGTAATATCATTCCCTGCGTTGTGGTGACACCCAACCATAAAATTATTTTATTGCTATTTTTGCTACTGAATGATGTCTCGGTTCCTAAGACCACAGAAATAATGGTTTTCTGATGGTTGTGACCCACAGGTTGAGAACCGCTTCACTTATTTCATGGTGTAAGCTCTTCATCACATAATGAAATCAAACCTCTAGAGTGCAGTGTCCACATCTAGAAACCCAATGCCCTGTTAAGTTTATTGTAGCCCCACAGGCCATGACTTACTTTCCTATAAAGACCTGTAGGTGATACACACTACACAAGTGTCAACTCAAAGTTTAGGTTGCATTAGCTGTTTGTTTCAGTGGCAGTAGGGGCTGAAAGTGGGATTTGTTTTTGTTCCCCTGCAATTTTTTTTTCCTTAATGTTGGGCCTTATTCGGCCAGATACTGAGGTCTAGGGAGGGAGCCCGAGCCTTTGCTGGAGTTTAGAGACCTGTATCACTCACTTCTGTACTGGAGCACAACCTGCTTAAGTCTACCTTTGCCTACCTAACGCTGACATGGAATTTGTTGGCTCTGTCAGTTACCCAATACCCTCTGTCACTCTTTCCCCTCCCCTTCCTGCTATGTCATCTCAATCTCACCTCAGCAAAAAGCCCCACCTCCTCTTTCAGCTCTTTATACACAAAAGACTGATAGAAAGTTCCTGCTTTGACAAACTACTGGCTTGGGGTGGTTATTCTCCTGAAGGCAGGAGATCTGAGCCACAACACCATGTGGCTCAGCCCAGGAAAGACTCGGCTGGACTAGGTACTCTCCTCTCTGCCTGGACTTGCCAGCAGAGTGGTCACCTTAGAATTTGCAAGGGCTGGCAGCCTTGTAAAGGAGTGGCAAGGGGTTAAATTATTTCAACCTGCTTCCTGTGGTAACCTTTCCAAAGCCTCCCTACATAGTAATAAGTCATAAACATGTTCACCAGAGATTTTATCTCATATTTATTTATGATGGTTTACACCGACTTTAAACTTATTCTCCTGCCTTCACTTCCTGAGAGCTGGCTTCTAGTTGAATACTATACCCAGTTCATGCAGTATTGGAAGAACTCAGGCTATCCTGAAATGCTAGGTATGCACTTCACCAACCACTTCACCAAGTGGTTGCCTTTCTGTCCCATTTTCATGTATTGCCACTAGTCTTATCTTATGAGGGGTTCTCATTTATGCAAGGTATGGTTCTGTTTGATACCTTCTATAGTTTCCAAAGGGAAAGTAATAGTTTGTACTGGTTATGCATCTTCTGAGAATTAGTGGGTTAAAGCAAACCACATAGCATATACAAGAAATGAAGGTTTAGTAAGGACAACTTACTAGCAAAGGGTAAGAAGAAGCACTCATTCATTCCATTCCATCTCACTTTCAAATTTTAAGTGCATTAGTTATACCAAACTTGAAAGTTTCCTGAAAATTCTGGGTTTTCCATATATAGAAATCAATGCCATTGCCAAACTCCATGCCAGTCCTGTTTGGATTGTGGCCCTCTTCTGTGGTTTCAACTAATTCAGTGTGTCTTGGCAGTGAAAATACACAATGGATAGGAACAGTCCATTAATTTAATAACTTTCCCATCATAATTTTATCTTTAAGAAGCTTTCTCCACATAAAACATAGCTATTAATGTGGAATAAGAACACTACCCCCCCCCTTTAATCTTAATCCATAAATGTAACAGCCTAAGAGATCAAATGACTCCTCCAGCATCACATGGCTTATTCTAAGCTATAGTCAAATGTGGAATACAGTTCCCCCTCTCCCCCTCTTTACTTTCAGTTATATTGTGTGGTATCTGTTCTATACCAACAAGTTCTAATGACGGATTCTTTGAGTCCTAGCACTGTTCCTTGACACAGTATCTTTTACATGTCCTGGTGTCCAGGGAAATCTGATAAAATGCCTTAGAATTTACCAAAGTAACTTTAATTTTGAACAAATGGGTTCAATTTTCCCGCCTCAGCAAGTATCATCTGAATCCTGTGTAATACTGAATGTTAATAAATTCTAATTATTAGGATTCCTTGGAATGACCTGTTGATATTTAAATTTTTTGTTTCACTTCTCAATCTACTCCAGTAATCAAGGATCTAGTATATAGAAATTGGTTACAAAAACCTTTAAACACTCAGTTCTGAAGTTTTTTTTTTATCACGTGGCAAGTGAAAACTTTAAAGGCTTTTATACCTTGCCACTAACGTAAAATTCCTTTGCATAAAAAAGAGAAGTATTTAAAATAGTTCAACAATACATACTGAAAGAAACTGTCCTTGACTTAAATCCTGCATCTGATTAAGCTTTGAGTAATTAAGAACTGCACCTGGTAAATGGATATTTCAAAAGAACCTGTGGATGTATAGACTACAGGCTCTAGAAGAGAAATCTAGTACTATTATTTTGATAAATGAACATAGTATTATACTGCCCCTCAAAATATGTTTTACACTCAACCCTCATCAGAGGCTTCCTCTTGTAGATAGTAGATGGGGTCAATACAGATTTACAATTGGCCAACTGCAGAGAGTAAGAGAATACACAGCCCTAATTGGGAGCTTGTTATCACACATCTAGCCCAAGGCAGAAGACTGTAAGAGCCAGAGGTAGGGAAGGACTTTTTATGGAGTGTATTTTGGACATGTTTTGGCTGTTGCATAAATGAACTCAGTGACTGATTATATGCATAAGTCTGGCCTCAGTATTAAGCCAGCCAAAATTCTAGCATTGCTGAAAGTCTAACCCATATCTGACTAATTTTGCAGTTGACGGCTGCTGGCTGCAGAAGTGTAAGTTTTCTTCAGGGGACCACAGACTACACATGCTCCAGTAGATGACCCTATTCCAATGAACATACTGTTAACACTAAAATATTAGTTTTGTTGTTGTCTTGAATTCAGAGTGTACAGTACATCCAATGAGCCTGAGGACTTGAGTTTGATCTCTGGGACTCACACCACAGAAAGATCAATTTCAAAACTGTCCTCTGACCTCTACATGCATACTTTGACACACACACACACACACACACACACACACACACACACACACACACAACACACACTGAAAATAATTCTTTTTAAGCTACAAAGGCCTGCTTACTTCCCCTGCCTCTCCAATGGCAGGGTGATCTGATGTGTGCAGACATGAGTGAATGCATAATATAGTTTACTGGAATCGTATGTCTCAACATAGGATCATAGTTTTCCCTATTCCTCCCAGGACTTTTCCCACCTTTTGTTCATCCATTCAAATTGAGTCATCCCCGCCCCCCCAGCCTCTCTTTAGAAAGCACACAAACTTTCACTTTTGCTTTTTAAAAGCACATAGAAGCCAGGATCCCACCCATATTAAATGCCAACATTCAGGAGGTAAGGCAAAAGACTATCACGAGTTTGAGGTAAGACCAGTCTATACAATGAATTCCAAGCCAGCTTAGGTTAGAGTATAAGATTGTCACACTGAGAAACAGGCCTGGAGGGATGGTTCAGCAGCTAAGAGGGCGCTTACTCTTCTCTTATTAAGACCTGGGTTCAGTTTCCAGCACCTACATGGTGGCTCATAGCAACCTGTATCTATAGTTTCATGGAATCTGACTCCCTCTTCTGATCTCTGTTGACACACACACACACACACACACACATCTGCACATAGGCACACACGCACCAAAACAAAAAGAAACATGCAAAATGATCATTTGGTTTGAATGATAAATATCTCCTCCAACCCCAACACATTATTTTTGTCATTTGTGTCGAAATTTAAAACAGGAGCAAACATCTGTCAGACTAGTATTTTGCTTTTTCATAAGTGCAACTTTTTAATAAAAATTTACATCTAGATAAGATAAACAATCTTCAGATTTTTGAAACTTTAATAAGATTTTAAAAACATGACTTTGAACTGAAAAACATACACATTTTGCACACAAATATTGTAATATGAATCAACTCCAACTCCATTTGAAAACATGTGAATCAAATTACAGTTTTAGAAGTTAGTAATTCACATTTAAGCAAGTTAGCGCCTTGCTGAATTCAGCCTTTGTAAAAAAGAGGCTTAGTGCATATTTTAACGGTACATTGTGACTGTGTACCAATTATTGATATTTCACCTTATTAAACAAGATTATGTTCTTGAAAGTTGGTAAATAACGGCTAACCTCCTATGACATGTAAAATTTCCAATGGTAACAGTTACATTTTGTAACATAACACTCTCTATAGGTTTCTTTCCTATCTTAAAAATTTAAAAGCAATCATTGTAAGGATTGCATCAACATCAATTTAGCAGAGGAAGATCAAACTTTATTGAAACTGCTTGCATACAAAATATATTGCACTATAACCAAACAAATGTCAACATAAAATCCAATCTGTTGTCGCTAATATGTACAGAGAATATTGCCCAAGAGCAGTTACATTACAAGGTCATTCTACCTTGGTTAATTATCTACAGTATTTTTAAACTGAACAGCTTACAGATGATGTGTGCAAGGTACCAATTTCTGTTTTCAAATACTATACATTCCCAGAATAAATAACTAGAAATCAACATTACTGTTTGGCAATACTTTTTAAAAGACATTTTAATATTTGTAAAATCATGTGCAGTTTGTTGCCATCTTATATGCTTATTTGTATGCAAGGAAAACTAAATGAAAAATGGAAATTCAAAGAAACAAATTCACATAGTACATCAGAGGCAGAACTTCGGTTTGTACGGCTCTGTACAGATTCAGTGGTACCCCTACTCGGAGTTATTTTTTAAGAAAAATATAACATCTCAGAGTGAAGGTCCTTCACATATTTTTCTTCAGTAAATTTCATTCATAAAAAAAGAAAAAAAATCAAGAAATAAGACTCAACACACCAAAAATGAAAAAAAAAGAATTATTTGTTAACCAATTATAGGTCTGCTTTTCAGTTCTGCTTATACATTAGACTTCTTATTTCAAAGTTACAAAAACATTTAACCTGCTTTCAATGTTTCTCAGACAAAGTACCTATATACTTTTGAGGGTTATTATGTATTTATGAAGATGACCTTCATATCTCCCCAAAATAAGCTTTAATGTAAAATATGAATGAAAAACTTGACAAAATTTGGGGAGGACAAAAGAAAAAGTTTCTAAGTTGAAATTTGTCATCAGGCCAAAGAGCAGGCATATCCTACTAACTTTCGACCAGGAAGATTTGCAAATAGGTGAAAACATCTTTAGCCTCTCTCAAAAGAAAAGATAGTTATTTCTTCTCCTGTCTATACAGAAAAATTACACATCCCTTCCAATAACACTATTTGTCATACTTCAGTGCAACAAAACAAAAACGAAAAACAAGTCCTATTCTTTATACTGCCTAAGCTGATGTTTATGTAAGGAAAAAAATATGGAAAGCATGCATTCTTCTATAAAGTACTAATGTTTGACAGGGTTTGCTACATCTTCAACATTTAGTGTTTCCAACTTATCTTCCCTGAACTCTGCATCCAAATATAATATTCCTACCTGCCAAGATATAAAAAAGGCACAGATCATACAACTTTTTTTGCTAATGAAAATAACAAATGTCACATCACACACATTTCAGAGTCCACTAAAATACTGGGAAAGTGGACCAAACATAAACAGACACAGGACATGAAATGGCACAGCATTTCATGAAGACTTTAGATGAGACTGAAGACAGAGATCTATTATGATTATCACAAATGTGATTTACTCAGAAAGACTGAAATGTACTGCTGAGTTATATAGCCCAATGAAGGAAAATGGTCCTAGTTAATAAAGATCACTGCTTAGTATTTTCAAAAAATAAAAGTAAAATCCTGCCCTGAAGTTTTAAGTGTACTTAAAAGTTATGCTTCAAATTTCAAGATCGTTTTGTGCAAATCTGGAAGATTGTTGATTATGGCCAATATCAAAAAAAATTCTTTGCAGAATTTGTGTTCACTTCATGCCCTGTGCCATCTTGCCTACTATTTGTCTTTGGCCTAACAAAGTTTTCTAAAATGGAGTAAGAATTACGGAAACGGTAGAGGAAATATAACTTCTGAATTAATGTAGTTTAGGGTACTCCATTCACGAGTGGTTGCAGCCCATCCACGCTGTCTGGCTTTTCCTTCTTCTGGTTACGATCTTTACCCGTGCGCAGTCGGTTCCCTTCACTGGAGGCACTCTGTAATGATTTAGTATGGACATTCCTTTCATTATTGCAGTTAACTCTGATCTAAAACAAGTTACAGTTGTTATAAATACAGACACAGTAGATCCTACATAAATGGCCTCACGAGAAATATTAAGCCTGAAATACACATTCCACATGTTAAAGGGGGAAACAGAAGCAGATGGATCTCTGAGTTCTAGACTGCCCAGTGCTACATAAGTAGAATCCTGTCTCAAACAAATAGAAGGGGAATGCAGATGAAAATAGAACTGTAAGAAATTAAAGCATGGTAGGCTCTTTATGGGTTTAAGTTTTTAAAACAATATTGTGAGGTAACCCAGACTCAAAAGGTGAATCATGGTATGCACTCACTAATAAGTGGATATTAACCTAGAAAACTGGAATACCCAAAACATAATCCACACATCAAATGAGGTACAAGAAGAAAGGAGGAGTGGCCCCTGGTTCTGGAAAGACTCAGTGAAGCAGTATTCGGCAAAACCAGAACGGGGAAGTGGGAAGGGGTGGGTGGGAGGACAGGGGAAGAGAAGGGGGCTTATGGGACTTTCGGGGAGTGGGGGGGCTAGAAAAGGGGAAATCATTTGAAATGTAAATAAATTATATCGAATAAAATATTAAAAAAAAACCAAAACAAAACAATATTATTTAGCGGGAAAAATAGTAGACATGCTATTGTGTCCAATCTATAAGAAGAAAATCTCACTTTGTATTCTAAGCAAAATAACACAGTAAGACCATTCAAAACAAATTACTATTATTGACTAAAAGAAGATACATAAGCTATAGGCAACGTATACAGCATATCATATGGATACACATGCACACACCCAACAACACCTCACAATAACATTACATTTCAAAAAGAATGGCTTATTCTGCAACAACTGTAAAATCTAAGAGAGACAAAAAATAATGTCTTCCTATGATGGCTTCACCTGAATGAAAATTCAACTAACCCATTCATGAGCTAGCCTTTTGTTCCTACCTTTACATATATATCATGGTATCAGTAAGTTTTTTCTATACCAAAAGTTCCACTCGATCCTTTAGAAACCTCTTTTATAACTGCTTCAAGGTCTAAATAGTGGGGGCTAGGAAGATGGCTCAGCAGTTCAGAGCCCCTGTTGTTCCAGAGGACCTGGGTTCAGTTTCATTGTGCCTACATGGTGGCTCACAATCACCTGTAACTCCAGTTTCAGAGAATCCAATGCCTGATGTACCTATATACTCATACACATAAATACATACGTAAAAAAAAAAACACACAAAAAGACACTGAAATTCAAAATAAACATAATAATAAGCATAAACTTTTCCAAATAAACATAAGCATTTAATTCCAAATAAACATAATAAGTATAAATTTTTGATTTTAGTTTGTATCAGTCTAGGAACTTGTACTTCAGTAAAGAGTCAGATGGCTCTCTAACTTGAACAAATTGAATCTCGAAGAACAGAATGGCAAGGGGAAATATGGAAACAATGATTTGTAGAAACAAACTCCTAGAAAGGTATGAAGATTAATGTAATTTAAAAGTAACATTCTTAGGGGTATAAACTATTTTAAGTGTTAATGGTGAACACTATTAGCCTTTTCTATCTGGTCCTTCAGAATGGAAGATGCCATGAGGCTAAGACACCCTTAGAGTTGGGATAGATGGAGAAGATTCTACTGTAACATTTTTGAGTTAAAATTAGCTAATCACATGTATTGGTTTCTAGGCAGAAAGAAACTCTTATCACTTGCTTTAAAAATTTAGAGTTAACATTACAGATAAAGTGAAAGAGAACATAAATTCTGAGAATCAAATACCAAAGTCTGAATGATTATCACTCCACCATATGCTAGCTAAGTAACTGTGGGCTCTGAACTGCAGCATCTACTTACTCTCTTATAAATTGGATAATAAAACTTCTCACCTAAGTAGATTATTTTAAGATTAAGTGAGATAAAATATATATGAAGCACTCGGTAAAGGTGCCTGGATGTATTCAGGGAGTAAAGCTGAAATTACTTAATAACTGTTTAAGCATTGACAATAGCTCACTTGAGAATGGATCCTCAGACTTGACTGTGCATGTAAATAAACAGCTGACCCACAGGGCATGAAAATAAGCTGGACATCATAAGCCCTTGACTACAAGACAGATAAGGACAAAAGGTTATCTCTGCAGTTAAAGGGAAAGGGTACCAGACTTGGGCCACTTAGTATATTTCATTCAGAATATTTTGTTTGAGAGGGTTGGAGAACCACCACTGAGTGTGAAAATTACAATGTGGCTGCCAAAGTGTTCACAAATACTTAAAACAATATATTCACTGGAAAAAATCCTCATACTTGTACATTTGTCGTGAAAGACTAAGACTGTCCACAACTGTAATGCTGAAGAAAAAATATTTCATATAGTATGAATTTATCATCTTTGAACATGCTGAAAAATAAAACAAAGTAACCTCTCAAATGGCCATATTCAAACTACTTAGATGGAAAGAATCACCTAAGTTTTACCTGCAGGGATCCATCAGCTGTTCTTCCTTTAGCCTCTCTTGGATTACGTGGACGATTATCTGTTCGGGAATGATCGTCGTTTCCTGTATATTTTAAAAATGTTTAACAGTTAGTGAGTCTTAAAACATTTGCTCATAATTCTCTATTTGCAGATTCCCCATTCAGAAGCTAAAATGTAATGAAGAGCCTACAAATTCCAATTATACAAGTTAATAATCTATTCTGGTAACAAGAAACAAAATATTCTGAAGGTATTCTCTGATGAATCAACAGGTCAATCTGGATTAACAATCAGATGCTGGTTAGGAATCACAAAGAATATAAATTAGTTATCACTATTTAATCATAGTTTCCATAAAGCATAAATTGTCTAATATTCTGTCACCCGAAGAAGTAATCATTTGCTATGATGATAATGATAAGCATAAAACAGAATATATCCCCAAGATTTTTTACTCAGCTTCAAACAGCTAACAGTTTACTTTTAATCTTTCTTTCTCTCTCTTTAAAAACATGGTTACATTTTTATTATTTTGGGGTATATCTGTGTAGAGGCACATATACCACAGTTCATGTACAGGGCAAAAGATAAGTAGCAGGAATCACTTCACTCTTTTCACCATGTGGGTCTTGGGGACTGAACTAGGATTTCAGGATTGACAGTTAGTACCTTTATCCATTGAGCCATCTCACTGGCCCTTAACCTTTACTTCTCAGCTATACCTTTGAAGCCTCCTCCTCTTCCTCTTCCTCCTTGTCCTCTTCCTCCTCCTCCACGTCGCCGTCCGTCTCCTCTGCGCAGGAAGCTCTCCCTCTCTTCCTCTGTTGGAGCTAATGACCAATCACTGAGTTCGTCTCTGTGGTCAGATTCTGTTTCAGAAGCATTTGATGCTTCAGAATTAGTTCCTATCGAAAGTTAAAAGTTATATACCATTGTCTGACTTTAAAAAAAGGTTAACAGAAGCTTCCAGAGATGAAGTTTCAGGGGTGATTCAATATTCTTCCCAATATAGAAGCCTACTAAAGAATATACTCATCTGTGTTTTAAATTCAAAGTGAAAGGCTTGCCATATTTGAAGTAATTTTTGTTATACATTTTAAAAAGGTGTTTTGTTAGCTGTCTAAGTTCAGATCTAAATGTGCCATATCTTTAAATAGCTGTGATCAATAGAGCAAAAATTGTCTAAAGCAATGTAATACTTTGATAATCAAAAACTTCTATAATGAGAGCTTTTAACAGATGCAGGGACAAAAGGATGTGCACATTTTGGCCAACTCAAAAAGCAGCCAATAAAGGCCACTGTGATTGTTGTGTTTCAGGGAAGGGGCTTTTGTGGGAATTATCCCCAATGAAAGGGGATATGCATTCCTGATGCATGGCCCACAATCTCCCTCCCATTCTCAGTGGGAATGACTGACCAAAAGATCACTATAAAACAACTGTTTATTTCTGAGGGGGTTAATGATATAGGGGATGGGGGGGAGAGCTGTATAGTAAGATGGAAATTCATTGGTCAAAAGAACAAACTGATAGGAGGAGGGTTAAGGGTTAGGTTCAAGGTTGGCCTTATGAGTAGGTGTCTTTCCCCACTCTGGAATATCACCTCTACTACCTCTCTCTCTTCCTCTGTTGGAGCTAATGAGCAATTATAGCTTCACCATTATAGCGTCACTCCTGTGGATCTTGAAGGCTTTTCCATCTTAAAGAGTTCCCTTTTGAAATGCAAATATTTGTGAGATGGATTATACCTTATACCATCATTAGCAAGTTACATAGTAGATACAGAGTTGAGCAAGAAAGACAGTAGGAACTCGTAGCTGGGCACTGGTTTCACTGAAAGTTACTGGGAGAAAAGAAAGAAGCACGGATAGAAGAGCTGGGAAGGCAAAGAAACACTTCGCCTACTTCTTGACTGTGCCTATGGCTGACTTTGGCCATGCCACTCAAAATCATCTTATGAGCCATAGGATGCAGACCCCTTATTTACACAGTCCATCCAGCAAGTATGACCAGCACATGCCTGACAAAAAATGAGCCACAGTACACAAATGAAAAAAGTTTTGGCTATACAGTAATAAAATCAGGAGAGGTCTTAGGTCATCAACACACAAGGGCTTAAGCAGATTTATCCCCAATTAGAATATGGACAGAACTCACAATTGCCCTGTGAACTATGTGTGTCATTAACAGGCTTTTACTCTACATGTCTCTTGAAACACAATTTGACCCACTGTGAGTTGGAAACCATGTAGTGAAAACTGTTATAATGGAGTTCTAATGAATATTAGAGATTAGCAGCTATTAAGTCTAGGAACAGATAAAGTTACTGAGGAAAATGCTTAGTTTGTACCTGAAGTATATCCAGGACCGCGTCTGCCGTGCCCCCTATTTCTGTAAGGTCTACTACCTCGACCCATTCCTTGACCATCATCAGTCACATAGCCTTTTTCCTTATCTGTACGATTTGGTGGTGGTCTAGAACTAGCTCCAATTTGTCGCAACTGCTCATCAATTTGTAATCTCTCCAAACGCAACTGGTCTACTTCCTATTTAAAATATACAAGATAACAGTAAAAATAATTTGACATTTTACTTAGTAATACCTTTCTCCTTTTCATCAGATAAAAAAAAAAGTATACTGGAAATATTTCGATTTCAGCTCTAAATTTACAGTAAACATTGTTAACCCAGAATTATTAGGAAATTGAATGGTTTCCTTAAAAAGAAAGATTACTGTTGATACACTTACTGATGTCAAGACTTAGAAATATAACAAAAACACTCAGTTTTAAAGTTATATTGAATAAATTTGAGTGATTTGGCACTGCTATTCAATCAGTCTATGGATAAGGCAGAGATACATTAGTTTGGGGACTCTGATATGAAATTGACTAAAACAATACTAAAATGTATAAAAATACAGATAAAGGACAGACATTTAAGGTTTAATCAACTAACCTTAAAAATCACACATAAATGAGGTCAATGAAATTATTTTGTCAGCAAATATTCTAATTTACTTAGTATTGCACTTGGGGTATATTTTTTAAAAGAACATGTAGTATATTTGGATTTAATTATATAATTAAGAATCACTTATTTTCAATGAAATATTTCTTTATATGAAGAAGAGGAAATCCCTAGGTTTCACATCAAAACACCTAACTCTCACATTATGCCTTGAAAAAGTTTAAAATGTTAAAACTCTGCTTAAACAAGTATTACAAACAATATACATAGGGTTGAACAAAATATATCAACTCCAGAATCCACTGATAGACCCTTATACATAAATGTACAGTAACACGGGATCTGTCGAATCTAGATGAAACTTTCACTTTAATCCTTGTCTTCCTAGCATATCCATGAGCTCACTTATTAGCTAGAGGGAATTAGATCTGTAACTACAGCAAATATTCAGTGTGTCAGTCAAGAAAAGGTAATTGAAACTAAGTTGTCAAAATCTTGGTTCTGACATGTGTGGGGAAAAAACGGTCAGACTGAGAATCCACAGAGAACTTTACTTGCTCTCTAAACCAGGAATCTGTAATAAACTGGGTAGGAGAAAGGAAAGACTAGCTGAATGAGTGGCTTCCTGCAAAGGTATATTTCTAGCTAATGGAATGTGTTATCTGGAAATTGCATAAGAGAATGGTATTCCAGTTATTCTACTTAGGTAAAGCAGTAAATTTTGGTGAGATGCTAGACCCAACCAAAAGATGATTTGGTGATGATAAGAATGGCAACAGAACAGCTGCCAGTAACAGACAAAATAGTCAATAGAGAAAAATAAATCAAAATATCTAAGAAAAAGCATTAATTGAAAGAACAAGGGACATGAAATAATGGAGCTCTGTCTATCTAGGTCACAATAATTATTTTTAGTGAAGATTATAAAGTAAAACATACAACAGATTGCACATAAAACACTGTCCAACAAAAAATAAATAAGCAAATCAAAGTGGCATCCTACCCATGCAAACCTTGCTGGATGAAACCTTCCCACTTTTATTTATTAACTGACCACCATTAAGAATGAACGAAATAACCAGGTACTGCACCATTTTTTTTCTTTTCACTCTTACTTACTAGAAGACTGATTCACATTTTATTCTTTAAGTCAGCAAACACATCTTAAGTTAAATAAATAAAATAGAACTTAGATTATTCTGTAGACTTTAAAAAAAAAGACCTATAGAATAAGTCTAATATATATTTTAACAAATAAGACGTGACAATGAAAACAATTAAGATTTCATTTCATTAAATTTTATATTTGGGCCAAAGGGAAATTGAAAAAGCATTTAGTCTAGGGTAGTGACTAGCCTAGGATCACATAGCTATTTCATAGATCTATTGCCAATCCCATGCTCTTTTTACTAATAGCCTCCAGGTTCCTACTTCCCAGCTTGCAAGCTAAAGGAGGCATAACAGTAAAATCAGTAAGATGAGCATATGCAAGAAAGCACAAATAGTTTATATTTTGATTAATTCAATATAGAGAAAAGCATGAAAAGTAAATATTTAAATAGAGGACTTCACGAAATGCCAGAATTTCCTTGATAAATAACATAGGAGGGACAACAAAGGCAAGTACATACAAAATTTAGATCAGAAAACATCCATAAAAGCTAGAAGGTTCAAATATATACATGCATATATATATATATATATATATATACACACACACACACACACACACACACACACACACACATATGTATATATAACATCATTACCTAAATTGTATCTAAAGGTTTAACAGAAGAAAAAAAATATATGAATGTATTGAGAACTGGGATATTATCCCTAAGATTTACAATTAAAAATTAGCTTAAGTTTTTAGAAGAAATAAACTAAAACAATGATATTTTATCTATTGTTTTTACAAGGTCATATACTGTTTTGCACAGCTTAGAAGGATCCTAGTTTTGGAAGAATTTATTATACAGTTTTTAATAATTCAGCCCAAGATTAGAAGTTAAAAGTCATCCTGTCCTCACCTTTAAATAGTTCAGGTGATAATCCAAAAGAACAGTGGCATTAGCGATGCTGTCTTTTGTTCCCACAAAAACAAATGGTACCATGCCCTGAAAAAGAAATTTTAACAGTGAACCTAAAGAACTAGTGATGGTTCATCTGAAAGCAAAAACAAAAACACCTAATGACTAAATCCCTAACATAAGGTCTGGTGAGCAATAAACACACAAACATCTGTTTAAAATATACATCAATATGTAAAACCAAGGGCAGATCAATGTAGTTATTTCTTAAATATCACATTGTTTTAGAGACTACCATTTAATGGTGACAAAATAACAAACATTTAACTAACAATTATGCAAGCTTTACTGTGGTAAGCCAGATGAACACTTATAGTTTAATTCATTAACTCTTAAGTTTTACCTAAATCAAATTCTGTTTAAAATCAGATACCAAGGATACAAATGTAAGAACCTCAATTTTGACAACCAAATCAACAAAATCCAATTCATGAAAATTAGAATTTAAATTAAAATACACTGAGTATTTTGTATAAGAACAAAAACCAAGGCAAAATCATAAGCATATTTAATAAGTACATAAAATTTCAAAAATGTTTTATGATAATCTTACAAAGTTCAATCATAAGAAAAACTTTGCTCTTCTATGTATACCACTTTATACAGGGATTGTTTTAAAGGTACAACCTAAATATTTATATTTCTTATCAGCATAGGAGAAGAAAAAACCCAAACCATTCCATATAACAACCAGTAGGGAAGCCTAGCCACAGGTGTACAAAGAGGAGACAAATAAGACACATTCTAAGCTGAGAAAAGTTCAATTGTTTTGCTACTGAAGAAATACATGATTATTGGTACTCATACACTAATACTGTAATACTATTAAGTAGTATTACAGTTATAAGTGTTTGGCAAAATATAGGAGGCCAAGAAGCTGTCCCTTGAACAAAGTGTCACCTTTCCTAAAGAACATTGCTTAGAACATGTAGCTATTGTTGGGATGCTTTCCCTGCTTATATTCAGTATACAATAGGTTTAGGATAGGAAGGGAAGAACACAGGATTTTCTCTATCCTTGTACAAGAACATTACTTTTGATGAAGAATAAAACTCAACCATCAAGAAATATTGCTTATAGGCTGATTATCATATAGTAGGCAAGGCAATGCTTCCTAGAAGCAGTGACTATCTGAACTATCAGGTGCTGAAGAAAACTTGTAAAGATTTTCTTTTTTTTGTACAAAATAAAAGATTCCCCCCCACAATACACCTTTTCTTTCTAGCACAGTCAACAAAGGCATTACATGTACTATTTCCAAGTGCCAAATATCAAGTCATGGACTACTACATGCTTTCCAATTAATCAAAACTAAGCTTTTAATTTTGTGCTATAGATTTAATTAGGCAGAATTTGAAGAACATCATTAAACCAATTTTCACTTATAACATGGTACAAACTATTAGAGTACCCAGTGACAACTCAAGTGTCTAATTAGAAGATCTGAATAAATAGAAAATATAGAATACCAATATTAGGACAAAGTGTTTTTCTTTTCTAAGATGAGAACAGGGATGTCCAACAGAAGGAGTATCCAATTCACTTGCAGTTTTAGTTTTTTGTTTTTTTTTTTTTATAAAATGGCATTTTGCTTTTAGTTTTTTCTGAGTTATACCATCCCTATTATAAGCAATTCTCATATACCAGGCAAGGGACCCTGACATCAAAGAGCTTACAATGTGGTTGAAGAGACCAACAAGAAAACATCTAAAAACATGCTCTGGGTGAGCACACAGGAGATGGAGCAGGTGGGAGACCTGTGGTAGGTACACAAGGAAAGCTTCACACACAACAGGGTCAAAGTGATAAGGCAAATGCAGGAAAAAGAACAGTCTGGGTAGAATAAACCCATACTTGGGTCTCTAGTGTATACATCTAGAAGCAGCAGAAATTATGATAAATTTTAGAGAATTCCACAAACTTTAGCAGGGATGAAACTTCCTATAAGACACAGTGGGACTGTAGAAAGACTGGTAGAAAATGACACTGGACATGTAAGGGAAGAACTTCTAAGTGGAATAAAGATGTTTAAGATTTAGCCCAGGGCTGTGGATCCAGATACCCACAAACACTCCTCTATCAGCCCCCAACCATGAGGCTAATTTGTAGTCTTTCTTAACAAGGGGGATAAACATTAAAATATCAACTTAAAATGTATTTTTCAAGGAATGGTTTCCTACCTGCCAAGCCTTGGGTTCAGGTTTCTGGGGTCCCCCTGCTACAATTGATGAAACCACTAACACCTAAAGCAGTATAAGGAATGCAAGTGATGTGATTAACTATAATGAACGATACACAGAAGCCTGAACGCAGGACTTTCACTGCAGGACTTCTAAATGCATTTCTAAATAGTTAGGTTAGTTCAAATAGTGAAAATCAGTTTCTAAAACATGGCTTAAGTTTAAGAAGTAACTAACATATCTAATAGAAGGTACACTTTGAGTTACAACACCTGCAAAATTTAAGGAGTTATAGCATGAAAAAAAAGTCCACCCTCAACAGAAAAAAAAGTGACCCCATTAGGTTTACAGCTTAAGATTTGTCACTGTGAATAAATTGAAAAATATGCATTATGCTGTTTTGTAATCTCATATGGTACCAAACCTATGTGAAAACAAAGAGTAAGAGTAGCCTACAAATCTAACCAGAGAAAACAGCCCAAATACCAAATGTGGAATCTGTGTCAAAGAAATTACTTTTAGTTTGGTTAGAGGTGACACATTAATTCTTACCCTCTGGACTTTTGTACTGTTAGGCTGAGAAAAATGGGTGTTTTCCTTTGAATCTAAATGTTTCTTTTCTTCAGAGGAATTAGGTCCAACCCTTGAATTACTGGAAGGTAGGGAACTTGGTGGCATAATTTCCTTGATAAAAAACATAAAACACAAAAAGGTTCCAATTTTATGAGTATTTAGTTCTATTACCCTGTCATGATGGTTTTTGTTAAGCATAGCCACTTAATTATTTATAAAGAAATCTGATAATTCAACCTATTAGGAACAAGCAATGTTTAAAGTTCACCTTTTCCCATTAACAATGTTGTTTAAGAATACAGATAACTGTAAAGTTTTTTGACATCTAAAATTACAGGCCACAAAAATTATGCAATTAAAGACCAAATCAGGGGTTAGAGAGAGATGGCTTTTAGTAGAGTTTAAGAGCATGTACTGTTCTTTCAGTGGAACCAAGTTTGGTTTCTAGCACCTGTGTCAGACAGCTCACAACTGAACTTTCTCCCCACCCCCCATCCCTACCCCCTCATACCCACAAACTTTATTGAACAAAAATAAACCTTAAAAAAACACTAGATTTAACTTCAATTAAAATAATCTTTCACAAAAGATAGCTAGTTAACATGAAAATTATAAGCTTGTGTGTGGACAGTATTTTGAGCGTACAATTGCATCAAGGGTTATGCTGTCCCTTTCCACACTCCATACAAATACTTAAAAGGTTACTCAAAGCCAGGCAGTGGTGGTGCACGACTGTAATCCCAGCACTCTGGGAGGCAGAGGCAGGTGGATTTCTAAGTTCGAGGCCAGCCTGGTCTACAGAGTGAGTTCCAGGACAGCCAGGGCTATGCAGATAAATGCTGTCTCGAAAAACAAAAAAACAAAACAAAACAAAACAAAACAAAAAGTTATACCAATAAGTGTATGTCCAGGTAGATAGGACTGAGAGTTATAAAAGTCATGTTGGAGGAAGTGACCTGATGTGCAGAAAAAAGTACACACAGAATGAACTCACTTATCATATTAACTAACAAAAGCATTTATAAAGGTTGTCCATGCATGCTTTTTTTTTGGTCATTAATGGCTGAACCAGTGATATATACTTTATAGTCACAAACTCATCAATAGTAGAGTACATGTCCAGTAGGCTTAAATTCCTGGATTTGATTCTTAATATCACAAAAAGAAAAAAAAAATGGATGCAATACAGGGGCCTCTGTACTAATACATTAAAAAAAAATCAAGACAAACAAAACTCTTTCCTCTTAGACAAGCCAGAAAAATAAGCACTATTACATACCTCTTCTTGTGGAATGTTTTTCTCATTTTCAGCCTCAATCCTCACCCTCACAACTCCTGACTTGTCCACGATCTCTTGAATCAGCTTTCCGTTTTTTCCTATTACTTTGCCTAAAATAAATAATTCATGTTTGGCTCTAAGACATCACTCAAATCATACAAGCATACTCCACTATAAACTATCTTACACACTCATATATATATATATACTGGATTGTAAGATTCAAAACAGAAACTTTTTTAAATGACAGTTTAATTATAAATTAGTCTCATTGATTAGGTCATTATTTAAACTCGTTTGGTCAGGTACTTCTAGCTGATTAATGTGAACTGACTGGGTAATTTTGAGATTACAATGGTAATTCAAAGAGAACCTTTTATCTCACATAAGAGTGTATACATGAAACTCATTGGTACTATGGTATTTAGCACTCTGTAAAGTTCTACAAAAGGAATTAAGGAAAAGAAGGATAATAAATGTATTTGTTTATTTCAATTCTCATCTAGCTCTGATTCACATTTCCTCATTTATACATAGGAACTATTACTAAAATTACATATGGCACATTTGCAAATGATGCTCTTAAGTTTCAAAGGAGCTTAGAAAGCTATCTAAATATCTAAAAGGTACAAAAATTCTTCAGGCTGGGGCTGGAGAAATGGCTCAGCAGTTAAGAGCACTGACTGCTCTTCCAAAGATCCTGAGTTCAATTCCCAGCAACCACATGGTGGCTCACAACCATCTGTAACAGGATCTGATGCCTTCTTCTGGTGTGTATGAAAACAGTGATACTGTACTCACATACATAAAAAATAAATAATCTTTAAAAAAATTCTTCAGGCCAATGTTACTAACAGAATATTATTTCTATGCATTAGTCACAATATACAGTAGCATATTCATAGATAAAGCACATTTTCAGGTAACTCAAAAACTACAATGAAAAGGATTATATGTATTCTTTAGTAACATCTGTTGAAAAATCTAATAGTAATAAATAGCAACTGATTGTTTGCCTTACTGAATAAAGTTCAATTATATATAAAATTAGGACATGGCTGCTTTCATAGCTACTGCCATACATGAGTGTAAAGCAAGAATTTATAAATTAAGCACTACTAATTCTAGAAACCTACACATGAGGCAAAGCAGATTCCAAGGGGAACCTAAAGCACTTATATAAGCCATGGGTGAAATGTTATTACATGCTTATTTTGCCTCCTCACTGGAGGAAAATTGGTGAAAAGGGAAAAGTTGTTTCCTAGCTATTTTAAATAACAAACTAGCAAAAGATCTTGCAGAAGGATTCATAGTTCTTATAATCAGAGCCACAGTTTTGACAGTATTGCTGTGTGTGGCTTCCTTACTCTTTTACCCTGAGCTCTTTGGTCTGGTCAGTGGCAAAACTCATGCCACTAAAGCAGGATTTCTAATCTAAAATCTATTATTATTTCTGCTCTACTCTACTTCAAATGAAATGCAAATACGTACAATAAAACCTACCTGGAGTATTCCCACAGTTTGTTTTTTCTTGTAAAATCCTTACATATTCATGAAAGTTGATCTTTATGTTATAGTAAATTAACATAAAGAAAAGTAGGATTTTAGCATGTTTCTATTGAGATAATATCTTAACTACCCTAAGTACTTTGTCTAAACAAATTCATTGTCCAAGTGTAGATAGAACATGCAAATTTTTAAGCAAGATAAATTGGTGTACATTCGGAAGAAGGCTTCTGAAAACTAGGTAATTGTAATGGTACCAAATACATATAAACATGTTCACCTACTATAGCACTATCAAAATAAATTTTAATGGACACCCATGGTTCTACCATAATCATCAGTTCACCTGTGCTATATATGTATTTTTTATACATCTCATATGTATGTTGGCAATACTACATTCACATACTTGTGTTGTAGCATATATGTAAACTAATTTTACTAGCATTTTTTCTTTACCGTCATTCTTTTCATTAATGGTTAAAAAATACCAGGACTCTTGGACACTTTTTTGGAGTCAGGATCTTGCTATGCCTACCCCATGCTATCCTTGAATTTGTGATCTTTGTGCCTCTGTCTCCTAAATACTGGGCTATTGCTAGTAATTTAAAATGACACTGGAAGATGATTACGATTAGCTATATACATAAACTACATAGGAAGTTTTATATATCTACATTCTATACATCTAATATATTCTATATTTATATGTCTACAAGAGGATTAAGAAGCAATATGCCCCAAATTCATTTATAAATTCAAAACATATTTTTAAAAATAAACCTATACCTGGTTTTGGTTTGTTCTATTAAAGAAAAATGAATAATTTGGGAATGTTTGTGAAAAAAGTGTCTATGCTAACACCCATCACAGTGCTGATTAGGAAACGGTATTTATCAATTTATAAAGAGCTACTATTGACTCCATAAAATCCAAGGACATTTGGTGTTAATTTATCTTTCAAACTTACTATGTCTAAGCGAGACATATCCAGATTTTGAACCCAGAGATAACTAACATGAATACTATCACTTTATCAAATATCACTAAACTATAAAAGCTTCAATATTTAGTCATTTTAGAAAAAAATCCAATGCTATGATAAAAAATATGCCTTGAGGAGGCTAGGTAAAAATTATCCTTTCAGACATTTATATGTCTGAACTAACAAAGTATTTCTTGTATATCTTCTCAAAATATAACCTTTGAATATATATTTTCTATACACTATAAGAACAGGCTACATCTTAAGACTGATTCAATCAGATTACATTTTTCAGTGATAAAAAGAGATTTAACTAGTATAGAAGTTTTGTGTACTGGAATTTTAATATTTGGGGTATATACCAATAGTTATTTTTAACTTACCTACTAAATTTCGTGGAACTTGAATGACATCTTCAGCAAATTCCAGAAAGCTTCTAGCCTTTTTCACTGCATCTTGATCCTAATAAAGAAGGGTGAGTGGGTGTAGTATCAAGACAAAAGATTTGACATTTGAAATACTATGTTTCCTTCTCTGAGGGGGGGCAACTGAATTATATGGTGAAATGATTACCTCTCCATAAATATGAAATGTGCAGGTATCCTCATCTAAATCAATAGCAGTGACGCCAGGTACTTTTCTAGCTTGCTGAATATTAGCACCATGAGTACCAATAGCTAGACCCATCAGATCTTCTCGTACGATAAACTGCTCATGAAATCTTGAGGCAAGCTGCCTTGAACTCTGAAGAGAAATGCCCAACTGATTAACATGTTTTATTAATTATTAAGACAATTTCATTTAGGTCAGCCATGCAAATTATCATGATCCTTTATTTCAGGGTCCTATAAATTGCCATAGTAGAAAAACTAACTTTAGAATCACATAAGAACACATAAGTTCTTTTGAGGCTACTGAAGGTCCATGCCATTTAAAACAGTTTTTTTTGTTGTTAACAGGAAAGAGCTTATTGACAGTTTTTCAAAGTTGTGTTTACAAACCTATCTGCAAGGTTGCCTTTGTTATTCAATGATATCCACAATGTAATAATTAAGAAGCAGACAAAATATCCCCAATTAAGAACAGCTCACTAGGTCTGACAGACTCCATTCAATTTAAGTACCAATTAAAAATGCTATCTTTAATAAAATTATTCACTGTACTTATTATGGATATATAAGTACTTTTTCTATAAATGGTGCCATTTTCATAATATATTACCAGGTATGGTGGGGGGTCTAAACATCCTTCTGCTGAAATGCGACATTAAGACAACACCCCCTTTCCCCAAACCCAAGGAAAAAAATTCCTAAAACTTTGTGATAATTTATTACAATAAAGATAAGTGAACACTCCCAGAACACAGAAATCTCAATTTTGTATTACTTATATGTTCAGCGTCTGTTAGATTTTATAATATGAATCCACAAAAACTTGATGAACTCTTTAAAATATTCAGCAATGACAAAATTAAGTTCCAATGACACAAAACATATGTGGATAACCACTCTTTAAGTAGCATATCAAAACTGAATGTTTATTTCTAGCATGTCATTAATGAAAACCAAGCAGATTAGTGGCTTATGTTGAAAATGGGTATTTCTTATAAGGATTTATGAACCTCTTTAATACTAGTAGTGAAAAAAATAGGCATGCACATAGTATATCATTACTCAACACACTAGATAATTGAATAAATATATCTAATGTAAGCAATTTTAAAAGAATAATAGTTTTTTTTTTTTTTTAATGTAATGGTAGTAAAGTATACAGAATCTTCGAGGATTTCCCAAGAAGTCACATTTTTGGATCTTGATTTATTACCCTGGTTCATTCTTCCCATTGATAATTTATGGATATAAGGAAACCAAAGGTATGATAAAGAACATTTAAGAAGAACTAGATGCTTAAGAAGAGATATATGAGTACATGTTCATAATACAATGAAATTAAGAAGGTTTCTATGGCCTAAAAGGTATAAAAAAAATCACTAAACTACAAAAGTGTGAACATGGGGATAACAAGAAAGAATGAGAGAAATAAAACTAATTAAACAGACCTCAACAGCCATTTGGCAAACAAAAGTAAATGTTTTCTGTTAAGAGTTCATCAATCACATACCAAGTTGGAAAGTGGCAATTTTCACAGCCTTGACAACCTTTTTTCATAATCTGCAATTTGAAACTCCCGTTTTCTTTTGCTGTATCAACTGATGATCCCCCCAACGAAATGAATAATGATGAGGGACTATTCAAATTGACAGTAATCTACTTGAGTTGGTACATTAAAACAAAACCCATTTAGTTTCTATGGTAATGAATGGAAGTACCAGATAGTTATCAATGAAAATAAATGCATGGTGATGGAAATTATTGGAGAATTAATAAAAGTAGATAAAATGCACCTTAAGAGACGAAATAGTAAGTTAGGAAAATAGCCTCTGGCAGGAATCTGAAGACAGGAGTTTTAAAGAGTGACAACCAATTAGAATGAATAAGTTCTATACCCTTTTAAACAGAGATAAACATACATAATGAAGATTATCTAATAAGATTAGATATTTAAATACTCTCCAGTACTTTAATGATAACATGTTACAAAGAAGAAGCATTGTCTCACTTTATAGCATCCTTGACAAACTTTTGGTAAAAATATGTCCAAAATTTCCTTAAAATACATGACTGCTGTGTAATTTCAAAAATCAGGCACGAAATTTTTAGTATGCTTATATTTTGTACAATTTAAATGTCCATACTGGAGGAAAATAGGAAATAGTAAAACAAGCTGTCCATACTTGAATTTGAGAACCATGTAATTATTTCTGGACAGCCTTACCAACAGTACTAGGGAAAGGAGCATACCTCCAGTTGTTTACTGGCTTCTTCATTTCTCAGTATAAGAGACAACTTGGTGCGCAGACTTCGAAAGTGCATGTCAATCAACATGTGGGCTCGCTTTGAGGTGACTTCATTGATGGACTGAGTGATTTAAAGTTAACAACACTGTTACCAAAGCAAATTCTCCAAATGAAATAAACCCAACTAGACAATTAAAAAACACTCACCAAAATTACCAGCTGATAATTTTCTGGATCATAAGTTACAGAGAAGGCACCAACTGCCTTTTTAAAATCCTTATGTGCTGATTCTTTGGCACACCTAGAAATAAAACATATTCATCATTAACATGAATGATCAACCAATCACTAGCACAAATATATACAGATAGAATTACACTAAAAACCAAAAATTTATACTAAATTTCTTCTATGTAAAATGCTAGCTCTATTTACAAAAATGTTCTTTTACTGTAAATCTGTGAAATAGAGCAAACATTTGACACAATAACGGGTAAAAAAAAAAGCAGCTAATTAACACATTTTTTATTTTTTGGAAAATTTTATTCATGAACACTGTACCTACATCACCCCTATCTCCTGTGTCACTCTAGCTATTATTTTAAGCATTTATTTACCCATGTGTTTCTGCATATGCACATTCATGATGTTATCCTAGATTAGTCTTAAACTCAATTACACAATTGAGGCTGGCCTCTACCTCCCTTGTTGAGACAACAGGTATGTACCATATCTGGCTGAACAGTTATGCTCTTAAGGAATTGCTATCAGGGTTATTAGATTGCTGAATAAACCACATTTGTGGGAATCACTTTTTTTCTGTATAATTCTTGATTTTCTTTATATGTCAATATTTTGTGTAGGCAAACTGAAAAATTATGAAGATAAACTACAGGGTATCTTAATTCTGTTTTTCTTTTAAAGAAGAGCAGCTATGTTTGTTGAAATAGAGTTGAAAACATAATACTTGCATACATCATCTCTAGAATTAAAAATAGAATTTCTATGTAGTCTGAATTATAATATGGCATTTATCTAGGGTAATAGTCCCACATCAAATTTATTGTACCTTTAAAAATTAATCTCTTATCTGAAGTGTTTAACATCATTCCAGATAAAAAATTAGAGACAGGATTTTCCAAGCCTCTTCAGCTCTAACTTAGTATGTATTTGTCCTGAAAATATTTTATCTAAAAGGGAAAGCATCAAGAGAAAACTTTGTAGTCTACAATGTGACTTTTGATAGAATTATCATTTTCAAAATCTTAAAAGCTTATGAAAAAATATGTTTGCAGAACTCAATGTAGATTTACAAACTTTAGCCATATATCAAGTAACAAATACAGGACTTGCTTGATTATATAACTAGGAAAAAAAGAATTTTTTCCCGTCACTACTGCAACCAAAGTACTTTTGCCAAATACAAAACATACTATATTAAAATTGACATTCTGAATTAGTAACCTGTATACAATATCTTAATTTATATATGCAAATATATATAGTAACCTGTACATAATATTTTAATTTATATATACCTATATATGTGCATATAAAAATGTGTATTTGTAAAAATACACACCCTTGCATGTTCCTAGCACTTTGTCATATAGCATTTTTTTTTTGTATATTAACTTACATTTGTCTTAAATCTTCTGGCACCTCCAGCTTGATCTTATGGAAAGTATCTTTAGTAGCAGGTTTGTTGGGATTAACGGATCGTAGACGCTCAATTGTGACGATCTCATTATATGTAGCATCACATGCTGCATATTCTATCACATAAAACTGAGAGAAATAAACAAGTCATTCTTAGCCATATTTTTAAAGGAAGGGAAACCTACATAACTTTTACTATTTTTTTGAGACAGGAACTCATAATAGCCCAGATTACCTAGTAATTACTATATAGCCACAGATGACTTTGAACCCTGATTTTTGTGACTCAGCCACTTAGTGCTGGGATTAAGGGGATAGATCACCATGCCTAGCTCCTATCATTTTAAAATATAAACTCTTGGGGGGGGGGACTTTAATCAATAGAAACAAATAGCATATAGTAAACTATCATGAAAATGTTTTTATAAAATGACTTAAAATTAGGCGGTAATTCAAAACAGACACCAAAATTAAAATGTGGGTTTAGAAAATGTAAATAGTATGAACAAATATGCATTTTCCTACCTCACCCTTTATCATCCTCACTTTAGCTAACCACCAACAGCAAGGTTCTTTTTCATTTGCTCTGGAATAAACCTACATAAAAATTATAAAACAGAATATTCATGATTAACATAATTCAGAAGCAGCAGACAATAGACATTGAGGACATCTTAAAAAGTCCTTATGTATCTTTGAAATCATATGCCATATGACTTCAACCAAACTGTATATTTATGTTGACTTAGACAAAGATACATAATTGGAAACAACTTGAGAACTCACGGTTAAAAGCACTTTGCTTACTTCTCTGATCTATGTCAGTAATATTTAGTACTCTTGACATGGACACTTGAGAAAAGCTGTTATCCATTACATGACTAGATTTTCTTCTGTAGGTATTCAATGATCTACAAAAATGTATCTGAAATCATGTAAGCATCATTTTATTTTATTAAAAAAATAATAAAACCAATCCAAAGTTATAGACAAAGGTGACAACTACCTGTTCACTAACAACTACCTGTTCACCTGTTCACTAATGATCGCTCAGCTCACTAGGGTCCTAGCCTTCATCTCTTCTGAAGGCTACTCTGCTTTTCTGGCTCCCCCTCTCCATGAAAATGGATAAATTTATTCTGGCAATCTTTGAATATCACTTTTCTGGCTTTCATACACTACTAATTTCAGCTCTAGTAATTATCTCTAAGGAAACCACTTCAAGTTCATTTGCAATAGAACTTAAGCTCCATGATCTGCTGTGTCATCTCACTAGCTTCTGGAGTAAGCTTTATAATGCATTTCATTGGGCTTCAACTGTCATGCAACTAAGTTGAAAAAACAAAATGATATTCTTTACCCCTCCAAAGTCTTACCATAGAAACAAACACATAAACTGGCCTTTAACACAGCAAGAAGACCACAGGGAAGGAGATACCCAAGGGTTTTTGAAAAAGAAAGGACACATCTATTTACTTGGTAATATTATGGGTACACATGTGGAGGTCAGAGGACAATCCCCAGGTTGGTCTTTCCTTCTACCATGCCAGTTCTGGGGATCTAACTCAGATCATCAGCCCTGGGAACAAGTACCCATATTTACTCAGCCATACCAGCAGCTTAAAGACCCACAGAGGTTTAGATGACATCTGTATTTACAATTAAGATTTCTTGTAAAGCCAAACCCAGAATACACTAAGTACAGTTTTAGGCTAATAAAAAGTATGTTATTTCTCATTTAAATTGCAGAGAAAAGAACACAGGTTTGAACATTCAGAGACCTCCAACTAGACCCTGAAATACCATTGCTGCCCCAGTATTATCTTCCATTTAGCTTTCTCTTCCTTCATATAACTTTCACCTGTTATGACATTAACTATTCCAGCTAGAATATAACCTCATCAAAGGAAGAAGACTGTCCCATTTTGATGTACCTGATAGCCTGAGAAGAAAATTAGCATTAAGGACCTAACTTCATGTTGCTTACCTCTAACAAGTACCTATTTATTTGCTTTCTTCATACTATAAATATGCATGAAACTGTAAAAAAAACAATGCATTTTTAAAAAGATCTCAAAATCAGGCTTAGGAAGTAGGAAGTAAAAGAGACTATAAAATTGTAAGATAAATAAGACTATAAGGACAAAGTTTAATACAAAACCAATTTTAAATGAGTAGAGAATCGCAAGTACAATGATTTTGATTGAGTTTCAACAGCACCTTTTATTCCAAAAGCTCAATGGTAGATGAGCAGGTAGTTCACAGTATGCCCTATAAAAGGACATTTGGGCTATATACGTGATAGAAAAGTTATAGGTTTAAAAATATATATCAGAAAGATTACTACTACTAAAATTAATTTTAGATTACTAGTCTATCAAATAAAATTAGTTCTTTTGTTTGTTTATTTTAAACAGGGTCTCTTTATGTAGACTTGGTTGTTCTAGAACTCAGTACCATAGACCTGGTGGACCTTGAATTCATGAGGTCCACATGCCAGTTTCCTGAGTGCTGGATTTAAAGGCCATGTGCCACCACAACTGGCTCTAGAATTCTTAAAAAAAATTCCTTTAGAGGTAAGGCTCACATGCATGAAGAACTGGCTTCTAACTTGCTATGTAGCCAATGATGAACTATAAATTCCTGATCCTCCAACCTCCACCTCATAAGGGCTGAAGATCATAGGCATAGAATATCATATTCATACTTTGTTAGAATTATTACTTTCCTTTGTAAAACTATTTTTCCAAATTCATTTTGCTTAAAAAGTGAATAGAATAGTAACAAATATAAAAAGTATTATCTACACAAAGATTTAGAGATATGGCAAAGGTATACTAATGGGGTAAAGGAACTTGGAACAATAACAAGATATTCCCTGAGTGTGGCTGAATAGCCAAATATAAGTACCATATAACATTTCAAATCATTAACTAAAAGGGATACTCAAAAGAATATGCCCATTTCAACTTTAACACTCAAGGTAGTTTAAATACTGTTAAAAGCAAGGCATATTTTAAGAGAAAATTACACAGATGCCCTCAGTCCTTGGTTATTTCACGGCTTGGGGAACTCACCTCAACTTCATCACTTTCGTTTATATCTTTATTATAACCTACAGGTGGTGGGAATCTCACATCATGGAATGGAATCTGTCTGTCTGGCTGCCAGCTGAAAATAAACAAAATATTATTTGACATGCTTTTGGTGTTTAATGCAAACAGTGAACATGCTGCAATCACCTTTGGTTAAGTGTGACTCTTTTCCTGGTTTAGAGAAGCAAATGCCTTCAAATGGCCAGTTTTTGCTGAGCAGTGCATAATGGCAATATACAGACATTTAAAAGAAATCTACATGCAGCATAGCAACTTGGGTTTCCACATAAGTTTTTCTAAAGACAACAGATCAAAATTATTATTAAAAAGGTTTTTCTTCTAATAATTTTAACTCAGACTTTTAAAACCCACATTTATAACAGAAATTCCTTTGATGCTTATTGCAATTAGTATTGACAATTGTTAGTATTATCATCAACATAGTTCTACTTGCAAAATAATTCTGACTACATTCCATCAACCACAGAAACTATTCTCTACTTCCCAAAGCAAAATGGCAGTCAGCACATTAGCAATTCTTGACTCACTTGTCCCCCTTTAAATTTTAGATCCCACGAGGTAGTCAATTCTTGCCATAGGTAGCTGGATGCTGATCTACCGATGTATCAGCATGGACTGGGTTGGTGGGGGGGGGGGGTGTCTCCTAAACCATAGAAACCCAATGCAGACAGCCTACAGGAGTTCAATTAAATTGTCTAATTTCTTAATTTAAAATACTGCATAGTTTTAAAACACCATTTTTTTTTTTACTTACAAAGACATAAAATACCAAGTAACAAATTTTATAAGGACACTAGATGATTCAATCTCTTAGAGCAGTTACTTTTTCCATTAAGAAAACAGATCTGTTCTGTATAAAAACTTCTGTGCCTACGTGTCTATGAATGTGCGTGGAGAGGCCAGAAGAGAGTATCAGATAGCCTGGAACTAAAGTTTCAGGTGTGGAGAACTGAATAACAGTCCTTTGTAAGAACAGCAAGTATCCTTAACTGCTGCTGAGTAATCTTACTAGCTTCATAAAATGTCTATATTTTGATATAGGATATTTTAATAAAACTGTTGAGGAATATTTATTTGTCTTTTTTTCCTTTCTGTTTACAAGAAATATTGCACAAGAGGACAAATAAGTCAGAATTTGTGAAAATCTGTTGAGTGATGAAATTAGACTGACTCCTCCTGTAACTTATGAATATATTTGGAAAGAGTATAATTAAAATAAAGCAGAAAGGCTTTCTTGTATCCACTGATAACTAGTGACTTTTAACTTGTTACAAACTGTGAGATACATTTCAGTTGTATCCACTGATAACTAGTGACTTTTAACTTGTTACAAACTGTCAGATACATTTCAGTTGTATCCACTGATAACTAGTGACTTTTAACTTGTTACAAACTGTCAGATACATTTCAGTTGTATCCACTGATAACTAGTGACTTTTAACTTGTTACAAACTGTCAGATACATTTCAGTTGTATCCACTGATAACTAGTGACTTTCAACATGTTACAAACTGTCAGATACACAAATGCAAAACATAAATATCTTGGTTCTAAAGAAGTAACAATGACTTTAACTTTAACAAAGACTTTGTATCTTTAAGTACAGATACAAAGATGTTAAATACAGAAGGTTAAAAACTAAGCTATTCTTTCTAAAAGAAAGGATCCTATTCTATGAAATATACTGTGCTTCCTTTTACATTTTCCCGATGAATCTTTTTCTTCCTTCATCCCCCTTTTTAGATAGAAGCCAAAAAAAGAAGCACACAAAGAAAAAAGATTCTGCTTAATAGTTTACAGTTCATAGGAGAAACTAAGAGTAGTGAATCAAAATGACTATTTTTGAAAACAGTGTTTTACTAGTGAAGGAAATAAGCAGATAAAAATATAATCGCAATGAAGCTAAAAGCATGGCTTAGCAATTAAATAATTTCTACAGCGAATCTTAATTTGTTCTCAGCCTCCTTGTTGGGCAACTTACAAATAAATGCCTCTAACTCCAGCTCCAGAGATTTGATGCCTTTAGCCTCCATTAACATCTGCACTCTTGTTGCACATACTCACACAGATACACATTCATGAACATAATTAAAGTAAAAATAATAGTTTAAATACAAAAAAAAGATTATCCCCCAAATTACCCATGATACCTTCAATAGATGTGTGATATTATACTTGTCTATTGTTTAATGATGGATACTTAAAAAGTAAAAAGGCAATTATGGAACTTTTGTCTTTACACATTCAGGCAAAGATATTCTATTCAAACTTGTAGACTAACATTATTAGTCTGGAGCACTGAACAGGGTTTAATATTCTGTTAGTGCTTTCATCTATATCCTTCTAAATGTGTATCAGGCATCAAAGGTTACTACTTTGTCCTATTGATAGCTTAAAGAATCTAAGCTTATGGTCTAACTTCAGATTTTTATAGACAGTGAAATACAGGTCTATCCTTAATATTTTAGAAGCAAGGTATTTGTTTTATTGCTCAGTAACTGTGTCACCGACTGAAGTTTGGGAGATTTACTGAGATATAATTTATCAACCAATGAAATGATAATATTTATACTATTGACTTTTTCATATAGCCCATATTCCTAGATCTTTAAGTATTATTTTATGATCTAGAAACAAAAAGCAGTAATGATTACCTGCCATTATTATTGATTAAAAATATATAAAAAAATAAAAATAACCTAATAAGAAAGCATAATTTCTTCTAGTAAAATCAACCATATAATTAAAAATCAATATAAAATCTACAACCATTTTTATTGTAAACATCCATAAATTCCCACAAACTGTTTAAACTTTCAGCTCATTGAGAAGAATGTATTTTTGTTTTCATAATCAAATGGACTTAAGGATCAAGATTATATAGTAAGGATCTCTGAAGTCAATCATTAGCAAAAGAGGGCCTCCCACTGATTTAATACTGAGTTCTCTGGGAACCTCATTTTGTAATAGGAAAAAACACTCAAATCAGAATTTATTTTGCAAAACGAGGAAAAAAGGAATGGGTATAAAACATTAAAAGTCTTCAACATTAAGATTATATAGTGAGAAACTTACTTGTTTTCAAAAGCAACTGTTATAGAATCTTCATGGACATCTTTTACAAATGCCTGCAAGGAAAACCACAACAAATTAACTTTTAAGCTTGAAGAGCTCTGAAATTAAATTTTAGAGATATTTAAGAATAAAATGAATCGTTGAAAATCAGTTTCTGATGTCCCTTTCTTCACCAATCTATTTTGCTAGGTACTATATATTAGGCTTTAGGACTACAAATAATATAATACTAAATAAGAAAATTTGTCTCAGAGTTTAGCATCTCAAAGAGATTGCTACACTGGCCATGGAAATTTAGTGTTGAGTATGAAGTTAGAGGTACACTTTAGGCTACATTATTAAAAATTAAGAAACTTATTCTAGAACCACATGCCTAGCAGTAAAAATATGCCCGTAACTTATCCATAAGTGCTCTATTGACCTTTTCCTCTTTTCACTTACCTATCTTCTATTTGCTTTTTAGGTTTCAATTCAGGTAGAAACTGCAACTAACTTAAATTTAGATTATGCACTATTATCTCGAAAATACTTAGAATGAATTCAATGAACATCTACTAAGTAAGTGGACTGCTGCCTAAGATGTTCCTCTCCTAGCCCTGGTGTAAGGTCTGTTTTTTGGTAGTGCCATTACTTTGAAAAGGGAAGATATACTGGAAAGGTGACGTTTCTACTGACCCTTAAAGTATAAGGACAAACTAGCCAAAGACAGTAGAGGATAGAGAAAGACAACAAAAAGCATCTTGAGATTGTAAAAAAAAAAAAAAAAAAAAAAAAAAAAAAAAAAAAAAAAATCAATAAGAAAGCTGAGACGGAAGAATACAACTCAAGCAATAAATCTTCCCTTGAGAAGACAGCAGCACCAGCAAACCCTGCTCAAACTAGTGACAAAGTTATTTCCCCAGGATTCATTTCAGCAATATGGCACTGGCAGCACACCTTGGTGACTACCAGCTTTTACATGTATAATAAAAATTATGGAAAGTCCCACCCAATTTGCAAAAGTAATATCAGAGGCCAGACAAGCAATATGTGTATCAGGGATAAAATCCCTATTGGGAGCCCCTAAATGATGATATAAAGCCAACAATACAAAGGAGACTTCAAACAGCAGGAATATGAACTATGAGTCCATAAGCTGCAGGGAGCAGGCACAATATATCCTTATATTTACAGGTTTAAATAACGATGAATCCAAATTTTCTTCCCATCCATCTTATGTTGTTTATTTCCCATATGTATTTAAATGATTAAAAATTTTACAATATATTTGAACAACTGTGGTTTACTATTATTCTGATACTTTAGTATATAGCCTATTTCATAAGCAAGCATGCATCCAGTGTGCTAAGGAATTGTTTATCCTATTCAACAATAACTGTACCTGATTTTGAATTAAAAGTTGTGAGAACAGTTCACTCAGGACCTTTGTTTTATATATTATAGAATAAAATTATGGAGAAGAGGAAGGTGTCCTTTGTCCTCAGACAGAAGCTAATACCAAGTTAATAATGTATTTCTGGGGGAGATTATTAGACTGCCATCTAAAATCAAGACATCTATTATCCTTCATTTACTAAAAACAGGAAAAGGTAACCACTGTCCTCATAATCTTTGAAAGCTGTATGATGTTTGCATGCCTTGGCAACAGTACAACAGTGTATGTAACAGTACTAGTTCTTTAGAGTACAGTATATACTGAAAAAGTTAAACTCTTTAGTCAGCAAACCGAACTTTGGTACAGTTGGGTGGAAAATTGTCCTTTGCAAAGCAAAGTCTTTCAAAAGCTGGTCTTTGCTGTTTGTATTGTCTATGGTAGCCAGAAATGACCTATGGCTATTTACATTAAAATTAATTACAATTAAATTCGGTCACCCATACACCTGTCACATTTTGAGTGTTCAAGAGCTATGGATGGATCAATGGCTATTGTAGCATGCCCTATTGCTTTATTTACATTTACAGAGTTAAGAGTTTTCAAACTAACCATAAAAGTCAGCCTTAGTCTTATGGCTATACTATATGGCTGTATTCTTTTTTTCTCCTTACTTGCCTAAATTATTATCTAGTTTAATCATTATGCATTCAGTACATTTGCCTATTTCCTAAAAATGAAGTGTTCTTTCAAAGGAGAGCTGTAAATGGTATAACAGAGAGAGAGAGAGAGAGAGAGAGAGAGAGAGAGAGAGAGAGAGAGAGAGAGAGCAAAAAAGCCAAAAAATAAAAGAGGCAAAAAGAAATGTTTTCACAGTCCTAGAATATAATTCTGGATGAAAAGTGTCAGAAATAGTTTGAGTAATCATCGCATCCCCACAGAGCCAGTGCCACAGTGTTAATGAGGCTTATCTATGTATAGATATTTGCATGATTGTTTCAAAAATCAGTCGTTTTAGTCACTGTTTGCATTGTAACTGATATAGAAGGCATTTAATACCTTCTGGTTACTGCTTTACTAAGTAAATAAAAGAATCCCATCTGTGGACTCTGCCCTGCACACACAGTAAAGACAAGACATCCTGTCAGTTCTAAAGTCTTTTAGCAAATCTCCCCCACAGATTTTATATCTTTCTATGTGTTCTTATCATACTTCTTTTTTAAAACCTCTCTCTTAACTCATTCATAGGGTTTCTCTAGAGAGCTATCACCTCATCTACCAACTTGAAAAACTTCATTTTGCTGTGATTCTTTCCTATCATGATAAGTTGATGTTTGTAAAAACAACAGGTTGAGAAGATTTCTGTGATATACTCAAAGGCAGATTAGATGAATGCTCAAAGAGTTTCACCGCACCTGAAATGTAGGGCTATTAATGGGATCAGAGAACTTAGAGGTTGAGTTTTGTTATGAATTAAATATAGGCTCTAAAATCTTGGCTCTATCACATAACAGTTGCAGGATTTAGGAACCTCAGATTCCTCATTTTTTAACTAAAGACCTAGACCAGCCTTTTAAAGTTGTAATGTAACTATATACATATATAATTTTCATAAAAGATACAGAACTATAAATGCCTTTGTATTTCAGAATGTTAAATTCTCCCTCTATACTTTAAAAAGGCTTTAATGAAGCTATCAAACCAGAAGTTCTTAAGGGCAGGACTAAAGATTACATACAGTTCTCTACAGGCAGTCAGTCACTCGACAGTGCTAATGTTTTCCTAAGGAGAGATAAGACTTATCCATTGATAATCATGACAGATCCAAACACTGCTATTTAGGAAACTAAATGAAAGTATCAACAGTCAAATAAAGGGTAAAGGCTTAAAAAGTAAGATACACCAAGAAGGAATAGTTTGACAAAATTACTAAATAATAATGGTAATCTTTTGAAAAAAAAAGATTAAAAAAAGCAGTGACCAAACACACTAAGGTTGTTCACCAGGGGAAAAACAAAAATTAAGTCATCATAGCATCCCCCATTTAATGACAACTGGGCCAAGTCATAGCCAGAGGATATATAATAACCAGAACTATCTAATGTAAACACTACTTTATTAAACTGGTGCAGAAAGAACAAAAAGTCCAGTCGTATTTGGGTAAACTTTTATTCCTTTAAGACTTCTTCACATAGCTTAAGTTTTAAGATATCAAACTAGGGGTTAGAAAATCTAGTACCTATATTCCAGCTCATAACAATCTGTACATCTAACCCCAGGGGACCTGATACCCTCTTTTATAACTTCCTTGGTGCACAGACATACATGTAGGTAAAACACTTTCCTCCTAGAGCTAAATTACAGGGACATATAAGATGTGCGAGTCAAACCCAAGGTTTCATATATACAGTGAACTTTTACTCTCCCCACTTCACATGCAGGCCCTAGCAATATAAAAGAATGAACAATAAAACAATAGTTCTTCCATAAGTTCTAAGAATATGATTCACTCTGACTAAAGACATCAGTTACAAAGAAAACAGCATCTACTGACCTGTTTTCCTGATGTTTATATACTGTTCATATAAGTTACAGTTTTTCAGGTTTAGTGAGTTCCTAGGGTAACTAACAAAAGCAAGTTTCACAGCAGAGTCAAAGCTTTGTAATCGTATCTTTCCTTAATAAGAATTTATAGGAAATTATTTCAAACCAGAAGGGTTAATAAAAATGAATACTGATACATTAACTGGAGATTAATGACATCTTTGTGTCCAGTTTAAAAAACAATTATACAATTGTAGTTACGGGATGCTAAGGCAATGCCATAGTAACAAATATGAGCAAAGTATAATTATAATGAAATTGAAAAGTGGGCAACAAATAGAATCTACTTTATTTCTTCAAGCTGAATTTTATCACTTCATTGTTAAAAGTCTGATTTCAAATCCCAGATCCAAAACTTTCAGCATCCTGACAAGCACTAGTAATTATCTCATCTCCCTGAATATCTATGCCCCTTAAATAAATTAAAACATTGGGAGGAAATTAATAGAGGCAAAGTAGTGCCTAAGACTCCACACTTGGTAATAACTATTACCATAACCATGATCCCCACCATCTCCCAGAGTAGGCCAGAATCTGAGCTCCTAAGTACTACACTGCATAAAATTAGTAATTTTGAGGTTATCAAAATACATGAGTATAGAACTGGAATTGGACATTTTCAAGGTGGGGTGTTGCATTTACAAAGACACAAAATCTTACAAAGGATATGTTGATTTAGGAAGATAAAATATGGTAATTTACATCATTCATTTCTTTAACATGCAAATTAACACCGATACTTGAAGATTGCTAGATTTCAGAGAAAACCATGAATGTGAGTTTATTTAAATTTTATGTAGGCTTATAAATTTCTAAAGCTTGTGAAAGTTTGTGGTAAATCATGTATTTCTACAAGCCAATGTAGCTAAAATAATATATACGCTGAGCACTAAATACTTTGTAACCCCCTCCCCCTTTAAAGATAGGGTCTTACTACGTAGCCCTGGCTGGCATGCAACTCAAGAGATCCACTAGCCAATGCCTCCCAGGTGCTAGGATTACAGGTGTGATCCACCAAACCTGGCATTAAAAGACTTCAAATGTATATTATTGTGTATCAATAAAGTACTATATATGGTAACAATATTCAGCTAATGGGAGTCTATTCTCAGATGCTGGGCTTAAAACTAAGATGACAATATATTTGTGAATTTGCATAATTACACATAATTAGATATTAGCCATTATAGCTTGAAATTTAAAAGTTTTGTATATATCTTTAACATGGTTTACTAATTTTTATACTAGAATATGAAACCTAGAAATCTTTGCATATGGAGTACTCTCACATCTGAATGGCACACATTCTATATCAAAATGAAGTTAATGCATTATCATTCTCAACATACTCAAACTGTAATACACAAAAAAAACCTACAAGGGGCAGATGCATCTTGAATAAAGATGTATAGAAGTGCTTTGCAACATTACTGTTTTAAGCAATGCTTTTTAAAGATCATGTGAGACACAAATCAAAGTTTCTTCAGATTTTAAATATAACAGGTCTGAAAGGCTCAAAAACTAGTGCATGTTACCAACTTTTTCCAGGTTAAACAACAAAATTACCAAAAACAAACAAACAAACAAACAAACAAACAAAAAGGCCTAAAAGTAGAAGCCCTGGTGAGTACTAAGCCTAACTTTCAAATTTTAAAAAATAAACACCAAAAAAAGAGCCAGGTCTTGAAATGGCTCAGAAGGTAAAGGCTTGCAGACCTGAGTTCCATCCCCAGTAGCCACATGGTGGAGACAGACAACTCCTGAAATGTGTCCTCTGACAAATTTGGCATGAGATGTAAATAAGCATCCACTCACCCTCATAGTCACAAATAAATCTAATAATTTTAAAAATTAAACAGCAATAGAAAAAAATCCAAACTAGAACTGGTTGGCCGTTACCATGCCAGAAGCATGCTTTGTGAATTTGAAATCTTCATTTTAGTGATCATTTAGAGAAAGAATCAAATCATCCCTACAATGTGTTCTATATAGTTATTCTGTAAACTTAATGTGCTCAGGGGATGTATAACTATCCTTTACAATACAGTAGTTCTAGAAAGCAAATCAAAGACTAAATTCAATTATATTGAATTTGACTTACTTCGTTTTAAATTTTTTATTTCTACCAATTTAATGAACAAGGTCCCTTGTTTTTCCATAATGGTCTTTACTTCTCATCTGTGTTATCAGTTTCACCAGAAAACAACTCAGCATGTCTCCACTTTATGTTTCCAGTCAATATTCGAAGTGATGTAAAATTTAAACCTTTTTCAGGATACTCAGTACCCTTCTCTTAATATAGACCAGTTGAAACGTAACAAAACAAAACAAACCCCACCAAAACCAAATTTAAACACAATAGCAATTTTTCAACATTTAGAAAAAGTACTACGTGACCCCTCAGGGAATCAAAGGATAATTTATAACCTATTCCTTTTTGTTCACCTTCAAATTAAGAAGTTGCTGAAAAACAATGCCAGGAAAAGAGCCAGGGGATTAATAGTGAAAACAGAGCACTTAAAAAAAAATTTCCACTCAGTTTTCAAGCAAAATTACTGGGGCCAAGAAATCCTTCAAGAGTAGGATGTGCTACTTGTCTTACATGGCAAGCCAACTTCATTAAAAGCCACTAACAGTGGACTCAAATCTAAGCTGGTATTAGAGATGAACAAAATACTACTTAAGTATTATCCCTTGCTCATCTGTGTCTCAGTGCCCCAACTCTAGCAACTAAAACTGTCATTCTAGAACCTAGAAATCTTCTAATGCAAACTAACCCAAACTAACTGGAACATTTTTTATTACAGCAAATTAAAAAAAAAAAACTGCACTGATAAAATTAGTAACATAAATGCTGTGTTCTGTCTCCTTCAATATACAACAAAAAGGATATATTTTAGTATAAACAAGTATTTTACAAACTTCCCTCATTCAGTAATTATCTTCCAGTCAATGTCTCCATAAAAAGCAATTTACCAAGTCACTTTTCCTGAGTTTAGCCTAGTATGTCGCATTTGAAATGTCCAAGTTATTCTACAATAAACTTAAAACTGCTGGACAATGGCAAAAGCTACTTTTCATGCTTCCTTCTTCATGCACCTTCTGTTAATAAAATATTCTAGTGAGGTGGGCCTTACAGAGCTTTTAAACATTGAAAAAAGGAGACTCTATAACATTGCTAGATCTACATTGCAGTATCAAGAATCATACTACAGTACATATATTTTAAGATTCCTTTAAAATTATACGATGTTACTTGATACTCAATGGTATAAAAAACTCTCAGTAGTTCCATGAATGCCTTATTTAAAACCTCAAGAATATAGCCAACTACAACACTGCCAAAGTCAAAGCGAATATACTCAAGTTTATACACTTCAGCGCACAGAACAGACATTCTAAACCGTCCTGGTAAAAATTCAGTAGCAATCCTACAGTCCCCGTTAATTTCCTGAAGTTCTGTGGCACAAATTCGGGTCCTTGAGAACTTAAACACAAAGGAAAATTTAAAATAAGCAGACTTAGTAATATTTTTAGAAGGCGCAACATGCGTATCCCTGAATTTCTCCCAGTTGGTTAAGAGGCTAGGAGGCCGTGGATATCGGCTTTGGCTAGCGGTTTAAACGGCTCTCAGATGTCATGGTCTTTCAGAAACTTTTAGGTCTAAAACCCTCCTTCGAAATTCACAAAGAGGCCACTAAAGAGCCATTGTGATTCCGGGCTGCCTATAGCTTCTTACTACTCCCTCCACACCCCTCGCCCAGAACCGGGGAGCTCTCCAAAGTCTGGACTGTGGGCCAAAAACCGGGAGCCCAAGACTCCTAACGGCCGTCCCGCAGGGCAGGGGGCGGCGGGGCTGAGGCTCCCCCGTTTCCCTCACGGCTCCCCGCGCGTCAGGCCCCGAACCCACTGGGAGAGGATTATTTGGGAAAGCAGGACTAAGCCGCTGCTGCTACTTCCAGCGGCACCGGCCCTATGGCCAGATCCCCTGCCCTCGCATTCTCGCTTAGCTGACCGAACTCGGCCGCTCAATCGCCCTCAGCTCCCCGGGCTCCTTTCGCGTTCTGCCAGGCGCCGGGGCCTCAGGCGGGAGTCAGAGCGCTGAGGCGGGCTCTAGGCCCCGACTCCGCCGCTCCCACACAACCGACAGCCCGCCGCTCCCACCGTGCCTGAGGGGCCCGCCCGCCGCCCTGGACACAAGGGAGGGAGGGAGGCCGAGGACCGGGCCTGTCCGGTAGCCGGTTACCTTGTAGAAAGCGCCATTGGAGCCCCGCACTTCCACCACCAGCTCCTCCATCTTCTCGTCCGTCCTCGAGCCGGGAGCCCGCCTCCGAGAGGTGGGCTGCAGGCGCTCGTGGCCCAGCCGTCGCCGCCGCCGCCGCCGCGTTACCGCACGCCACCCGGCAGCGGCGCCGCCGTCACTGCCACCGCCCGCGCTCGCCGTCCGTTGGCTTCACTGCCCGCCCTCTCAGGCGCGGCCCCTCACCGGAAGTGAAACCGAAACGCTCCCCAGCGCCTGACTGACTGAGGCGGAGGGCTCAGCCGCGCCTCCTGTAAACAGTCAAACGACATCATGTGACCAGCACAGCCCCTCCCCTTTGACCCCGCCCCCTCCGCTCCGCCCTCTTCTCCTCCTGGGCAGCCAAGCACGCGCATGCGCCCTCCTAGGTACCTGCCAGGGTACCGGGGCGCACCCTTTGGCGCGCGCACGCAGAGAAAGGCGGGAAAGCTTAAAGGGTAGTAACAGGTCTCTCTGCCTATGGCCCTCCGCAGGGACTAGAGGCCTCTTCTATACAGGAGGAAGCGAGATCATGGGAAACGGCCTCCAGTTGTTGAAAGTGGGGCCCGACCAGAAGTGGAGGGGCTTTGGGTAGATTTCTCACCGCACTGGCTTGGGACCTGTCTGAACTGGAAGTCGGGGCGAGAGGGGAAGCCAAAAAAATGGTAAATTCGATTGGAGAACACTTTGATCTAGGAACAGTGATAACCACATTGACCCCGTCTTCTGGGACCCTTATGGCCAGAGTGCAAAGTACATCACTGCTCTACTACCTAGATGTTTGGGGAAGTATTGTGGGAACTTTGAGTATTTTTTAAGGGCCTATAGGGTGTGCCAGAACTTCAGGAAATGTTATCACTTTCTCAGACAGTGCTGTCCTGCACGTTTCCGTTCATACTTTTACTTGGAATTCGTAATAAAAAGAGGAGAGAGAGAGAGAGATACACTTGTTAATTTCCTTTTACTTGACTTCTGCCTCTTCTAAGTGTACCAGAGGGAGGGCATCAGCAAAACAGTCATGCAGCTCTCTGCCTTTGCTTTTCTATAGCAGAACCAAAATAGCCTTTCCCCTCTTCGGCCTCTGTACTGGGCTTATATCCAGTCTGACCCATGCTCCCTTAATCCAGAAGGCTTGCATCCAACTGAGAAGTTCATTGAATGTGCCAAGCACTGTAGTAAGTACCAGTGAGTCCTTGGTGAGGTAGCAGCAAAAAACTGTCACTGTTGAAAATTGAAAGCTACATGAGTAGATGGGCAAAATTCAGCTTCTCAAAACTGTAAGTGTGGGGCTGGAAAGGTGGCTCGAGGGAGTAAAACATTTGCTATGTGAGCATGAAATACTGAATTTTCAAATTCCTAGAATCCATATAAAGCTGGGCCTAAGTGCCTAAGTAAGCATTCCCACAAAGTTGGTTCCCCAGAAGTTCACAGGCCAGGGTGCTGTATCTAGCTTTGAACAACAAAAAGAGAGTCTCTGTCCCTGAGTAGAAGGCAAGAACTGCATTGGAAGTTGTCCTTTGACCTCCACACATATCCTGGGGCATATGTGTGCCCATACGTACACACATGGATGCATATCTACACATATTCACATGAAGAAAAATATAAATATGGAATTGCAACTGTGATGAAATCTATAAAGTGTAGATATATCTTTTACAGTTGGATATGAACCTACCTGTCTGTGGTGTGACATTGGTGAGCACAGAAGCAACATGATTCCAGCTGGAATGTGACAAGAAAGACTTATTTGGAAGTGTGCATTTCAAAGAGCAAGGGTGAGTTGTCCCAGGCAGATGGCATCATACTAGGACGAAGAGCACATGAGGCTTCCAGTTCCCAGCCTGCCCCAGCCAGAACAATATTAATGCTGTTGGAACTCCACCTTTAAGGCACTGGATCAAGGTCCACATTCCTTGAGGCTATGATAAACAGCAATGACCCATTGAACTAGGGTCTTCGGACTAACCACAATATATTATGAATCCTGTAGGGCTGAATACAAATTTCACCATAGACCAGATGGGGCATAACATTACCTTTAACTCAAGTGTAATAAAAGAAGACATGTTGATTGTGAAGATTCTATCTTCCAAGTGTAAGATATGTAGTTTACTCAGGGCTTTCAAACATATCAGTACTTCACAAAGGTTATTGTCCTAAGGCATAGTTTCATGATTTCACAACCCTGTGCATACCTTTCTTTTCCCTTAAAGTTATTAGGAGTATGAGATAGAATTTGTGTAGTTATTTCTCTTCAGATACAAAAATTTCAGTGAGTGTTTATTTCAACTCTGAGCATGCTCACCATTAGTTCTTACATGGTCCCTCTTTTGCTCATATTATTGTGTATGCTACTTGTCTCATTTTTCTAGAAAACAGTTGTAATGTTTGACATATCATTAATAGTTTAAGATAGTATTTTTAAAGACAGTTTTTCTTGTAGGGTACGTTGGCCAGAACTCAGAATTAGTTGAGGCTATTCTTGAATTCCCTGTTCTTCTAGAGTGCTGGCATAAAAGACATGTCCCACCAAGTCGGCCAAAAAATAGATAGTATATGGATATGCCTTTTGCATATACAGAGATGGTACTAGACTGTAAATCTGTTTCTCATGGCTACCATTAAATTTGTATTTTTAAATTTTATTTTGAGACAGGGTCTCAGTATTTAGTCTTGATGGGCCTTGAACACATGGTGATCTGTTTGCTTCTGCTACCCAAGTAATGGAATAAAGGCATGTGTCACCATTCCCTGGGTCATGAAAATTCTTATAATTGTCTTCATGCACCGTGGCAAGAATTTTGTGTGTGAGTGTGCTCTTACAGAGATCTGTATGCACTTTCTGTTTCTTTCTTTCTTTCTTTTTTTTTTTTGCACTGATTATAGAACAGGCTCTGAATGCTTAATATTTTACTGTCACTTACAATACAATAGAATTGTTTATTTAGAGTTATTTTTTCATTGGACTATTAGTACTATCGAGGCAGAAAAATGTTTTATTCACCCTTGTATTTTAGGTAGATTTAAAGTGTTTGGTGTTTGTCTTCACTATGGGGATATGTTGTGGCATTATCTTTCCTCTTTTTTATTTCTCTGAGGTGGGGACATACTTTAAACCTCACCGTGGGGGGGTCTCTCAGTCCTAATCCCATACCAAGTCCTTTCAGAGTCCAGAATCTACTTCCTACCACTGTTGCACTATCCAGGCTTTCATTTTCCACCTGCTTTCCTGTAGCCACTCTTGTCTTCTTTTTGTCCAGTCCAAACACAAAATAAGCTTATATGTCACACCAATCACACTGCCATTCCAAACACTCCAATGGGATTTCTGGTAAGATTTCTTTGGTTAAAGCTAAAGTCATTATTTATTCAAGTCTTAATGTTTTATACATTCTGTCATCTTTTATCCCTTCTGCCTCACATTCTAAATTTCACAATCATGATACTTCCTTTGATGTCTTGAAAATATCAGGCAACTTGTAAGTCTTTTTCACTAGAATACAAACTTAATTTTGAAAAATTATTTGTCTTTTATTTATTTTATTCATTTTCTCTTATGTGCCTGTGTCACCAATGTTGGGAACACAGTATGTGGTTTCTAACTATTTATTGAATGAATGAGTAAGTGAATGAATGAATACATATTGAAGACTTAGCATAAATGCCATCTGCTCCCACACCTATACTTCAGCATGTCTGGCCCCACTTTGGCCCCTATCTTCCATTAAATAACTGTCTGTTGTCTCTGTATCGATTTCTTCTATATTTCATGGTTTTGTAACTTGAGCCCTCTCTGCCTTTTTGTTCCTCAATCCTAGCTGAAATGCCCTTCAAGGCACTACTAAAGTCAGACTTCTTTCATATTATTTTCTCTGAACATGTCGCCTTGATTTAACCTCTCTTTTAAAACAGATATTCAGAAAATATAATACAATGTTTTAGATGCATACCTCTAACTAAATCTAGCATGGAGATAGAAGCAGGAGGATCAAAAGTTCAAGGGCATCCTCAGCTGCATAATGAACTCCTGTCCAGGAGGTGCAGACCCCATCTAAAAAAATATCAAGGTAATGCTTAGTGTAGGAAAATATTGAATGACAGTGTATTTGCATTTGAATGAGAACAACTATAGTTAGAGTGGATGATATCCAAACATTCTAATATATTCCTATGATATTTTCACAACTGATATCTAGCTACATCCAGAAGACTCAAAGAAGAAAAGGATTGACCTAAGTTTATTATTCGTGAGAGATGAGAAGCCTATCATGAAAGTTCACATCTGGAATAGATAGGTTAGCCAAGTGTAGTTTAGAATTAGACAACATCTTAGAACAATGAGACTGATTCAAAACTTGGTGTATCATTTGCCATTCAGATTGTGCTCTGAATCCCTAACCATGGCCTCCTGATAGAGTTCAAGATCTAAGAGGAGCAGCTAGAGATGCTATGTAAGGCATCACTTGTACTTGACCTAAGTTCCTCTCCAATCAATCTACCTGACACCAATTGTTTTTCAATCAACTAGTAAGAATGGGCATCTTCAATTCTTTCATGGCAATAGCTTGGCTTGTGTACCCATATAGGAATTCCTGGACATAGATAGCAGCACTGTTATAATTTGAAGACAGATATTACCAGGCATTTTTTTTTTAATCTGGCAGTAGGAACAGAGTTTTAGAGATACGAGCTATCAGAATAGGAACAGGGAAATAGAAAGTGCCATCAGAGGAGAACTCATTAAACATTAGTAGGGGAATCTTCAGAATTAGTTTTAAGAAACAGAAGAGACTACAGTATCCTCTGAATTATATGGGATGGAGCACCGTCAGAGCAATACAATTGTAGCACTGCTATTGTAACTTCTATTTTTACATCTAGGCTGATATGACTGAGAATAAATATACACAAGAATGTATGTCACTAAGCCTTGCAGCAGAATTGATTGCTATTTGATGGTTTCCTTTAGTACTGAAACCTGACTTATGAATGTTGACTAAAGTACAGTATACTGAAGAACAGAAAGAAATGAAAGCCAGTTTGGCTTGAAAGATTATATTTGATAATGCTTTTGCCTGCTAAATGGTCGTTTTGTCATATAAATAAGAGAATAATAATGCACACTTTGGTCAGACAAGTATTATTTATAGAAACTGACCAATTAATTATTCAGAAGAAATTAATTCTTCAAAATTGAGGCTGGGTGCTGGTTTTATTGTGATTACTGACAGTTTGGTCTTCTGAGAAAGCTATATCAATACTAAAAATGGAACAAATCTTGTAGCTTTTTAAAATCAAAATTTTCTTTATTCTAATAAATCAGAAAATGATTCTAATAAAACTGGATGGAAAATTGGGCAGAGTTTTAAAATTTGAAGTCAATTTACAGTTTAATATTTGTGCATTACAAAGTTGTACAAGTGAAAAGAGATCCTTTCATACATAGTTCTCAATTCCAATCATTCTATCTCTCTTAGGAAAGTAGATGTTGGAACCTCCAATTGTTGGGAACACATCAAACCTTGGATTTTTAGGAGTAAGTAAGCTGATAGAGAATTTCTTCAGGAGCTGCAGGAATATGTGGTTATTAGTATCCCAGATCATTGGGCCAAGGAAGAAAATGCTGTACAGATTTTCTTGGTGGTGGTGGGGCTACCTTGGTTGTCAAAATGAGAGGGAGGTTTGTTGGTTAATTTTGGTTATCTTGACATAAACTGGGATGTCACCAGGAAAGAAGGACCCTCAATTGAGGTATTGTCTTTGTCAGATTGCCTGTAAGCAAGTGTTGTAGGGTTTTACTGATTGATGTGGGACTGCCCAGCCCTCTGTGGATGGTATCGTTCTGGCCAGGTAGTGCTGGCTTATTTAAGAAAACTGAAGAAGCAATGGGGGAGCAAGCCACTAAAAAGCATTCCCCTACAACCTCTGCTGTAGTTCCTATCTTTAGGTTCCTGCCTTGAATTCCTGTCCTGACTTCCTTCAATGGTGAGCTGACTTGAAAGTGTAAGTTAGAGAAGCCAGTCTTTTCCCCAAGTAGCTTTTGGTTGGAATATTTTATCGCAGCAATAGAAAACAAATTAGGAGGGAAGGTAAGACTAGTTTCTACTTAACTTATGTCTTTTTATAGTGTTGTTTTGCAGGAGCTCTTCTTGATCAGTGTCGCCCTGCCTGAACCTGAAGTTACATTACATTATACTTTTCTAAAATCCAGAACCACTGTCCCCCAAAGCAAAGTTACTGTAGTATAAACAATCACCTCATATATTCTGCAGCCAGAAAGAAAATTCATCAGACACATCCAGGTAAATAGACTTGCTAGGAGGCATAGGATGTTTGGAACAGAAAGGCACAGACAACATTTGAGAAATTGGGAGAGCAACTAAAAGGATAATTTGATAGCCAATGTAAAGGCCAGAACTGTTGAGATTATAACCCAAACACTAACTCAAAATATAAAATGAAGAGATGGCCACCATACTGCAAGGCTTAGTGACATACAATTTAGTCTTCCTGCTTTTTCTGTGAGTGTGATGTATGCACAAGTGTATGACATAGATGTATGAGTGAGTGTGGAGGAAAGAGGTAGATACTAGTAGTTTCCTGCAACTGCTCTCAGTCTTGTCTTTTTGAGAAAGTCTCTGCATTTCTCTGGAGCTCACAGTCTTGGTTAGGTTTGTTGGACAGGAAACCTGCCTCTGATCCCTACCCCCGAACCCTGGTAGACATGGCCACATCCAGTTATTTAATGAATGCTGCTGATCTGAAATTAGGTCCTTCTTATTTCATGTAAGCACTTTACCCACTCAAACATCTTCACAGCCACCTTAGTTTGTAATTTTTATTGTTTCTATACTTTTAGTTTTGATATTAGAGAAAAGATCATCTTGCATTGCTTTGGCTAGCCTGGAACTCATAGATGTCCACCTGCCTATACCTCCATGGTGCTCACATTAAAGATGTGTGCTAAAAAAAAAAAAATAAAGATGTGTGCTACCAGGCCTGGTCTATTATTTCCATTTTGTGAGTCTTTTTATGCTTATGTTTGGGTGTAATGTTTTTTGGCTGCATATATGTCTATGAACTGTGTGCATGTCGGGTGCCCTTAAAGATTATAAGAGGGCTTTGGATTCTCTCAATCTGGACTTACAGAAAGCTGTAAGCCACTATGCAGATGCTGGGTTATGATGCTTGAAGAACTTGGAAGGGGTGACATTAGAGGTGAAAAAGCGTTGCATTCCATGAAGCTGATGCTCACAGAAATGTCATGGAACATGGAGATTAAAAAATCAGAGGATTTTTAATTTTTATTACTTAAAAAATTTTAAATGTAAATATATTTTGATGATACTCTTCCCCATTCTCAACTTCTTCCTAATCCTCTCCCTCTCCCTACTTGCCCAATTTTAAGTTCTTTCTCAAAAAAGAAACCCAACCAAAGAAAAACCAATACAAGAGAAACCTCCAAAAACAAACCCAACCCAAATCAGAAAACCAAAACCAAAAAACAACAACAAACAAAAAACCCAAACAGAAAAAAATTCAAATCACCAAAAAAAGCACACACTGGTGTACTCACAGACGGACAGACAGACTGACTGACAGACAGACAGATACACACACACACACACACACACACACCAGTGGAATCCATTATACTTTAGTCAACTGTTTCTGGAGTTGTTGATATGCCCTGTTTCACTCCATTGTAGAATACTGATTTTCCCTCATCCAGCATGTATAAATGACAGTTTTTAACCTTTACCCTAGTGTCTTCTAGACAGTATCATTCATTCATTCATTTTAAAAAATATGTAACAAAGTAAATGAAACAATGATAAAATAAAAATTATCATATTGAAATTGGACAGGACAAACCAACAGAAGCAAAAGAGTCCAAGAGAAGGCATAACAGATACCTACATATTTGCACACTAAGGAATCCTATATTATGGCATCCACAGAAGACTCAGTGCTGCACTTTGTGGCCCCTGTGAATGCTGCCTAGGTATCTGAGTTCATATGAGCTTTCCTCAGTTGATTTAGAGGGTCTTTTCCTCTGTCTTTTACACTCACTCCACCTCCTATTTATTGGGGTTCCCTATGACTGTGGGGAGGGACTTGGTGGAGACATCCCATTTAAGGCTTGTTCAAAGATCAAAAGCAAAGGATCTAAATAGCTGTACTTCTAACTGTGGAATATTATAATAGTAATGCTAATAAAAAATTTAAAATCTTTGTTTTATTGACTTTTCCAGAAAAATAAGGCCAAGAAAGAAATTGGATCCAAGTTAAAGATTTTTGTTGAGAGTATCTCTATTCAAATATGTGTTAAAACTTTTTGATCTTCAAAGAAGCTTAGATTTGATTCATAAAGGTGAACTCTGTATTTTTTCAAAAATCAAGAATTCAGGAATGACTTTCTGTATAGAACAGAACCCTCCAAAATATATGCAAATGAGATATAAATTTCCACTCCTTAAAGGTACCAAAATATTTGCTGTGTGAACTTTTACTTATAAGGTGAAAGGATCCATATTGTTGTCTGGGAAGATAAATAAGACAATGTTTAGATTATTTATGGTCACTAAGTTTCTGGGTTTTCAGGGTGTTCTCTGCATTCTGTATGTAAAAACTTTGAGACTTAAAGGTACTTCTTTATTTGATAAGTTTAGAAAATAAAAATCAAATGTTTAATGATTTTATTTTTAAATTAAGTTGGGCATAACTGGCATTGGGGCATGGGGAAATTCTAAGTCAAGAAAAATGTTACTGAATAGTTCCTTGGAGGTGGGGATAATAGTTTATTTTTCTCATGTTTTCTTTGCTTTTAACATCTTAGCTTTTGGTTGTCATTTTGAATGGACATATGAAGAATTTTAGTTTTACCTTGGAAGGTCATAATGTGTTTCTTTTGTTTGTGGACACAGAATCAGCCACAATGATGGATGCTATAATACAGAGAGATAAAGGACATCAAATAACTATATCCACCCTTATCCAGGGAATAAAAGTATCCTTTCTATATTACCTTCTAAAAGTTTATAGTTTTATCTTTGATTAGTTCTACCTTGCATTGTACTTTCCCTTTTGTATGTGGTTTGTTGTACTCATTTAACATGAGGTTTTATCAAACAAATAGTACATTGTTTCTGGGTCACATGCATGGTTATGCAGAAAGATGGTCAGAGAGAGGAAATAAAAACCTTACAGACAGGGAGAGAAAGATAGACTGGAATAAAAATATCCTATATGCTTCATCTTACTGGAATGGGAAAAATGAGAAAAGGAACATTACATGATAGAAGCAACATTCAGTATCTTACTCAAATAAACAGTAAAGAAATATATGTGTCAGAGGAAAGAAAAATAGCAATAAGAATGCAAAAATAAATAATGAATATAAAGCAAGATAGAAAACACAAAACAAAAGATACTAGATATCATGTTATATTTGAGTAGATGGATATTTTCCATTAGAATACAGAACAGTGCCAAGAAGATGTTTTATCAAAGTTGTTTATTCATTGCCAAGATACATATTTCTCCTGAAATCCCAGTGAACCTTGGATGATTTTTTCCTGTATCAGAAGGCAATATGTAAGTATAGCAGATGGCAGAGACCATTTATAATGATGAAGACCTTGAAGGAAGTATGTATCCAGAAGTACAAGAATATCAGTCATGTTTGCACTTGGGATTTAGATTCCCTGAAGCCTGAAATGGACTTAACACTGATTTGAGGCACAAGCTTTGTTTAGCTGTACTACTTCAATAAGTGCCATCAATAATGTCATTAGCCCCAACAGTGGGTGTCTAGTAAATCTTAATTGGTGAGACTTAATTCTATGAAGACACAGACTTATATTTATGTGTTCTTTTAGAAATTTCTAGTAACAAACCTAAGAGTAAAGTAGATATAGAAATGAGGCGTATTGTGTGTTATTATTTCTCTTCTTAACCTATATTCTCACATTTTTTTAGACTAAAGGCCAGGATAAAGAATCAAGGCAAGTGAGATAGATGTCTGAGCCATGAAGCATAAATATTGAAAGATATCATTTTATTTAGCAATTACAGGAAATTCAAGTTATATAGATTTACACTTCTAAGTCCCTCTCACCTGACTTTCTAGAATGTACATTTTCCTATATTAACCAGTCTCCCCTTCATTTCTTCAGTTAGGATAACATATTCCTTCTTCCCCAAATAGTTTTGATTGCTAGTATATGTCCTGGATTATTTTCATATCATTCATTTCCCTTCTGTAAAATGATGGTTTTTGATTTTTTTTTAAACCTTGTGACCACCAAGTTTGTAGAAATGTATGCTTTTTTATCTGGTAGTTGTACCATAACTGAGCTGTCAAATTGAGAAGGGTGAATAGCTAGTTTATATATATATATTTAAATTAACAGTTCTTCCTATTCTAGTTTTACTAACATCTCCATTTTGGTGGGCCCATCTCTACATCAGGCTTGTTACTCTTTACATGACTAATTATGTAAGTGGTTATAATGAAATGTATTTCTTTTCTACATAAGAAACTATTACTCCACTTTAAATTCTTTGAAAATTTCCATTTTCATGCAAACTTATGGTTTAGCATCTACTGTTTTTAATAGGCTGTATTATACAGCATCTAATTTATCTGAGCAGTATTCACTGAAATCTACCTTATCTCTGTTTATCACTACTGACATGTAAAATTTCTATATATTCATAGGTCCATTTTTTATACTATGTTCCACTTGATTACTCTTTTCATTGTGCCTGCATTCATTGTTGTTTTATGGAAATTTCTCACATGCAATAAGGCAAAGGCAAGCCTTGGATACTGAAAATATAAATGTATTTCTTAAATATATGAAAATGTAAAGAATAATGAAAAGAAGACAATCCATTGGGGTTGTGGATGTGGCTGAGCTGGTAAAATACTCATTGCTACATAAATTGGGTGTGGTAGTGCATGCTTAAAATCCAAGCACTTGGGGAGTGGAAGCAAGAATGATCAGAAGTCCACAGTCATCCTCATCTACATTGGAAACCTTAGTTACAAGAGACCCTGATTAACATACCTCCCCACACACAGAAGAACACCTATTGGGACTTTAGTTAGAATTACATTTTATTACATACTACTAGACATGCCTTTCCATTTTAAGCAAGGCATTCCTTTCCATTTTAAGATATCTTTGATGGGAGTCCCCAATGGAGGAGTTAGAGAAAGTACTGAAGGAGCTGAAGGGGTTTGCAACCCCATAGAAAGAACAACAGTATCAAACAATCAGACACCCCAGAGCTCCTAGGGACTAAACCACCAACCAAAGAGTACACATGGAGGGAGCCATGGCTCCAACTGCATATGTAGCCGAGGATGGCCTTGTCTGACATCAATAGGAGAAGAGGACGTTTTGTGAAGGCTTGATACCCCAGTATAGGGGAATTCCAGGATGGGGAGGCAGGAATGGTGTAGGTGGGTGGGTGAGCACCCTCATAGAAGCAGGGGCAGGGAGGATGGGATAAGGTGTTTCTGGAGGAGAAACCAGGAAAGGGAATAACATTTGAAATGGAAATAAAGAAAATATCCAATTGAAAAGATATCTTTAATGAATAAATGATATCAAAAGTAAGTATAACACAGTATTAAACCATGTAGAATTGCATCTTTATAGATCACACACCTAAAATATTGAACCCTGCTCACATGCCATCTTTGAGGTAGTCATTTGAGGCTTCTATGTGCATTCTATCAGCAATACTCTCAAAAAATAGTAGAGATCTTAATACAGTATTTAATGTTACCTGTGTAACTGGATAAGAATTAAAACTAACAAATATCAAAAGTCAGGAAGATGAATGAGGACCAGAAGGAATCATGTGAATTATGTGCTAAACTTTCCTATGAATGCCATGAGGATGTTTCCAGATACAAATAAAAAAAAAATAGAAGCATAAGCAAATCCTCCACATTTGCATGGAGTGAAAAAAGAAAAAAAAAATAACAAAAAAGGTTTGGTTTGGAATAGTGTACTTAGGGTTTGAGGAATTTGAGTTCTGTGGTCTTTTGTCAGGATTTTCTATATCCTTTGACTTGATACCATTTGAATGAATTACTCAGCCCTCAGATGTATTCTCAGCCCTCTCCACCCCCTGAAATATTGACTTTTCTACCTTTGACTATGGAAATTAATCCTCCATCATCTGCTAAACCAGCAGTGAATTTCTCTAAAGGAGGTTCTAGACAGTACAATTCTGATGTCCCACAGGGCCCATACCAATTGACCTATAATCAGATTTAAGGGTAAGCAGTCTCCTAGAGAGAAGATAGAAAAAGTATAGTCCATGAGGAAGTGTTCTACACTACTAAAGAACTTACCAAGTTTGCAAATTCATTTAAGCATAAGTCTGGGGCATCTATGTAAGGATAGTTTGAAGGGATAGATTTGATAATGGTGGGATAGATTTGATAATGGTGGAAGGAAACTAAAAACTGAAGCAGGTTTAGTTTATTGACTATGGGCCCACTGAATGCAGATTATAGGTTTAATATGGAAGCTCTCACAGTTAAAAAGTGTCAAAAGTGTCATGACTCCTTTGAGGGTTGAACAGCCCTTTCGCAGCGGTTATCTAAGGCCATTGGAAAACATAGATATTTGCATTATGGTTCAAAGTCGCAAAATTATAATTATGAAATAGTAATGAAAATAATTTTATGATTGGGGGTTACTAAAACATGAGGAACTGTATTAAAATGTCACAGCATTAGTAAGGTTGAGAACCACTGCTTTAGGGCATCTCTTCATGCTCTAATGTCTTATGATTAAAGCCAATGGAAAACTACAAAAACTTAATCTAGACAAGATGACAAAAGTCACATACCTTTCAGGAAGGTATAAGTCACTCCTCAAGAAAAAATGCCAAGACCTGCTGAGGTACTTACTGAGGGTGGAGGGAAATACAGAATGGGTAATAGAGGAAGACAGTTATAAACACCAGCTAAATCCATATGACCAGCTATAGAAATGAGAACTATAATTGACATGAGAATTTCTGTCATTTTATGTTAAGAATGTGCTTGTACAGATATTTGTGTTTCCTTTCCTCATCTTCTTTATCGTGTAATGTAGCATCAATTAAGGGAATATCAGTGGTTATTTTATTTAATTTAAAAATAGTAAAAGATATCCCTCAAGGGACATTGGCACCTATTCTAAAATTTATAATGTATTTGTAGTTGTATGAGGCATAGTTATATCATGCTAGGTATAATTATGACCTGGTTAAATATATTATAGATTTGGGATTGTATATTGGACAATTGTGTCATGTTAGATATAATTATGACCTAGTTATTGTTATCATTTGAAAAATAAGCATGATATAAGGACACATGAGTGTGTGTCATGTTGACAAGGGGTAGAATTGTGGTGACTATTCTTGGTTGTCAACTAGACTACATCTTGAATTAACTAAAACCCAAGATCTTATGTACCTGTGAGGGATTTTTTCTTAATTAAATCATTTGAAATGGGAAGGCCTATTTTAATCTGGATCTTTAGAGGTAGGATCTTTAGAGACCAACTTTAATCTGGGTCATACCTTCTGTTGGCAGCTTATGTAGCAGATATTGAAGAAGGAAGCTTGCTATCTTTTTTTTTTTTTTGAGGTAGCTGTGTTTATTTCTTACATAGAGATCTTGGCTGGACATGTGGCATTGCAGGGAGGCATTGCAGAACATCTTCAGGTCTTTGCAGGGTTGATGGAAGGCTTGACTTTATAATCATCAATGCTGAAAATACCACATGAACAGGTAGTATAAAATTACAGAAGAATGTTTAGGGCCATTTCAGAAAATTTTAGAAATTCTGTCCAAATACCAAATCCTAATTCACTGAATGGTCTCTTATGAGACCAAAATCAACAACCCAAACAATAAATTTAGAACCAAATATTTTAACATGATATGATCCCCAAATATACTAATTTGGTACTAGGGAAGGATGGTAGGAGAATATGTGAAGTCTGTTCTCCATATCAAGCTGTAATATTTCTATAAAAGCAAACAGTCTTGTATATACACCAACAACACAGTAATTTTTAACATGCAGTTGTCATTTTTCTGAGTAAAGTGTTGCAGATAGAGTTTGTTGGCACTGTGTGGTGAGAGGCATGCACAGTATAAAGAATGCTTGTTGTGTGTTCACACCAAGGCTGCAATAAGTCCCATGGTGCTAGATGGGTGAGAGTTTTCAGAAATGCCTTGGATTCATTATGCATTTGATTTCCAATTTTGCAGGCAAATGAATGGAACTATAAAATATCATCCTGAGTGAGGTAACCCAGACCCAAAAGGACATGCATGGTATGCACTCGCTGATAAGTGGATATTAGACATAAAGTACAGGATATCCATGCTTCACTCCACAGACCCAAAGAAGCTAAATAAGAAGAAAGGCCCAAGAGAGGATACTTGAATCTCATTTAGAAGGGAGAACAAAATACTCATAGGAGACAGAGGGAGGGCAAGAATTGAGTGGGAGAAGGGATGGGGAGCAGAATGGGGGGTGTGTCAGGATCAGGTATGGAGAGAGACAGGAGAGAGGGCCAAAGGGAAGCTGGCTGTCTTTGTCTGCTTGGCTCTCACTTCCACTCCCAAGTCTATTCCTTCACTGGCATTCCATTCCTTCTTTGTGATTCTGGCATATACACTGCTTCATGGACTGAACGACTACTGGAGAATTGGGCCTTCCATTCGTAAACATCAATTGTTGAACCAGTTGGACCACAGGCTGTAAGCCATTGTAATAAATCATATACATACATATATTTCTTTATTATTTATGTAAATTACATACCTAGAGAGTATATGTATAATTAAAGGAACTTAGAAGTTCAATCAGCTAAGTCTTTAAAAATTATTTAGAATTGATTAAAAATTCTGTAAATTCTGTTCCTCCAGAGAATCCTGGCTAATATGCTAATTAAATAGCACCTGAAACAAAACAACTGTTAGCTTCCTATAGATAGTAAAGAAAAAAAGTTTTAGAAGCATCTCTACTACTGAAGAAATAGTGACAGAAAGCAACAAGTTCATATATTTTGATTTCTAAATCAATTTGAGGCTTTCGGTCTTGACAAGTAATACATGTTTTATTAGATTGTTCATTGTAGAAATGTATATATAACTTTAAAGTTCAAAGATAAAGCTAATGGATTTTGAAAAAGTTCTTTACTTCTGAAATACTCTTTTGTTGTTTATTTTTTGAGATTGTATTTTAATTACAATTCTCACTTACCTTTTTCTAAAACATCCCATATACTACCATCCTTCAAATTCATTGACTGTCTTCTCCTCAATTGTTATTGCATATATATTTGTATATACATATATATTCCCAAATATAACCTTTCAAGTCCATACAATGCAATATGTATGCATTTGTTTTTGGAGCTGACAACTTGACAATGAACAATCAATTGGTGTGCTCTTTCCCTAAGGAGGGTCACCTTTCCTGATGCCAGCTTTCCTCATTTGTCTCTAATTCGTTATGTAGGGTCAAGTACTTGTGGATTTTCCCTACTATTACATTTGTTCATACCTACCTACCTGCTTATATACATACATACATACATACATACATACATACATACATACATACACACACACACATACATACATACATACATACATACATACATACATACATACATATATACACAAACTAGTTAGAGATTATTCAGACCAAATTTAGAATACATCCATCTGGAAGCATGGCTTTCCAGAATCATCATTATACTGTGTTCACTCTGAAAATCGAAATTACAATTTTTATTGGTTATTTTATTTACATTTCAAATGCTATTCCCCTTCCCGGTGGTTTCCCCTCCACAAACCCTCTATACTATCCTCCTCCCCCTGCTTCTATGAGGGTACTCCCCCACCCACTCCTACCTCACCGCCATAGCATTCTCCTACACTAGGGCATTGAGCCTTCACAGGACCAAGGGCCTCTCCTCTCATTGATACCAGATAAACTACCATTTGCTACATATGCAGCTGGAGCCATGGGTCCTTCCATGTGTACTCTTTGGTCGGTGGTCTAGTCTTTGGGAGCTATTGAGGGGAGTACTGGTTGATTGATATTGTTGTTCTTCCTATGGGGCTACAAACCCCTTCAGTGCCTTCAGTCCTTCCCTGAACACCTCCATTGAGGTCCCTGTGTGCAGTTCAATGGTTGGCTACAAGCATCCACATCTGTATTGGTAAGGCTCTCGCAGAGCCTCTCAGGAGACAGCTGTATCAGGCTCCTATCAGCAAGCACTTATTGACATCCACAATACTGTCTGGGTTTGGTGACTGTATATGAGATGGATCCCCAGGAGGGGCAGGATCTGGATGACTTTTCCTTCAGTCTCTGTTCCTCTCTTTTTCCTTGTATTGCCTTTAGACAGGAGCAATTCTGGGTTGAAATTTTTGAGAAAGGTGGGTGGCCCCATCCCTCAACTAGGGACCATGCCTAATCTCTGGATATGGTCTTGACATGTTCTCCCTCCCCTTTGTGGGGTATATCAGCTAATGTCATCCCCATTGGGTCCTGGAAGACTCTTGCTTTCCTGGCATCTGTTACTTTGTGGTTGCTACCCCCAGTTCCCCATCCCCCATTGCTACACACCTCTGTTCAATTTCCTGATCCTTTGTACATTTCCCTGTCTCCTCCCACACCTGATCCTGCCTCCTTTCCCCTCTAAAATTATAATTAACATACAATTCTCTTTATTCTCTCATTTCTTGCCTCCCTTTCTTCCATAAAGAGAAACAGATACTTGTGTTCAATTTCTAAAAGAAAACATCACAAGAAAAACACATTAAGTGGCACGGTGGTTCACAACTGTTGGTTACTCTACTAGCAGGGGATCTGAAATGTTCTTCTGGTCTATGTAACACCTGTCATGCACATGGAAGGCAGGCATGCATGCAGACAAAACATGAATACATATAATTTATTTTAAACAACAAATGCTATAATCTTAATTTCACATACAATTGTTTTCAACAGCAATACTTTGAAATTTTCGGTCAATTCTGAAAATATGCCTTGATGAGAATATATATTTTTAGATTATCGATGTTAAATGTTAGTGTTTATCAAGTATGGTTTGGAAGGCTTTTAAAAATAAATTTTATTTATACTGTGAGAAGAATGTGTACAAATGTAGCATGTGTGGAAATCAGAGGACAATTCTTTGGAAACAGTTCCCTTCTTTCACCTTTATATGGGTTTGGGGAATGCAATTCATGTCCGCAGGCTTATTTGGCAAGTATCTATACTTACTGATCTATTTAACCAGACCAAGATTAGAAGTTTTGACAGAGTCTTAATAATTTGTAAGACTTAACCAATTGGAATTATAAGTTTCTTCATTTCTCTTTTTTAACACTTATTTTATTTTTTGAGATTATAATAGAATTACATCATTTCTCCATTCTCTGTCTTCCCTTCAAAGACTCCCATATATCCATTCTTGATATAGAAGGTCAGGGAAAAGCCCAAGAGTCCACAATACTACACAAAATATTATAGGCAGCCTCAGAATGCTGAAAATGGAAGGAGAAAATCTTCCTCATGGAAGAGCATACAAATTGGTTATCCAATAGCAAATGGTCATCGTTGAAAACAAATACAAATTCCTTTTTATGTCTTCAGGATGCAAATACATCATCTATATACACAGTACCACGTATCTTTGGATACATGCTGTCTTAGAATTAACACTGCCTTTAAAAAGAAATACTTATATCACTAATGTTCGCTTGGGTATGGACAATTATTTGGTGGATCAATAGGACATCTAATCCCTTAAAAGAGCTCACTGATGAGGCACTGGCCTATGATTATAGCTGACTATTATTTGGAATCATTTTATTGTTTGCTCTGTGCTAGCTAATTATTGTTCTTAGTTACACAAGCATGTCAGGTGTGGGTTACATCGGCTTTGGGTCAAATCAGACATTGCTTGGTTCCTCCCACATGCCACCATTAATTGTGCAGGCAGGACAGATCAAAGGTCAAAGGTTTTGTGGGTGGGCTGTTACTCATGTTTCTCTTTTGGTAGCCTACAACATACCTTCCCTCACCAAAGACACTAGAACATATGGGTGAGGGCTCCATGTAGGCACCAGCTTGACTTCTCCATGTTCGATTAGATATGTGGATGCTATCTTCAGAAATGGGGCCCCATTGGCTATTTGTAAAGGGTAAACTTTATCTTAGAAACCTTGGGTTGTTTGGGGATTTCCATGGGATCCCTTGGTCAAGAAAAGAGGAAGTGGAAAGAATGTAAGAGTTGATGGGTGAGGGATGGAGGGGAACAAGGCCCTCTGAATCAACTAAGCAAGTGACATATGAACTCAAGGAGACTGAAGCAGAAATCATAGGGTCTATATGAGAGACATAAAGGTAGTGGGTCTTATGGGGAAGAGAAGCGGTGAAGAACTAGGAGTAGTAGCAGAATAATCAGGATGTACTGTAGGAAAATAATTCATTTTCTTTTCTTTTTCTAAAAAAATGTTTTAATTGAATATCATCTTCATTTACATTGCCATGGTAAAACCTTTCCCAATTTCCCCCCTCCCCAAGACCCCAAGCCCTCCTCCATCCCCCTGCCTCCACATATATGCCCCCCACCCAACACATTCCCACCTCCCCCCCTCAGTTTCCCTTTGTTGGGGCCTCTATTGATCCTTTACCTGACCAAGGACCATTCTTCCCACTGATGCCCAACAAGGCCTTCCTCTGCCACATTTTTGGCTGGAACCATGTGTACCCCTTGGTTGATGGTTCAGTTCCTGGGAGTCTTTGGGGCTTCTGGGTGGCCGAAATCATTGTTCTTCCCATGGGGCTGCAAACCCCTTCAGCTCTTCTGGACCACCCTCCAGCTCCTCCATTGGAGACCCCATGCCCAGTCCAATAGTTGGTTGCTAGCATCTGCTTCTGTATTTGTAAGTCTCTGGCAGGGCCCCTCCAGAGACAACCATTGCTCCCTTTGGTATACACTTCTTGTCCTCCTTAGTAGTGTCAGGGTTTGGTGACTGTTTATAGGATGAATCCCCAGGTAGGGCAGTCTCTGGGTGGCCTTTACTTCAGCCCCTGTTTCACACATTGTCTCCCTTATTGCTCCTGTGAGTATTTTGCTCCCTTTCTTAGAGGAACCAAAGCACCCTTACTTAAGTCCTCCTTCTTCTTGAGCTTCCTGTGCTCAGTGAATTGTAACTTGTTTATTTTGAGCTTTTGGGCTAGCTTCTGCTTATCAGTGAGTGCATACCATGTGTGATCTTTTGTGATTGGGTTGCCTCACTCAGGATGACACTTTCTAGTTTCATCCATTTGCCTAAGAATTTCATAAATTTATTTTTTAATAGCTGAATAGTACTCCATTGTGTATATATACCACAGTTTCTGTATCCATTCCTCTGTTGAGGGACATCTGGGTTCTTTCCAGCTTCTGACTATTATAAATAAGGCAGCTATGAACATAGTGGAGCATGTATCCTTATTACATGTAGGAGAATCTTCTGGGATATGCCCAGGAGTGGTATAGCTGGGTCAGCAGGTAGTACTATGTCTAATTTTCTGAGGAATCGCCAAACTGATTTCCAGAGTGGTTTTACCAGCTGCAATCCCACCAACAATGGTGAAGTGTTCCCTTTTCCCCACATCCTCTCCAGCATCTGTTGTCCCCTGAATTTTTCATCTTAGTCATTCTGACTGGTGTAAAGTAGAATCTCAGTGTTTTTTTGATTTGCATTTCTCTAATAAATAAGGATGCTGAACATTTTAGGTGCTTTAGGGCCATTGAGTTTCCTCAGTTGAGCATTCCCTGTTTAGCTCTGTACCCCAATTTTTTTAATAATAGGGTTATTGGACTCTCTGGAGACTAACTCCTTGAGTTCTTTGTATCCATTGGATATTAACCCTCTATGGGATGTAGGGTTAATAAAGATCTTTTTCCAATTTGTTGGTTGCTATTTTGTCCTATTAACCATGTCCTTTGCCTTACAGAAGCTTTGAGCAATCATGATAAAAACTGTTTGGTGAAGACCTTTTCCCAATTTGTTGGTTGCCGATTTGTCCTTTTGATGGTGTCCTTTGCCTTACAGAAACTTTGTAATTTTATGAGGTCCCATTTGTCAATTCTTGCTCTTAGAGCATACGCTATTGGTGTTCTGTTCAGAAACTTTCTCCCTGTACCGATGTCCTCAAGGGTCTTCCCCAGTTTCTTTTCTATTAGCTTCAGAGTGTCTGGCTTTATGTGGAGGTCCTTGATCCATTTGGATTTGAGCTTAGTACAAGGAGACAAGGATGGATCAATTCGCATTCTTCTGCATGCTGACCTCCAGTTGAACCAGCACCATTTGTTGAAAAGGCTATCTTTTTTCCATTGGATGTTTTCAGCCTCTTTGTCGAGGAACAAGTGGCCATAGGTGTGTGGGTTCATTTCTGGTTCTTCAATCCTGTTCCATTGATCTGCCTGCCTGTCACTGTACCAATACCATGCAGTTTTTAACACTATTGCTCTGTAGTATTGCTTGAGGTCAGGGATACTGATTCCCCCAGAATTTCTTTTGTTGCTGAGAATAGTTTTAGCTATCCTGGGTTTTTTGTTATTCCAGATGAATTTGATAATTGCTCTTTCTAACTCTGTGAAGAATTGAGTTGGGATTTTGATGGGTATTGCATTGAATCTGTATATTGCTTTTGGCAAAATGGCCATTTTAACTGATCCTGCCAATCCATGAGCATGGGAGGTTTTCCCATTTTTTGAGGTCTTCTTCCATCTCCTTCTTCAGAGTCTTGAAGTTTTTGTCATACAGATCTTTCACATGTTTGGTAAGAGTCACCCCAAGGTACTTTATACTGTTTGTGGTTATTGTGAAGGAATACCCAAAACATAATCCACACATCAAATGAGGTACAAGAAGAATGGAGGAGTGGCCCCTTGGTTTGAAAAGACTCAGTGAAGCAGTATAAAGCAAAATCAGAACAGGGAAGTGGGAAGGGTTGGGTGGGAAAACAGGGAGGGAAGGGGACTGATGGGACTTTCGGGGAGTGGGGGTCCAGAAAAGGGGAAATCATTTGAAATGTAAATAAATATATCAATAAATTAAAAAATAGAAAAAAAGGGAGAAAGAAACTATTACCAGCAAAAAATAAATAAATAAATAAATAAATAAATAAATAAATAAATAAATAAAAACTGTTTGGTATTGGTATGCAGACAGGCAGGAAGATCAATGGAATAGAATTGAAGATCCAGAAAAGAACCCACACACATACGGTCACTTGATATTTGACAAAGGAGCTAGAAAAATCCAGTGGAAAAAAGACAGCATTTTTAACAAATGGTGCTAGATCAACTGGAGATCTGGGTGCAGAAAAATGCAAATCGACCCATTCTTATCTCCTTGTACAAAGCTCAAGTTCAAGTGGATCAAGGATCTACACATAAAACCAGACACACTGACTCTTATAGAAGAGAAAGTTGGGATGAATCTTGAACACATGAGCACAGGGGAAAAGTTCCTGAACAGAACACCAATGGCTTATGCTCTAAGAACAAGAATCGACAAATGGGACCTCAAAAGAATTCATTTTCAATAAAATAAAAATGTGAAACAAAACCCAAAACACAAACAAACAAACAAAACCAACGATCTCATTGATGTTTGAGTAAATCTTATGGAGAGAAGACTGTATTTTTATATGGATATTTGGAATGCCTTAGAAAAGCTTTCAAATGTTGAAATTTGTCTTGGAGAAACTAATGAAGTTGGCATGTTCTGCTACATGATTATCTCATATGATCGTTCTCTGACATTCTTATGCAATACTAAAAAAACATTTTAGATGACTTACTTATTCCTACTTTATGTCCATTGGTGTTTTACCTGCATGTATGTCTGTATGAGGATGTCAGATCTCCTAAAACTGGAGTTATATACAGTTGTGAGCTGCCATGCGGATGCTGAAAATTGAACCTGGGTCCTCTGGAAGAGCAGCCAATCCTTTTAACTGCTATGTCAGCTCTCCAGCCCCTTTATTTAGTCAAGACTCCTGATTTTGAGTGACATCTCAAATGAGCTTATGCAAACTAGATTATCTGTTGGTTCATATAACCCTAGGTGGATGTGGGATCATGAGAGGTAGCCTTGTTCCTGGTTGAACTAAGTCTTGAAACTCCAGAGACTTTGAAGGGACAGTAGGCATTTTGCCTGTTCCCGGGCACCAGGCCCCTCTCACTAGCCTCAGCCCTCCATAGAATTGTGGCCATCAGTCACATATGGGCAAAGCCCCAAGCTCCTCCACAGATAGAGTACATGACCTGTGGTCAAATAGACTCAATACAGATCTCCATTTTAATGAGGTCCCTAAAGGCCTAGACGACTTAGACAATAAGCTTTCCTTCCCAGACACTTCTTCCTGCAAAAGATATTTAACCTCAGACTGGCCCTGAGAAATGGGGTACCATTTTACTCATCCACATTTCACCCTGACAATAAATGACTTAAAATCTTAGGCAAATGGATGGAGCTAGAGAACATCATACTAAGTGAGGCAACCCAGACTCAAAAGGTGAATCATGGTATGCACTCACTAATAAGTGGATATTAATCTAGAAAACTGGAATACTCAAAACATAATCCACACATCAAATGAGGTACAAGAAGAAAGGAAGAGTGGCCCCTGGTTCTGGAAAGACTCAGTGAAGCAGTATTCGGCAAAACCAGAACGGGGAAGTGGGAAGGGGTGGGTGGAAGGACAGGGGAAGAGAAGGGGGCTTATGGGACTTTCAGGGAGTGGGGGGCTAGAAAAGGGGAAATCATTTGAAATGTAAATAAAAATATATCGAATAAAAAAATTAAAAAAAATCATGGACTGCCTCTTTTTATCAGGATCTGCCATGTGGCCTCATGGAAAGGGCCTTAGCCCTTAGAAGGCCTCTCTGTGCTCCCAGCCACGGCAGCCACCAAGACCCACCAAGTGCAAGCCAACTGCCAACAAGCCAAGGACTCTCCCAGAGGGACTAGCCAGAACTTCCCCATTGCCCCCTCCAACCCCCGCCCAGCCTTTGGGGGGGCACTCCATTCTCATCTTTTCCGTAGCATCCAGCAGCACTTGGGTGTTCAAGAGCCTGACAACCAGATGGCTGGCTTGTGGAAGCCCTAGGGACCTCTAAACCATCTCCAGCTGTCCAGAGCCTCAGACTGTGCTTCCCCACAACCAGGTGTGGTGTCCCAGGGCTTTCCTAGGTCCCTACGTCAGACAGCATGGGATAAGAACAGTCAAACTTTGCATCCTACCTTCCTGAGCAGCCAAGCCCTGTGGTGGAACAGATTCAGGACCCATAACCCTACAAGTGGCCATATTAAATTCATTTCATTTCAGTTCTGATTCTGCTTTTTACCCCCACTTCTTTAGTGCCAACTTTGTAGACAAGCAGAACTTTAGCACATGGTTTCCACTAGTTGTGCTGCTGCTTACAGGTCTAGAAGAGATCTCCTATCATTTTCTGAGAAAGAGTTGAGTGCAGCTTCATTTGTGCAATGTGAGTTATTGATCAACTGTATTGAAGTGGATTTCTGAGTTTGAGGCCAGCCTGGTCTACAGAGTGAGTTCCAGGATAGCCAGAGCTATACAGAGAAACCCTGTCTCAAAAAACCAGAAAAAAAAAAAGAAAAAAGAAAAGAAGTGTACACTCTTGATAGAGTGGCACAGAACTGTGGAACAATGGTTTGTCTCATCATTTGTGCATTAGAAGTTTCCAAAAGAAAATAAGAGAACAACAAAACTAACAGAAACTTAGAAGACATTCACTTTGACTTAAATGTTCTAAAATTTTTCAGGGTTGTAACTTATGTGGCTCTATTTTTATCTACTAGACTGAGCACTTACTGGTTCCTTTTAAGTTGGAAACACATCCTTCAGTTGTGGCAATTGTTCCTATATTTCCTTACAGAGGGTCCAAGGATTCTGTGCTATGAATTACATTGTTAGTGTTTTCTACTATGGGTTTGAAAGTCAGCTCTACTTCTACATTACCACTGAAGTGTTTTCTAGCTTCCAAGTTAGCATGGCTATTTTCCCCTTATGGTTATTTTTTCTTAAAAGTTTGCAAATTAATATTTTATTTTTGTTTTACTGGGCTTTCAGGAGGAAGTAAAAGCAATTTTGGACAATCAGTGCATCATTACTCAAAAGTTCCACACATTTATATTTTTAAATGAGCTCATGCTATAAGACCTTTCTATAATCTGCTTTTATCATCCAATTCTAGTGAATATTTATATATTTTTTCATGTCAATAAATAGAAGTCCACACAAGCGGTTCTTAAGCTTGGCTGCATAGTAGAATCAGTAGGTGGTGGGGGTGGGGATTGCTTTTAAAAGTACTGATGTCTGAGTCCCACCTCCAGAAGTTCTAATTTAAGACATTTGAAGTATAACTGGTACTATAAATTGAAACATCTCCTTAGGTGATTCAAAAACAGAGTTATATATCTACCCTGTTGTTCATCATAACAAACCATTATCCCTTGGATAGTCTTTACTGCAGTCGATTTAAAGCAACCCTTTTCTGGATACATGTTACTTCCTATTACTTGGCATTAGAAAAAACGTTCTTATGAACATCTTTGGACAGAAAACATTGTCTGCACTTTTTAATTACTTTATTGGCTGTATTCCTAGCAGTAGAATCAGTATATTTAAATACATGAATATTTATAAGACTAGGATACAGTTGACTATCTTTTCCTCTAATGTGGTTTTACTAATTTAGATTACCCCTCCCTCAGTACATGTGAAAATCTGTTTTCTTCATACTCAGAAACACCATGGACCACCATTAATAAGATACAATAAAAATTAAAATGTAGTCACTTTTAAATTTCTAAAACTGATTGCAGTGCTTCCCCCCCCCTCCCCCGATTTTACCATGGTAAAATATATATAGAATAAAATGAACTATCCTTGCCATTTTAACTGTGCAGTTCAGGGGTGTCAGGAACATTCACACAGTTACATAACCATCACCATTTTACATCTTCCAAACTCTTTCTTCTTTCCTGTCTAAAACTCTGTGCCCATTAAACAATGGCCTCCAACTCATCTCCATCCCACCAGTCCCTAGCTACCATCATTCTTTTATCACTATATGTTAGGGAGTCCATAAACGTAAAATCAGGTAGAATTTTACCTTTTCTGCCTAACTCTTTCACTTTGAAGAATACTTTAAGCTTGATATCTTGTTGTAACTATATATGTTATATATAAGGTTAAAATCAATGATATCATTGCATAGAAGGAGATTTATTATCACAAATCTGCTCATGGGATTATGGAGGTTGGTAAGTATTATGGATTATTATCTATAAGTGGGAAGTTTAGGAAAAACTCAGTGTTGTAATTGACCCAAAGTTCTAAGGTAGGAGAAACAGACAGTTTATCCTTGCTGTTTTTTTTTAAGGCCTACAAAGTTGAATGTTTCCACTTGCATTGCTGAGAGAAATCTTTTTATTCAGTCTACCTACTTCAATGCTAATCTCTTTCTGAATAAACCTTTTCAGACACACACAGGAATAACATTTTACCAGGTAACTGAATATCTCTTTCTAAGTTAGGTTGCATCAAAGAATTCACTATCACAGAAATGAAACAGTATTTGCATCTCTTTTTATATGTGCGAATTGCTTAAATGTAGGAGAAAGATATATAAGAAATGTTCTGTATATGGAAATCCCATTAACAATTGTTTAACAAAATTAGTTTTTCTTCAAAAAATAGATTTCTTGTTATAAAAAGTTGTTGGTATTGGTCCAGTGGGTTAAAGCTGAGTATTCTAGAATTAATCATCATTTCTTTGTCCAAGGCAGGAAGAAGACAGCAAATAAGATGTGGACCATCTGTAATTGTAATCAATTAAACTAAGTTTCGTAGAAATTCCCCTCCCATATCATACTGTATCCCATAAATATATACAATTATTATGTGCTTAGAAAAATTAAAAGAGGCCCTAACTACTGACTGTTTTCCCCTGAGAAAATTCAAAGAATCATTTGGTCTTACTTCAAAAACCTGTATTTCACAAAAATGGAAAATTGAAATGATAGATATCAATTACCAACCTAAATCAAGATCAGGTAAGCTACCTGAGTATTCCTATAACACTTAAGGACCTAGAAGCAGTCATTAAAGTATCCCAACCAAAAAGCCCTAGGCCAGATGGTTTTAGTGCAGAATTTTACCAGACTTTCAAAGAAGAGTAGTTTTTAATACTCCTTAAACTATTCCACAAAATAAAGATGAAATCTTAGGGTTGTTTTGATTTGCATTTCCCTAATGATTAATGAAGTTGAGCATTTTTTAAGATGCTTCTCCGCCATCTGAATTTCTTCCGGTGAGAATTCCTTGTTTAACTCTGTACCCCATTTTTTAATAGGGTTGTTCGGTTTTCTGGAGCCTAACTTTTTGAGTTCTTTATATATATTGGATATTAGCCCTCTATCTGATGTAGGATTAGTGAAGATCTTTTCCCAATTTGTTGGTTGCCGATTTGTCCTCTTGATGGTGTCCTTTGCCTTACAGAAACTTTGTAATTTTATGAGGTCCCATTTGTCAATTCTTGCTCTTAGAGCATACGCTATTGGTGTTCTGTTCAGAAACTTTCTCCCTGTACCGATGTCCTCAAGGGTCTTCCCCAGTTTCTTTTCTATTAGCTTCAGAGTGTCTGGCTTTATGTGGAGGTCCTTGATCCATTTGGATTTGAGCTTAGTACAAGGAGACAAGGATGGATCAATTCGCATTCTTCTGCATGCTGACCTCCAGTTGAACCAGCACCATTTGTTGAAAAGGCTATCTTTTTTCCATTGGATGTTTTCAGCCTCTTTGTCGAGGATCAAGTGGCCATAGGTGTGTGGGTTCATTTCTGGATCTTCAATCCTGTTCCATTGATCCTCCTGCCTGTCACTGTACCAATACCATGCAGTTTTTAACACTATTGCTCTGTAGTATTGCTTGAGGTCAGGGATACTGATTCCCCCAGAATTTCTTTTGTTGCTGAGAATAGTTTTAGCTATCCTGGGTTTTTTGTTGTTCCAGATGAATTTGATAATTGCTCTTTCTAACTCTGTGAAGAATTGAGTTGGGATTTTGATGGGTATTGCATTGAATCTGTATATTGCTTTTGGCAAAATGGCCATTTTAACTATATTGATTCTACCGATCCATGAGCATGGGAGGTTTTCCCATCTTTTGAGGTCTTCTTCCATTTCCTTCTTCAGAGTCTTGAAGTTCTTGTCATAAAGATCTTTCACATGTTTGGTAAGAGATACCCCAAGATACTTTATACTGTTTGTGGCTATTGTACACCAGTCAGAATGGCTAAGATTAAAAATTCAGGAGACAGCAGGTGTTGGAGAGGGTGTGGAGAAAGAGGAACACTCCTCCACTGCTGGTGGGGTTGCAAATTGGTACAACCACTTTGGAAATCAGTCTGGCGGTTCCTCCGAAAACTGGGCACCTCACTTCCAGAAGATCCTGCTATACCACTCCTGGGCATATACCCAGAGGATTCCCCACCATGTAATAAGGATACATGCTCTACTATGTTCATAGAAGCCCTATTTATAATTGCCAGATGCTGGAAAGAACCCAGGTATCCCTCAACAGAAGAGTGGATGCAAAAAATGTGATATATCTACACAATGAAGTACTATTCAGCCATTAGAAACAATGAATTCATGAAATTCTTAGGCAAATGGATGGAGCTAGAGAACATCATACTAAGTGAGGTAACCCAGACTCAAAAGGTGAATCATGTTATGCACTCACCAATAAGTGGTTATTAACCTAGAAAACTGGAATACCCAAAACATAATCCACACATCAAATGAGGTACAAGAAGAAAGGAGGAATGGCCCCTGGTTCTGGAAAGACTCAGTGAAACAGTATTCGGCAAAACCAGAACAGGGAAGTGGGAAGCGGTGGGTGGGAGGACAGGCAAAGAGAAGGGGGCTTGCGGGACTTTCGGGGAGTCGGGGGCTAGAAAAGGGGAAATCATTTGAAATGTAAATAAATTATATCGAATAAAAAAAACTATTCCACAAAATAGAAACAGAAGGAACACTGCTAATCTTTCTCAGAAGGTGGAAGAAAATAGATATTGGAGATTGATGGAGAGAAGGAACTGGGTGGAAGAGGGGATGGGGACAAGAGTGGGGGCATATTTACATAGGAGAGCAGGGGAGAGAGAAGGGAGATTGGTGGCAGGGTGGAGGGAAGCTCCTGGGGTCTTTAGGGATGACTCTAGCTGAGACTTTTAGCATTGGGGATATGGATCCTGAGGGGTCCACTTCCTATAGCCAGGCAGGGCTTCCAGTGGAAGGGCAAGGACAACAACCCAGAGACAAAACCTTCAACTCAAATTATGTCCTGCCTACAAGATGTGCTGGGACAAAGATACAGCAGAGACTGAGGCAGTGGCTAACCAGTGACTGGCCCAAATTAAGACCCATCCCATGGGCAAGAACCAAATTCTGACACTATTAATGATACTCTGTTATTCTTTTTTTTTTTTTTTTCATTTTTTTTTATTATTCGATATAATTTATTTACATTTCAAATGATTTCCCCTTTTCTAGCCCCCCCACTCCCCGAAAGTCCCGCAAGCCCCCTTCTCTTCCCCTGTCCTCCCACCCACCCCTTCCCACTTCCCCGTTCTGGTTTTGCTGAATACTGTTTCACTGAGTCTTTCCAGAACCAGGGGCCACTCCTCCTTTCTTCTTGTACCTCATTTGATGTGTGGATTATGTTTTGGGTATTCCAGTTTTCTAGGTTAATATCCACTTATTAGTGAGTGCATACCATGATTCACCTTTTGAGTCTGGGTTACCTCACTTAGTATGATATTCTCTAGCTCCATCCATTTGCCTAAGAATTTCATGAATTCATTGTTTCTAATGGCTGAATAGTACTCCATTGTGTAGATATACCACATTTTTTGCATCCACTCTTCTGTTGAGGGATACCTGGGTTCTTTCCAGCATCTGGCAATTACAAATAGGGCTGTTATGAACATAGTAGAACATGTATCCTTATTACATGGTGGGGAGTCTTCTGGGTATATGCCCAGGGATACTCTGTTATTCTTGCAGAGTATCCTTGCAGGAACCTAGCATAACTGTCCTCTGAGATGTTTCACCCAAGAGACAATGGAAAGAGATACAGAGATTCATACCCGAACATTAGATGGAGCTTGGGTAGTCTATGGAAGTTAGGAGAAGGATTGCAGGCACTGAAGATGACATGGACTCCACAGGAAGACCAACAGAATCAACTAACCTGTACCCTTGGGGACGCTCAGAGACTGAATCACCAACCAAAGAGCAATCTTGTGCTGGACCTAGGCCCCTGTACATATGTGGGTCCCCAAAAACTGTAGCAGGAGCTGTGCCTGAGCCTGTCACCTGCCTGCTCGTGAATCTTGCCCCTAAATGGACTGCCTTATCTGGCCTTATTAAGAAAGGATGTGCCTATTCCTGCAGTGACCTCATGTGCAGGGGTGGAGCTGTGGGGGTGATAGTGATACCTAAAGGGGGCTGGAATTGGTAGAGGATATCTGTGAAGGGGCTACTGGGAGGAGAGGAGGGGTTAATATTGGGTTGTAATGCGAATAAATAAATAAATTTTTAAAAGAAATAAGCTGACTTTTCATCCAAAAAAAGGAAAGGAGGGAGGGAGGGAGGGAGGGAGAGAGAGAGAGAGAGAGAGAGAGAGAGAGAGAGAGAGAGAGAGAGAGAGAGAGAGAGAAAGAGAGAGAAGAAAGAGAAAGGCACTTGCCACAAATCCTATCACCTGAATTTGTTTCCTGGATTCTCACGGTGGAAGGAGATGTTGTCTTCCAGCCTCCACATATGTGTTGTGGTATAGTGGGAGTTTGCCATCCCAGATATATAAATGATTGAATAACTAACCAACTAACTAGCTAAATGTAAAAAGAAAGTTAAAAGGTATTAAAGGAGGTGGAACTGTCTACTGCTTTGATTTCACCATCACATCTTATATAAGTAAGAAATTTTCTGAGTGTTTTATTTAAATTTAATTTGACAACTCTATATAATGTGTGATGTATAAATTCATTTATAGGTTTTTACAATTATAATAATATTAGAGAAGCTCTCCACTTTTCCAGTGGAAACTCGTCACCCTTCCCTCTATATAATTACATAAAGACATGTCTCAGGGACATGCAAAATGATTAATATTGCCAATATACAAAAGACTTTAAAACTTAACACAGAAAGACAAACAATCTGACAGATAAATACGTAAATAAATATGCAATTATTGACTAATTCATCAAGTTATGTTATTTATTAACTTTATTTTGTGTGTTATATATTTAAACAATGTTTCCCTACTTTTGTGTTTGCAACTTAATTTTGTTTCAACATACAAAATTTGTATTTTATGTGGCAGAGGAATGCCTTGTTGGGTATCAGTGGTAGGAGTGGTCCTTGGATCTATGAAGGCTAAATAGATGCCCCAACAAAGAGAAATCAAGAGGTGGGGAGGTGGGAGTGGGTCTGGTGGAGGGACATATACTTGGAGGCAGGGGGTGGGAGGAGGGGTAGAGGATTTTTGGGGAGGGGGAAACTGAAACCGGGAAAGGTTTTAGCATTTGAAATGTAAATGAAGATTATATTCAATTAAAACATTTGTATTTTAATTGTTATATTCATATATCCTTGATTGCATATCTTGTCTTCTCTTTTTTGTTCATAAATATTTATTCCATTCTTAGAAAATATTAATAATCTTACCTATATTCTTCTTGGTCTTTTGTTGTTTTATTTTAATCCAAACTAGTTGGATAGCTGCCAAAAGTGATAATTAATATAGTTTCCAGGATCCTATGTTGAAAACAGATAACAGACTCCTACAGGTTATTCTCTGACTTTTTCACATAACTGCAGCATATGCATGTCCCACACCTGACACACAAATCTAGACAGAATAATGAGGTAGCTAGAGTGATAGCCTGTTTGATTTCTGAGAATGGGGAAGGAATGATTCAAAGGAAAAAAGAAACAAATATAATCTACTCCTAAACACAGGGAAAACAAAGAGAGATTTGCCAACTCTGTAACAAATCATGCCATGTTAAATTTCCTTGGTGAGGTAGATTTTACAAAAGGAAGGAAAAAAATACCTGGACTTGTTATGAAGTTCTTTTCTATATTGTGTGTTATATCTCCAGTGGATTAATGTAGGGATGGATAGGCTCTGCATTCCACAAGAAGTTGATTTAATCTGGCAACCAACTATTCCTGTATAATAATGAGAAATTATACACATATACAAGATACCTGAGACTTAGAAATTCCTCTCCCCATATGTTTTCATCTAATGTCATCTGTCTTTGGCAGAGGAAGATGACAAACTGAAATTTAGCATGAACTTCCCAAATCGCTTCTCTTTACTCTTAATCAAAATTATGGAATGGCCTGGATCTCCACACTATCATGCTTTGCAGTAAGCCTGAAATTGTAAGATCACATGTGTGTAAAGAATTCTGTGATGATGCAATATTTTCTCCATCTTTCAAGTGTCTTTTCTGGATTGGGTCTATTGCTCACTTGAACTCATAGATGCTTTGATAGTCATTAAAAGTTCACCTTTCAATGGAACTTACAAGTTTAAAAACCCATTTGCTTTATCTATCTATCTATCTATCTATCTATCTATCTATCTATCTATCTATTATCTTTCTAATCTATTTTCTTTAATGTTTGTGTGTCCACATGAGCACAGGTATTCCACAGCACAAATGTAGAGGTTAAAGGATAACTTGCCAGAGTCCTTTCTCTTTTTCTACCATGTGGGTTCTAAGGATCCAACTTAGGTCATTAAGGACCTATTTCCCTGAGCCATCTCACCAGCTTCCATTTGCTCATTGCAAGTTGGGCTTCTCTTTTAATTAAAAAATATTACTTTATTTATTTACATTTTAAATCTTGTCCCCTTTCTCAGTCTCCTCTTCATGAACCTCCCACCCTCTTCCCCTTCCCTTTGTCTTTAAGAGGGTGCTCACCCACCCACTCCCACTTAACCCCTCTAGTATCCCCTTCTCTGGGGCATTGAGCCTCCACAGGACCAAGGGCCTCCCCTCCCACTGATGCCAGATGAGACAATCTTCTGCTACATATGTAGTGAAAGCCATAGCCCTGCCCATGTATGCTCTTTGGTTGGTGGTTTAGTCCCTGGGAGCTCTGAGGGGTCCAGTTTAGTTGATATTTTTGTCCTTACTATTGGGGTTGCAAACCTCTTCAGCTCCTTTAGTCCTTCCCCTAATTCTCCCATTGGGGTCCCCAGGCTCAGTCCAATGGTTGGCTGTAAGGATCTGTATCTGTCTTAGTTTTTGGCAGAACCTTTCAGAGGACAGTCAGGTTCTTTTAACATTTTAAACAAATACATTTCCTTCTATTGGACTAACTAACATCAATTCATTCCAGTAAAGAGTGTTGATTGAAAGATTTGTTCATTAAGTTTTGACCTTTGTATTAAAAATTCACATATTTTCACTTTGCTTTTCTTTGATCAATAATCCTTGATAGTTTGGCATCATACTGTTTAGCCAAGCTATTGGGAGTGCTTCTCTCATAGGATGCTATTAATGACTGATATCACAGGATTTGAATAATACACTTCTTTATAGCTTTATCCTAATAATTCTTTTAATCACATATGGACTCAAAGAAATGGATTAAGGTGTCCCTAATCACACCTTGTTGTCATTTTCATATGTGGTTGAGATGGGTTATTTAAGACATTTTATGAATGAAATTTAGAAGACAAAAGTGGGACTTAAGATCCACCAGGGCATTAACAGCAAGTTTCCTTAAGTCTAGCATTTATCAAACACTTCCACAATTTCTTTAGGTTTGTTTTGGTAAACTAGGCTTGGCAAATCTTTCAGTGCTTGTGTGTTAGGCTGGCACTGAAAATGTTCTCCCAAGAATTTTCAGTTGTGATGTCAAATGGTACTTTTTCCAATGAGCACATCTGCACAGAAAATGGACATGTCCCAAGCACAGTGGCTCAGAATGAAACTCAACAAGATCTCTCTCTCTCTCTCTCTCTCTCTCTCTCTCTCTCTCTCTCTCTCTCTCTCTCCTTCCCTTTCCTCCCTCCCTCTTTCTACTGCACCCTTTCTGCAATCTCTGGACCTATATGCTATTTTTAGGTTGGCACTTTGGAATAAGTAGTCCAATGGCTTAAAGTGACTCCATACTATTTATTGATACAACTAGGATAATTGGCTTTTAAAATGCAACCTTTTGCTTAAAACTAATAGTTTTCTTAAACTATTAGTATCAAGTCTTAACAATATGAAAATAACTTTTCATTTTGTGAAAAGTATGTGTGTCCTACTGGCAGCATCAAAGAGATCAGGCATTACCAAAGCTGCAGCAGCATGGAAAATCTCCTGTGAGATGATGAGTCAGTAATACTTGATTAGGAGAAGCAGGCTGAGGCTTCTGAAATTTTCTGTTTGTATTCATGACCTTTTTAGCAAAGATGAAATTGAACTGTTGCTGTGTTATTGATTCATTCTATATAACCTTGGAGAGACAACAGAAAGCCTCATGGTGATGGATGGGGACTTCAAGATGATAGACACTAGAAGCCTAGTCTGATAGCTTTCTTCCTCATGTTTCATTGTCATCAGGCTTACCTGGTGATGGTTTTGAGCTCTAGGGAAACAAAAAGGAAGTGGGGAGGATGTTTGAGAGACAGATCAGTGTGCAAGTTTCAATAAAGCTCATTCTTCAAAGCTATAATGAAAGCAGATAGTGGATAAATGCTAAAGTACTACATGTGCTCACAAGTATACGAAAAATATTCACTGCATAACACAGGGAAATTAACAAATATGCTAACAATTATTGTATTGTGGGTGGAGAAAGTGACTGGCTTTTTTCTTATCTACTTTGCATTTTCTAATATTATATATGCTGACTAAGGTGTTGTTTTATAATTGTGAATTTTCTACATTAAAAATGTAAAGAAAAAAGTATTCCATATCCCAAGACAAATTTACCTGTTGTTGTAATATAAACATACTGTATTGTGAAAAATTTACTAATATGTTCTATTGTTAAGACTAAACAGCATCCTGGTTTCCCTAACTGGATTGCCTTGTCTGGCCTCAGTGGGAGAGGTTGCTACAAGTTCTAAAGTTATGATGTGCTGGGGGGGGGGGGATGTGATACTCAGGGGGTTTCCCCCTTCTCAGAAGAGAAGGGGAGGGAGGCATGGGAGAGGACCTCTGTGAGGGGGTACTAGAATGAGAGGGGGGCTGATATTGGGATGTAAAGAATATACATAAATAAAATAATGTAAAAATAGTAAACAACATCAAATTTTGCCCCACTCAGTATTGTTTAAAATAAGCATACATAGGTACATCACTGATTTTAACTCAAGACATTATTTCCTAAGAAATTTGAGAAATCCAGGAATAAAAATATTTAATGCTGAATGGGCCTCCAGATATGCTGGTTGGCAAAGAGCATGTATAGTCTGGACATGTATTAGCCTTCCTGCTCAGATGGAGCAGACTTGTAGCTTCCTCCTTATGTGGGTCCCAAACCATGGGAGTGGACAAGCTGTTGCTTGTCCATGGAGATATTCTTCTAGGTGGACTGCCTTGTCTGGCCTCAGTGGGAAAGGATGTACCTAGGCCAGAAGAGACTTGATGTACCACGGTGGAGGAATATTCAACAGAACCTCCATGTGCTCAAAACAAAAGAGGTAGAAGGATGGGGGAAGGATTGTGGGAGATGGAGAACAGAATGGGAGCAGTGAGCAAGATGTAAAGTGAATAAGTTAAAATAAATAAATATATATAAATAAATTTATATAATTAATTATGTAACTATATATAATTAAATATAAATATGTAATTTATATTTAATTTTAAAAAGAGCAATAACAAACAGAAATGTTGGTTGGAATAAAAACCAAATGTTCTCATTTACCACAATCAAGTAGGCTTCATCCCAGGGATGCAGGGTTGGTTTAATATATGGAAATCCATCAATGCAATCCACTACATAAACAAACTCATAGAAAAAACCACATGGTTATTTCATTAGATGCTGAAAAAACATTTGTCAAAATTCAGCGTCCTTTCATGTTAAAAGTCTTGGAAAGATCAGGAATTCAAGGTCCATATCTAAACATAGTAAAAGTAATATAGAGCAAACCAGTAGCCAACATCAAACTAAATGGGGAGAAATTTGAAGCAATCCCACTAAAATCAGGGACTAGACAAGGCTGCCCTCTCCAATTTTATTCAATATAGTACTTGAAGTTCTAGCCAGAGCAATTAGACAACAAAAGGAGATCAAAGGGATACAAATTGGAAAGGAAGAAGTCAAATCATCACTATTTGCAGATGATATGATAGTATATTTAAGTGACCCAAAAATTTCCACCAGAGTACTCCTACAGCTGATAAACAACTTCAGCAGAGTGACCGGATACAAAATTAACTCAAACAAATCAGTAGCCTTCCTATGCTCAAAGGATAAACAGGCTGAGAAAGAAATTATGGAAAGAACACCCTTCAAAATAGTCACAAACAATATAAAATATCTTGGTGTGACTCTAAACAAACAAGTGAAA